>NC_134472.1:52343460-52350960 GCF_964194025.1 Convolutriloba macropyga
CCGCAACCAAGATTTACAAGTATTATTTATAAACTCTTATTCTAAACTCTTATGTTATATAATTAACTTCGTTGTACAACGTATCTAAACTCCTATTGGAGTTAACTCTGTTTGCTCACTTTCACGCCTGATTGACAGGTCTCGTTGTAGCTGCGAATGAGTCACTTTAGAGCTCAACTGCAGACGAAATATTACAGCGCTTAAGAAAAGCCGTATGTTTGTGGCCATTAATTTAAGAGTGTTAAAGCGCAACTTCTTTTCACACTTAGTCATAAGCTACAAGCTATACAAATCGTATTATTGAGATATTAGATTCATCAATCATAGATCTTTCAATTAACGTCCAAAGAAACCTCCACACGGAGACATTGTCTACAATCACAATAGACAACAGACTTTCATCAGAGAACTCAGTTCCAGACGGAACCAAAGTCAACTTCGATATAGCGCGGGATCACATGGCGCAGTCATGTATTCCTAAAACCCCTTAGGAGTCCCAGTGTTCTGGGAATCGGGCGCAAACCCCACATCCGAATGGAGCACATGGTTTGGCACCCTAAAAATGGCCATAATGGCCAGGGATAATCTCATAGTCGACAAGCTCCTAAAACTAAAATCGACACGAGCTGAGCTCTTCTACTCAACCCTCCCTACTTACGAGGACGCCTTCGAAGGAGAAACCGAAGACGAAGAACGACAAAGGGAACATACAAATGAGAAAAGAAAGGTGGATTGGGAGAACGAGTGCAAACAGATCGAAGATAGAGGGCCAATGATCGATCGCACTCCATGGGACGAAGCAGAACTAAAGATCAAAAGTCTCATCTACCTATCGCTGGGAACAGAAAGGTGCCGCACCTTCCATCAAAGAAACCCTCACACTAGAATCAAACGCTGCACTACAAATGAACTCGTTCATGAACTCTCATTGACGTTCACCCGACCAAAGAATCTGACGTTTGATCGTTTCCAATTTTTCCGAGCACTTCAACAAAGCAACGAAACACTGGAGACATTTTACAGCCGACTCCGAGAACTCGGGTCGCACGCAAAATTAGAACATTTAGAAGAAGATCTAGTAAAAGACTTGTTCATTTCGAACATGCACAGTTCCAACACACAAATGGAACTGCTTTCAGAAGTTAGAACGCCACAACAGGTGCTTAACTATGCCATCAATAGAGAAAGAGGGCAAGCGAATCAACAAGAAATTCGCCGAGCACACTCCAACTGGAACACAGTCACATACGTGCGCCCCAACAAACAACAAAATTCTACAACAACGCAGAAACCACAAAAAGCAACCCCATGCAGAAAATGTGGCAACCCTTTCAGCCTAGCACATCTCCAGATTTGCCCGGCAAAAAATCAACAATGCAATATTTGCAAAAAGATAGGCCACTATACATCTTTATGCACAGCAAAGATGCCAGAACGAAAAATCCCTCGGAGACAACAACCTACATCTCCAGGCCAATATACGTCACCCCAGGCAAGACGTGTAAGACACGTGAAGCCAGAAATAACTCATGAAGAATCCACAGAAGAGAGTGTAGATGCCGAGGCAGCACTTTACATACAGGAGCTTCATGAAGATTAATTTGGGCAAACATTAATTTGGTACGCCCAACAGAATTTCACAAACAATCAAACGACAACCTGAACAAAAACTCCGACGGAGAATTCTGGGTGGAAACGTTGACAATGCAAAAAAAACTCCATTTGATCGCCGATACAGGCTCTCCAAGGTCGCTTATAAACACAGAAAAATCGATGGAACTGTCAGAGAAAATCCCCAACGCCACAATTCATCCATACAAAGAATTTACAAAGTATAGATGCTTCAACAACAATAATATCCAAATTCGAGGCGTACTCAACCTTGACATAAAGTCAGGTTCATGGTCGGCGAAACAGTGTAAAGTACTAATCGTAGACAACAAGACAATCAACATCATGGGTCGAGACCTGCTGGCGAAACTAGGGATCACCCTCAACGCAAACAAACCGAATGGTAAGCAAATTTCACAAATTCCTAATATCCAAACGGAGAAAAATATCATAAAGTGGATATTCAGAAATATCCACACCTATGTACGAGACTAGGCCGGTCAAAAAATCATATAGCTCAATCAATATTCAAAGCAAGCTATACACCATCGCAACACAAAGGTCGAAGGGTACCCCTACACCTCCTAGAAAAAGTCGAAAACGAACATAACAAACTTATCGACGACGGACAAATCATCAAATTGGAAAAATGTCCTGATGACCTTATTATAAGCCCTGTTGTAATCACGGTCAAAAAAGATAAAAGTGTAAAAATAGCTCTCGATTCGAAAAAGCTCAATGACGCACTACACAAGAACAAATACCAAATGCAGAGCATCGACCACCTTGTAGACTGTGTAGCTCTATACATCTTCGAAAGGAGAAATCTACCAGGTCGATATCTGTTCTCAAAAATAGACATTAAACAAGCTTACAGCCAAATTCCTCCAAATGAAAATATACAAAAACATTGTAACTTCAATATACTAGGAGGTCGCGCAACAGGCACGTACCGGTTTATAAAAAAAAACAAAATTTGCATACTTAGACGACATCCTAGTAATAACGAAAGGAAACCTACAATATCATGAAACGGAGATAGACAAAATAATGAAACAACTAAACGAAGAAAACTTAGCAATAAACCTACAAAAATGTGAGTTCGCCAAACCAGAAATCACCTGGTTGGGTTTCAAAGTTACTCCAAACGGAGTAACTCCTTCAAAACCGAAATGTGAGGCAATTCGAGCACTAGACCCAACGAAAACACTTCGGTCGTTCATGGGTTGTATCCACCACCTAATAAAATTCCTACCAAACATAGCAGAATTATCTGAACCACTAAGACCATTACTATCAAAGGCTAACACAAAAGCACAAAACATACTGAACTGGAACGAAAAACATACTGAAGCTTTTAATCAAATAAAATTTCAAATTCAAAACATTACAGAAAACAAACACTTCGATACCGAAAAACAAACGAGAGTTAGATGTGACGCAAGTAAAAAAGGCTTAGGCGCATGCCTGGAACAAAAATACGGTAACACATGGAAACCAGTAGCTTACGCTAGCAGATTTCTAAATAACTTAGAAGAACGATATAGTTCAAACGAACTAGAATTACTAGCAGTAGTCTGGTCTCTGGAACATTTCAAATATTACCTTTACGGCTCACATTTCATTCTCCAAACGGATCACCAAGCACTCCTCGCCGCCTTAAGAAAAAACAGGGGAAACAAAACATATCAAAGTCGATTAACACGATGGGTAGAGCGCCTCCTTCCGTTTCATTTTGCGGTCGAACACGTCCCAGGAAAGAATATGGGTTTCGCAGATTTTCTTAGTAGAAATCCATCTGGCAACGCCCCCCTCCATCGGAGGAAGATAAAAACTTCGTCATTAACACTGTTAACGAAATAATTAAGAATAGCATTACTCCAAATGGAGCGAGTGAATTCATAGCAGACAAGAAACTAGTCAATTCTATTTACGTCATTAACCCACTCCAAAACAACAGCGAACGAAATAACGCTTTTTGCCTTAAACAACTCAGAAATCAGTCGCTTTATACTTCTTCTATTGCATTTTCACATATCAATCCAAATTCAAATTTATCTAACAGCAAACTAATCGCCATTACAACGCAAAAAAATCCACTTAAAGAATTTTTTCAAGTCCCAATCAAAAAACGCTTCCGTCACCCAAACAAAAAACTCCAAATGGAGCAATCTACCTCAACACCCAAAACTTTAATTAACTCAAGCACCCAAACTGATTATACTTCCAATAAAGGCAAGGGCCTTGACGTTATCGACGAAACATGAAGAACTATTCCCCAGCTACGACAATACCCCAACCTCACTTTATCGTGAAAACCTAAACAGAGCATTCAATGAAGAATTTATTGCGCAAGCTTCTATCAAAGAGCTAAAACCCATCATTGATTTAGTTACAACTCAAAACTGGGAAGACTTGAAAAAAGTCAACCCATTATTTTATAAAATACGTCGCTACTTATCGGTCACCCCCACCAATTGCTTAATTTATGACAATCGGATGGTCATTCCCAAGTCACTAAAACAGCTAGTACTTGACGCCATACATCACAAGCATCCAGAACAAGTGGGAATGTTAGCCTTAGCTAAACTGGTATGGTGGCCCCATATCCACTCGGAGATAGTGGCGAAAGCGCAAGCTTGCAGATCATGTATGGACAAAGGTAAAAAGTTAAAACCTCTCATATCCAAATCACAATTAGGGTCATTACCGCCGCTTACAGAGCCAAGCCAAGAAATCCAAATGGATTTCGCGGGCCCTATACCATTTAAAGAAAGTACTCAAAATAACTACATACTAGTCACAGTTGACCGCTTATCTAGGTACCCACACGCGGAAACATTCCATAATTGTGACACAGAAACAGCATTAGATTACCCCGAACGATACTGCAAACAACATGGCATTCCAAGATCAATACGATGCGACCAAGCCAAAGCATTTAAAGCAAAAGAATTTGAAATCTTCTGCAAAAACAAAATATAAAACTACTTCTTGCTCCAGCCGGAGACCACAGAGGAACAGGTATGATTGAAAGACTAATTCAAACTATAAAAAGAAGACTAGCTGTTTTAGACATAGACCCCAACTGGAGCAATGAAACACTAAGCTCTAGACTTGCTAACATCATCGAAAATATACGACTAATACCTAACAAAACAACAAGAACAACTCCATTTGAGGCACACTTTGGAAGAAAACCAAATACTGAACTCTCAAATATCGTAACTAAGCCATCGCTCGATAATCTGTCTTACAAAAATTTAAACTTCGTTGTTTAAACAAAAGACTCCTCAAACATGACGCCCTAACAAAAGAAGAACTGTGGAGGCGAGACGGAACCTCCGAAGACGAACTGGACATCCAGCACAAATCGCAATCGACAACCCCCCCACTCCACCGGAGATAGACTCTGACGATTCAGAAAACGTTCCTCTCAGCCATACTCCCACAAGTAAGATCAGGCCTTCAAATCTACGTTTCTCCATCGGAGACAACACAACTAAGATAATATATAATAAGAAAAACATAGCTCGAAAAACAATAATCAGAAAAGCCAAAGAGCCAAGACCTACGTTAGCATCCCAATGGAATATAATTCCAGATGGCACAATAACCGGGTACACACCCCATATGGTAACCATAGATACTCCTAAACGAAAAAACACTATAATTAGGAAGAATGATATTGCCATTGCCACGGAAACTATACCTATACCACCCCCGGAACCAAAGCCACGACTAATTCATATGGTCGCATGCAAAACCGTAGGAGAATATAAACGTAACCAAGAAAAAATCCGTAAGTTCTGTTTAGAAGAAGCTAAAGCAATCAGGAAGGCACAATCCTCCAACCAAGGGAATTCCCCCGGGGAAGCGCACTCCGACAAACCGGTGCCGCAAATATCGCAACAAAATCCGGCTAAACAACGCTCAAAAACAGAAACGAAATGGACGAAAGACAAGCTGGTCAAGCTAGCCACCCGCAACCAATCTCGGCAACAATCGAAATCCAAAACCCAGCCACAACCACAAAGTTCCATGCTCAAGAAAAAATTCAAATCTTCCACTCCCAAGCATTCCTTCAACTATAAAGCTCAAAAAGCCGCCCTCATGAAATCTGCTAACGTCGCGTCATCCAGTAAAGCCAGCTCATCAAAAACAGCTCAACCCCCATCCGAGGTATCCAATCGATCGTTCCTCATCTTCAATTTCAATGATGAAGCCGATCAGAGCAACATCCAAACGCACCACATTGAGTCCGACAACCCTGATACCCCACCTCATGTGATACATACTAGTGACAACCCAGTGGACTTCATGAGAACCAGCCCAAACAACCCACCTATCTACCCAATGGACACCACAACTCCAGACGGAGAGAACATTCAAGCTGAGCCGCCGCTAATTTCAATCATCCCTGCTCCTAGTTCCGAACCAAATCCACATGGAGAGACGGACACATACGGAAATAATCGAGATGAATTCACAAAAAGTACATCCAAAATGGTCAGAACTGTCAACAAAATTCGTTCCACGCAAGGAGAACACACCTCGCCTACCACAACCGCACAAGTACACGAACCTGAAAAAATGGAACAATCATCGACCGAAACAAAGGCCCCAGAAATCATCTATCTTGACTCTTCAAACTCCTCCCAAGAGATAACAAGAAACACCGAGGACCAGAGACTACCTACCCAATCGGAAATCTACAATAGCCCCCACAGTTCGTCGGTCTACAAAACGCCGCCGTCCTCCCCAAAATGTGACTCCATATCAGAATTAAACGACGATGATATCCAGGAGCTCAACAAAAAATTCTAACAAGAAATTTTTCCCGCAGAGGGGGAAGTGTGATACAGAGATATACATAGTTATCTCTGCAACCAAGATTTACAAGTATTAATTATAAACTCTTATTCTAAACTCTTATGTCATATAATTAACTTCGTTGTACATACGTATCTAAACTCCTATTGGAGTTAACTCTGTTTGCTCATTTTCACATCTGATTGACAGGTCTCGTTATAGCTGCTAATGAGTCAGGTTAGAGCTCAACTGCAGACAAAATATTACAGCGCTTAAGAATAGTCGTATGTTCGTGGCCATTAATTTAAGAGTGTTAAAGCGCAACTTCTTTTCACACTTAGTCATAAGCTACAAGCTATACAAATCGTATTATTGAGATATTAGATTCATCAATCATAGATCTTTCAATTAACGTCCAGAGAGACCTCCACACGGAGACATTGTCTACAACCACAATAGACAACAGACTTTCATCAGAGAACTCAGTTCCAGACGGTGCCAAAGTCAACTTCGATATAGCGCGGGATCACATGGCGCAGTCATGTATTCCTAAAACCCCTTAGGAGTCCCAGTATTCTTGGAATCGGGCGCAAACCCCACATCCGAATGGAGCACATGGTTTGGCACACTAAAAATGGCCATAAAGGCCAGGGATAATCTCATAGTCGACAAGCTCCTAAAACTAAAACCGACAAGAGCAGAGCTCTTCTACTCAACCCTCCCTACTTACCAGGACGCCTTCGAAGGAGAAACCGAAGACGAAGAACGACAAAGGGAACAAACAAATGAGAAAAGAAAGGTGGATTGGGAGAACGAGTGCAAACAGATCGAACATAGAGGGCCAATGATAGATCGCACTCCATGGGACGAAGCAGACCTAAAGACCAAAAGTCTCATCTACCTATCGCTGGGAACAGAAGGGTGCCGCACCTTCCATCAAAGAAACCCTCATACTAGAGTCGAACGCTGCACTACAAATGAACTCGTTCATGAACTCTCATTGGCGTTCACCCGACCAAGGAATCTGACGTTTGATCGTTTCCAATTTTTCCGAGCACTTCAACAAAGCAACGAAAC
>NC_134472.1:52355960-52363460 GCF_964194025.1 Convolutriloba macropyga
TTGGAAATTTTTGGTAGATTTACCAAAACTTCAAAAAAATTGATACAGCCGGTTCGTATATCAAAAATAACTTCTGATATAGAGGAAATTGATAGAAAATAATGCTAAATTGTTCAATTTTGAAAATTTTTGGTCAATTTTGAGGCATTTCTAAAAACTTTTAGAAAATCAATACCGAATATTGATAAACCGTATTCTTGAGTTTAAAACCGTCCAGTTTAATGAATTACCGTTCCGTAATCAAGAATTTGCAAAAAAATTGACCAAAATTTGAAACAAATTGGACAAATGCATAAAACTTTGACAAATTTGTCAAAATTCATTTTCTCAAGAAGAAGGTTCGTTAATTGAGTGAAACTCAAACAGAAAAAGTTGTGAGAATTTTCACAACTTCCGGCCTACCAAAAAAATGATCTAATCACTATAATTTTGCCTCTTCGCTTACTTATATAACGTTTCGTCCGCGTCCTTTTCGTCCCTTAACATTTCAATTCTCCGTGTTCCGTTTTTTCAATAACGTCGCTCTCCCAACACTCCGCTTTACGTTTTCTTCCTCTACTTTTCCAGATTTCACTGTAGTATGTCATATGTGATGAGGCATGTTGTTGTTTTTGCTGTAGTATGTTGAGTATGCTAGTATGCTGGTTTGTTGTTTAGGTCTTATTGCTTTCTAGGGTGTGATTTAAGTTTATTCTCGAGTTACGGCTAGATTGTCCTTTGACTTTTCAACTTTACTAATTTACTAGCCTTCCTGTTGTAGTATATTGATTTTGCTGCTGTATGTTTGTGTGTGACTGTATGATTGCTAGTTGGTTTGGTCTTGTTGCCTTTTAGGGTGTGACTTAAGTTTATTCTCGAGTTACGGCTGGAGTGTTTCTTGACTTTTCCAACTATCTTAGTCTACAAACACACTATTGTAGTTTATTCAATTTTGCTGTAGTTTGTTAATACCGTTAGTATGTTGGTCGGTTGTTTTGGTTTGGGTATTGCTGGGATGTGACTTAAGTTTATTCTGGAGTTACGGCTAGTAAATTTCTCGACCTTTTTCGGCCTTTTAGTGTACTACTACATTGCCGTAAAATAGTTTATCGTTAAATTTGTCGTTATAGACCCATTATGAACTATATTAGATTGTCTTGCAGTAGCTTCTCTCCTTCTTCCTAGGGTGTGACTTAAGTTTGTTCTGGATTTACGGCTAGGTTGTTTGCTTGAGTTTTTGCTGTGGTCTGCTAGCATAGTTCTTTCCGAACTCATTTCCCGCCCGTTTTTTTCCACCGTCCCGTTTTGTTCGTTTTCCCGCACGTCCCGTTTCCGTTCTGTCGCGCATTGCTCGCTCGACTTCTCGTCTGTTCCGTTCCCGTTGCGTCGCGCGTTGCTCGTCCGACTTCCCGTCCGTCACTTTTCCGTTTCGTCGCGCGTTCCTCGCTCGTTCCCGTGCGTCCTTTGCCTCCCTCCGCGTTGAGCGCATAGCGTTCAGCGCTCCACTTCTGTTTTCTCGGGCACAGTGTGCTCGACGAACTTCTTTGCTCTTTGGGCGGTTTGTTTTACAGACTGTCTACAGTTTGCTGTGTTTGGTGCCTTTTTCGTTGGGTTTGTTTTGCGTGGGTTCGATTTATTTGGAGTGTGCACATAATAATTAACCGTGTGCAGTGGTAGGTTTGCTGGTCTTTGGAAATAATAACATCGTGATGTCTAATAGTCTTGATCAAAAAGTCAAAAAGTTGTACGCTGCCAGGTCAAAGCGTGAGGCTGATTTGCATGCTATACATGAAAATATCCTTCATTGCATAACTAATCAAAGTAGGCGAGTGAAAGTTGAACGCCTAGTAACAAAGTGCAACGAAGCATTTATGACCGTTGTAGACAAAAATGAGGACCTGATTGCATTTGCTGGAAAAACGGAGGATCCAAGTGCACTTGTTCCTTCATTAGAGTCTTACTTGGAGACAATGACAACTAAGAACGACAAGATACTCACTTCAGCAAGAAACTACATCAACTCTGCTGATGATAAAGCGAGTGAGTTCCAGGAACCAAGGGCTTCCATTCGTTCAAGACTTCCCTCACTTATGACCTCTTCGAAAAGATCTAGTCAGCGTAAACATGATTATGTTATTGCTAAAATGAAGCGCGAAGAAATTGAAAAACAAAATGAGGCAGCCATTCGCCTTGCTAAACAGAAAAAGCAAGTGGAAATAGATGAACTGGAGGAAGACAACAGGAAACGGTTGGCAGAGGCAACTCTGCAAGAATTTGAATTGCTGGACGCTGTTTCCAAAGGTAGCCACTCTGAAACAACTGCAAGTGCTAGGAGCTCGATGAGAAGTGAAAAGGTTGTCCAGGATTGGATCAACACCTCACTTGCTTTAAGTTTTAATAACAACGAGAACACTGGTGAACCAGTGATTACGAAAGACCCTCAAGAATGCCCTAGCCATAATAACGGCGAAGCAGTGGAAGATCACGACACTGACATTTCAAGGCATTCGATTCCAAAAAATTGTCGAGGCAATTACTTTTTAAGGTTTGAGACCTTACAGCAACTCGATCCATATTATACGCCACCTGAAAATTTTTTGGCTGCTGCTAACACACAGGCGTTGTACCAGGCGCATCTAAGGGCGCAAATGGATCAAACAGGCCAGCAAGGCATGGCGCTTTCAGCCATAACTAACCAAGGACACGCAGATAGTCAGCCGCCTTCTGTACACGCCCCAGGGGTTTCTTCACCACCCATTCAACCGCCCATTCCACCACAGACGTTCGCAACGCAAGAAAATCAGAATAACGCAACCGAGTTATTTCCCAACGCACAACTTCAATTCTCAAGGGGACCTGAAACATCAAGTCTGCCGAAGAATAATTTGGCCCAGCGAATATGCTCCCGACAACAAATTAATTGTGTCCCCCGAGCACCAAACGCCACTCTTCCTCCTTTTCCGACAACAATCATCCAGCCCCCGCAATAAACGTTCCTTTGCACCCAAGCGCCCCACCAAGTCCAAACACTCAACAGCACAACACCGAACCCGCTCATCCTAATGACCTTCCCATTCCGAACCCAGTCTTCGCACCTAACCTCACTGCTCCAATCCCACACGCCCCTTTGATTAACCAGCCTCTCGTCAACAACAATTTTCAGAATAGTAATAACCGAGTACACAAAGTTGTACGTTCTGTTGCTCCTCCTTTCACAAATATGCCCAATATCCCTCTCGGCCAAAGTTTTGTGCCAAATATGAGTCATTGGCGTTTTCCGCAGCACAGACCGTCATTAGTCAACCAAGACATTACTACCGTAAATAATGTTGCTCCAAATGTACAGGCACACATGGCACCATCAGTTACTAATTTTCCACAACAAATATATTCGAATTCACCCCTTTTGATTGATATGCAATTACCATCCGGCACACATCAGAAAAACCCGATTGCGACTACAAGTAATACTGTACCTGGCCTGGCTACTCCGGTTTTTCAGCCAACATACCCTTATGTTGGGCCCACTCCGTTGAGTTGGAGTGGTCTGCAGGTGTCTGCACCTGCTCCTCCGATACCAGACAATGCGTCATTGATTAGGGAACTGGCAGATGCGATAACAAGTAAGAAAAACGACCCTTTGCCTGAGTGGAAACTTGCTGAGTTTAATGGCGACCCATTAAAGTGGCATGAGTGTTATGGTCAATTCAAAAGCGCGATTGACTCGCAGTCGCTCACTGATGACGTTAAATTGACGTACCTTAAAACACTGGTCACCGGTAAAGCAAAGATTGCAATCGCCGAATTTGCTTACTGTGGTTTAATGTACAAGGATGCAATAAGGACTTTGGAACGAAAATTTGGCCAGCCACAGGCAGTCGTAAGTGCACATTTGGATAAACTAAGCAACTTTCCGCCTCTTAAAATGCACAATAGTGATAACATCATTAACTATTCTGCAGCCATATCCAGCCTCGTTTGGGTTTTCAAGTCACTATCATATGATGCTGACTTGAAGAGCGCTTCCCTACTTAACCAAGCGGTACAGAAGTTACCACCAAACATGAAAGAGTCATGGTCGCTCTTTACGGTTAAAAAGCACTGGGTTAAACCTACCCTCCTTGACTTTAACGATTGGCTTAAAGAAAAGGCTGAGGCCCATGATCTTATGAAACAAAGCGCAACCAAGGCCAAACCTGAAGAGAACATCACTTCAGTAACGAAGACCAAAACAGCCTCAAAAGTGTTTGCATCAAACTCACAACAAAGGGACACAAAGAAGCAAATACCATCTTCTTCCACAAACGCTTACTCTCGGTGCATTGTATGCAAAGGTAACCACCGGCTATGGCAGTGTCGAGTTTTCAAGGAAAAGACTCCAACCCAGAGAGCTAAGTTGGTGGCGGATAACAAACTTTGCTTTTCGTTCTTAAGGGACAAGCACACGTTCCGCCAGTGCCCTCAGCCAAGAAAGTGCCGAGCAGAGGGGTGTAATAGTTCGCATAACTCACTATTGCATGGAGCAGATAGGGTTTTCCCAACAAAACAGTCAACATATCCCAATACAATCCGGTCTTCTGGCAACACAGGTCAAAGTAAAGCAACTACTAGTCAACAGTCGTCTAATAAGACCACAACAATGTCATCTGTTACTGATGTTAAGGGGCTCCTTCAGGTAACGGAATTGCAGTTGGTCAATTCGTCCGGTTTAGATACCAAGGCTTTAGTTTTGTGTGATACCGCCTGCAGTAACTCTTGGGTGGCCGGTAGTCTCGCAGATAGACTCGGTTTGCACGGTAAAGCACTAAAGCTAACTGTCAAGGGTATTAATACCGAAGAAGTAGTTGACACTAGGATTGTTGAAGTTACTGTGAAACCAAGAGAACATCAAGATTTCGAACCATTCACCATCAACCCTTTCGTTAAAGAGAGTCTGAACGTCGGCTCTGATATAATTAATGTACAGGCCCTGCAGGAGACTTACCCACACTTAGCGGTCCTTGATCCCGTGACATATTCCTATAAAGACATTGAGATGATACTCGGACAAGATGTCTATCATGCCATCCGCCCGTTAGAATACTTCTCTGCCGATGAGAAGCGTTCACCCGTTGCCGTACGCTTGCCCATAGGTTGGATCTTAAGCGGTCCGTTACCATCAAGTTCGTGTTTAACCTCAACGTGCTTTAAAGTGAATATCGAACAAGACAATGAGTTAGCAAGTCAAGTAAAGTCATGGTACGACATTGAATCATTCGGGGCAAACAAGCAGGTTGACTCCAGATCTGCAGCAGACGCAAGGGCTCAAGAGATCCTTGAGAGTACCACCATACACAATGGCCTGAGATACGATGTCGGAATGCTGTGGGCAGCAGACAACATCCAGCTCCCAAATAATTACTTCTCCTCCCTTGTGCAACTAAAATCGCTCGAAAAACGTTTGGCCAAGGATGAAGACCTCAGAGAGAAGTATACTAATACCATCAAGGAAGACCTAAATAAGGGGTATGTAATTGAGGTTCCGGATGCTCACAAGGTTGAGAGCCGGTCTGATAAAGAGTGGTACCTACCCCACCATCCGGTTTTAAACCCGAACAAACCAGGTAAGGTGCGTAGGGTGCTCAATGGAGCAGCAAAATTTCATGGCGCCTCACTGAATAAATCTTTGCTCACTGGCCCTGATCTGCTCCAAAACCTTATTTACGTACTTCTTCGCTTCCGACAACATCCATATGCCGTCTCCGCCGACATCGAGGGAATGTTTCTACAGGTTGGCGTGTTACCATCAGATCAACCATCACTTCGCTTTCTGTGGCGGGAGGACCCCACAACTTACGTTGTAGTGTATCAATATACGCGCCATATATTCGGGGCTAAAGACTCGCCCACATGCGCCAACTATGCATTACAACGCACTGCGAGAGACAATGCCAAGTTTTACCCCGAAGCTGCAAAAGCCGTCCTTGAAAACTTCTACATGGACGATTACCTTGACTCAGTGGAGTCTCCTGAGAAAGCCATCAATAGATCGAAGGAATTGGTACATCTTCTCCATCTCGGTGGGTTCAAGCTTACAAAGTTTGTAAGCAATGTGCAAAATCTGGCTGATCGAATTGATGGTTCGCCTCAATCTACTGAGCCCAAGGTTATTGTTTCATGTCAGGAGGATTCATCGCATGTGCTAGGGTTAAAGTGGGATCACACTAATGACACTTTAGTTGTGAGTAGGGGTACAAGCTGCGCTATCACCAAGTCCCTCACGCAACGCTTGGTCCTAAGTCTTGTCTCGAAAGTCTTTGACCCCATTGGTCTTGTCGCACCGTTTACCGTCGGTGCGCGATTGCTCCTAAAAGACATCTGGCGTGTCACAGGACAGCAATGGGATGACGAGCTCCCACAGGACATGGTTCAAAGATTTTTGGTCTGGAGTGCGGACTTACCAAAGCTTGAAAACATCAAAATTCCTCGAAGTTACTTTAGTGGACCCTTTGATAATACAGAGTTGCATATGTTTGGTGACAGTTCCCAGGATATTTTTAGTGCCGTCGCATTTCTTCGAGCCCGAGTAACAAGCCCTACGGGCAATATAAAAACAGAGCTTGCGTTTGTTTTGGGGAAAGCGCGCGTGGCGCCAATGAAAGTAATGACTGTCCCTAAACTGGAATTGCAAGCAGCTCTACTTGCCGCTCGGCTGAAGAGCGAAATTATTCAGGCACTTACTGTAACTGTTAACCAAGTATTCATGTGGACAGACAGCACGACCGTTCTTCAGTGGATAAACTCTAATGAAAAGCAACCAATCTTTGTTGCAAACCGGGTTTGTGAAATTTTGGAGTATGCCAGCGTTGACCAATGGAACCACGTCGCAACTAATGATAATCCAGCTGACGCTGGCACTCGTGGAATGTCCGCTGAGGTTTTGCAACTAAGCAGTTGGGTCAATGGTCCACATTTCTTATCTAACTCAAGTTTCCCTTTCGTACCGAACAAAGACGTCATTAATAACATCAAGCTTGGCGTCAACCAAGCAGTCATCATAGAAGACACTGTCTCTCTCGCTACATCTGTTAAAAAACAGACAACTCCCGTTCCGTCGTTATTCCCATTTGATAAGTTTAGTTCTTATCAAAAGTACTTGCGCATTGCTGCATACGTTCTCCGGCTTTTGCCGAAACATGCCGGCTACCGTAACCCCGATGGTAGCATTACTGACCCTACTGAGCTTGACGAAGCCGAGCGTCATCTACAGTACTTGGTGCAAGGAGAGTCTTTTGAAGCCAAAAGAAAAGATCTTCTTGACAATAAATTCGTTAAACGGAGTAGCCGAATTGCTCCACATTCACCGTTTATTAGTCCAAATGGACTAATCCGTTCCACGGGCCGCATCAAGCGGTTAACTGAAGTTGGGTTTAATGCAAAGTACCCAATCGTCTTAGATGCACGTCATCCGTTTGTAAAACTGTTCCTTGAACACACGCACGTAAAGCATTATCATCAGGGCGTTGAATACCTAAGATCAAT
>NC_134472.1:52368460-52392655 GCF_964194025.1 Convolutriloba macropyga
ATAAGTGCTGGAAGTGCTGCAAAATTCTACGGGATTTCTTGAAGAATTTGATGAATTTTTGCAAGAAATGCGTTAGTAGGTGCTGAAAATTTTTGTTATTATCACATTGAGCATTTAAAACTAAACTGTCTACCCATCTTCCTACACATCTTTCTGTCTGCACAAAACTAAACTGACTAGCACACTTCCTTCGCAAATTCCTTAAATTCAGAAGACTTCTCAAGCAAAAACTCCGCTCGCACACGCCGGCACAATAATGCAAACTTACATGAAAAATCTACCTATATAGCGGGAAACAACCCTTACATTTTTGTGATATAAGCGTTTCTCATGATTGACCCCAAAAAAATTGCATTTGGAAAACATTTCCTCGAATGTTTTTTGTCATATGACTAGATTGAAATGGTTCTTCAGAGGTCCGCATTTTGTGATTGATCAAGTTGTGCGTGTGGATAGAGAAAAAAATCAAGTTTGGGTTCCAAAATATCGCAGCAACAGCACACTCATGCAAGAAATAAATTTTTTGAAATTGTCGTATTACATCAACAATTGACTCAAAGTTCCCATTAGAAAGTAGGAAAATGTTGACAATCGTCTATCAGAAATTTTCAAACTAAAATTGGTAATTCATTGCAGACAGAGCTGCTTGAACAGGTGCAGTTTTCTAGAACAAGGAAAAAAGTTATTGAACGTTTCCGGGCGCGGCAAACTTTTCCGGGCGAAGAATTATGTAATTTTCATTCTGTGATCTATTACTATATTACGAAAGCAGAAAAATTGCAGAATCACTCATGATAGTGCAATGAACTCCTCCGGACCATTGAATCACTGTTGTAGTTTTTATTGAATTCTCTAGATCATGGAAGTTTACTAAAACACGAAATAACTTATGTTTCTTCTGTTCCTTTCATCGCTTCCATCCATAGCCATTTTATATGGAAGCATCCAATACAATGACATTCGTGAAACCAATCTTGCAACGTGCTGTTGAAGAGTCCCATACTCTACCGCTGCATCATCTCATTTATAATTATGTTCATTAATATTAATTAAATGTTATAAATTATGGCACGTGCGCTGGGGGTGCGAATAATATGCACCCACTAAGCTGGTGGGGCACATACGGAAAAGATCCGGGGGCTCAGATATACGGAGCTCTGTGGCTAAAAATTTTGAGAAAGAAGGAACAACATAACCAAACACATAACCGAACAACAACCTAGAAAAAACATAAGAGGGAACAACATAACCTCAAATTGGAGATGAAAAGAGGATGATGGAGAAGCAATACCAATAATCAAGAATAGTTCTTCTTTGTTCTGCAAAAGTACACTTTTGCGAACGAGGTCAGTTAAACAAAATACGAAGACTAAAGACCTCCTTGTTGCCTAATTGCATCTCATAAAACTTTGTAAAATATAGAACGCTCAAGCTTTTCAGGTATTCCTAAAAAGTGATAGTTAACACTCAGAAGGAAATACAAAAAAAAATTATTATGACACGAGAAAAACGCCGAAACTTTAATCAAAATCTCTTTCGGTTAGAAAATAATCATGACACCTTTGTCCCCATAACAGCAACAAGAGAAATATCAATTGTCTTTTTAAATTATCTTTAATTGCCTATTGGTGTTGAATAAGATAGCAGCTATTTCGAAGACTTTAATGGTGAGCTTTAAGAGCAATTTCTAGGAGTTTACAAGCCGTTCTATGACAGTCAGAACTTTTTGCTGCTAATATTGTTCCAGCAAAGCTAGATAGCCTAGTTGTAGAGCTTGTGTAGTCATCGTAGGGTGTGAATCCTGCGTAAGAACAGAAATATATGAATACAGACCAGACATCCAGAAAGTAGTCAATACAGCCCAGAATACCAGTGAATACCAGATCAGAGATGCTCTGGAGTGCCACTAGGAAATAGTCCAGATTTTGAAGATCTTTATTCTTGCAGAGAACCAGCAGACAGTATGAGTTGACAGTTATAACCGCCAGATAGAGCGGAAGCTGAAATGATGTAACAAACTGTAATTTTATTGCCTTTTTTTTCACCTCTCGGATCGGTAATTGAGCTTAAAAAATTGCATATGTACCGAAAATGCGAAGAAATCTCTTATCAGGCGACCTCTTAAAAAGTCAGGGGCAGAGAATTTTTCGTATAAAAACCCTAATTGTGCGTTGACGCCTTAAATCGAGACATTAGATACTTTTATATGGATTTTCAACTCTCTGAAGTTGTATTTTTCTCGCGTGAACAAATTGTTCCTGAGACTACAAACCCAGAAAAAAAGTGGGTACGGCCAGAGTATATTTAACATATATGGCAGATACGAGTCAGAAACTATCAATTAACGATTATTACATTCCACCGGGGTGGAAGAGGAGTTCCGCTATTCTACAAGTTGTTTTGTCTCCTCTTATCACTTGTCAACTATTCTAAATGTACAAATTGAAAAACATGAAGTTTTTGCAAGAAGAGTAAAAGAACCAAGACCCTGAGAACTCTGTGAAAACAGCCTGAAGTTCAATTCTTATGGAAAGATGAAGCAACCAAGTGCACAAAAACAACTAGTTGTCTAAGATAATTGAATATGAAATTTGTACAAGATCTCTGCCCCCCCCCCAGGTCGAGGTTCCATCCAGAAGCGACCTCTGATCATACCAAGTCCAATGCACACGGTGCACGGTGTGTTACCAGACCAAAATTACAGGGTCTGGGATTTGGTTCGAGCGCACAATAGTATGATCAGTGGTCACTTCCGGATGGTAATGGTCTGATCAGAGTTCTTTTCCGCATGGGTTGCTCTGATCAGAGGTGAATCAAGCGCACATTAGTCTGATCAGAGAAGACTTTGAGCGCAATTGAGATGATCAGAGACCATTTCAGCTGAATTTTTTCCTTTTGATTTTATGTTTTTTACCGAAACATGTTGGCTCTGCCAACAGGCAACAAAAAAGCAGAATTGTGATCAGAGACACTTCTAGAGTTTTATGGCTTTGGTAAGAACCAAATGGGTCCAGCTGATAAAAATTGCCAGTCCCCTTAAGACGAAATTTTAATTAAATGTAGAACATGACATTTTTATGGAAAGTTGTCTAAACTCATCCATTGAGTCAGAAATATGCACTATTGGTTTAATTTTAAGAAATTCTCAGCAGTTGGGTTTCTTTTCATTAGCAATACTTTTAGAATGGTCTTTTGTTTAGATAAATTTAGTACAGCAACCTTCAGTTTTAATGAATTGAATATTATAGCAAAAATAAAAGAAATCGTTCACAGTGAAAACCATTCACTGATCATTCTGTTTCGAGCGCACAATAGTCTGATCAGGAGTGAATTTCGACTACAAAAATAGTCTGATCATAAGTGATTTTGAACGCACAATCGTCTGGACTATGGTCTGGGTTTGGTCTGGACCATGGTTGCACAATCGTCTGGACAATGGTTTGATTTCGGTATTATCAGAGGCCATTTCAGCAAGTTCTGATCAGCGACATTTTTGAGCGCACTTCGAACACAAACGGTGTTTTAGCGCATTTTAGTCTGATCAGAGGTTAGTGTGGTGTGGAATGGTCTGATTAGAGGTTACTTTTGTCTGGAACGGTCTGATCAGAGGTAACTTCCGGATGGCACCTCAATCTGGGCCCTGGTTCAACTGCAATATGTTGTCTTACAGGATCAGGTTAGATTCTGACAAAAACCTTAAATGATAGACCTGTGCATATTCACCTGACCGTCCTGTTGCAAGATATTCAAAGAAGACCGTCTTTGAGAGATATTTTGCCGTAGAGGTACACAATAATTAGTTCTTTAAGGTCTTTCTATAAGATAAATTTTGTCTCCAAAGAATCTTACAATATCTCCGTCCACTTTTAAAAAATACACGCACGACATCTATACTTCAGAACTATTGAAGTAGCAGTACAAAAATGTTGAAAAGTTGCAAACGTTTCTGCAAGATTTCAAGATAGCTATTAGGTCTTACTACAGGATTAATCTGTTGTAAAACTAATAGTTTCTAATAACAGAAATAGCTATATAAATTTTTACAGTCTGTTTTCAAAACAAAATAAAGCTTAAAAATTGATCGAACCAGAAAAGCTTCGGAGAACAACTTTGTTTTCAAAAGTTCAACAAAATCCAGGGGATCAGCATCTCGATACTGGATGTCAATCATTCCGGTTCTAGGAATATCGTGTGATGAAGTTGTGGTTGAGTTTGTAGACATAGAGTTGATGGAGTGCGAAGTATCGTGTTGAGAAGTTAGGTCACTGGCATGTTCAATTTGAAACAGGTCGAGCATATTTCCTAGTTAAGAGGGAGGCTTTTAACCGCGATTAATGCAGAATGTTTTTAGCACTGTGTCAGGAAGCTAACAACAGTTCCAAGAGAAGGAAACGTAAGAATCCCTGTGGTTTTCTCGAAATTGAATATAGGTGAATATGATTTTTTCCTCAATATCACCCGAAAATAATATTTATCCATTAAAGAGATGCTGCAGGCTCTCGCTTTTTCATATAGCATTGGCTTCAAAGTGTTCCTTGAGAAATTTTTGATAAGTTTTGTTGGAAATTATAATGCTCCTTGTCGATAATTCGGAACTTTTTGTAAATTTTGTTTGCACAAGTCATAGGAAATTAGTGTTTTATCAATGTTTTTTTACAGAATTAATAAGCTTAATATACCCCAAAATACATTAACTTGTATCATTGACTAGTCAGCAGTTCAAACTTCGAAAATGAATTGACCGCCTCACTGAATAACTTTTAAATCTCATTCAAAAAACAAATAAATTTTCTGAGAAATTTTCATTAATTTGATATTTCAATGTAAAATTCTAAAAGAGATGTCAGAAATTTTTCTTTTTCTCTAATTACTTCTCTAATTACTTGTTTTTCTCTTTTTATCTAATTCTTCACTCTAACTGAGTGCTGTAAACAAAACACATGAGCAGTCAGGTTGTTTCTGAATCTTTTTAAATATTTATTTTTGAATAAGATCTAAGATCAATTTTCTTAGATGAGAATTTTAAGATGAATTCTCATTTTTGTACTCAATGTCCTCTACTTGACAGTATGGTTTTTGACATTATCTTATTCTATTTTTTTAAAAATATTCTTTGGCGACAAATCTTTCTGCTTTTAAACGTTCATTAAAAAATTTTTAGACTTATTATTAGGTCTCTGATTTATGTTATTGCATGCACATCTTGCATACTTTTCACTCACTCTTGAACGTAGCTTCATGATTCTTGCACTCGAGCGCTTGCAAGCACTCTACAAGCCCGCAAAATGTCGGACGATGGAGAATTCCGTTTGTTAATAAAAAAATATTAGGTTAATTTTTTTCCACTATATTTAAAAACTGGGAGAGCATTACTATCATCTTGAAAATGCGGCTGGTTTCAGTAGATGACTGATTATTTATCTAGTTTTCTGTGTTAATTGTCCAAAATAAAAGTTTAATTTGTTTGATTAAATATCGGTAAACAACCATTGTTCTCTATGTCTTGGGATCAGAGATTTACAGCACATTACGATGTAGAGGTATACCCAAATCGTCACGGGCAGATATGCCCGATGTGTGTATCTCGTGTTCGTTTTTACTATGTTAATACATTGAAAGTGGTACAGTATTGCGGAAAATAGCTACTTTAGCAGCAACCGGCAAAATGGAATGGAATATCGTCTCCCGTCTTCGCAAAAGTGTCCTAATTTTAGCCGCGAAATACAAGTACAAACCTAATAACCTAATTTTCGCGGGAGTTGTATCACGCATCCTGTCAATTTACGTATCGATTTTTCGCACGCTATGTAGCTGGATTTCGCATATAATCCGCAATTAAGCCTAATTTAATGCGCTTTGAGTATAAATGTGATTATTAAAGCTTTATTAATACTTTTGTTAAAAGGAACCATTAATTGAGCTGGCGCGTTAAACGAATGATAGTCCCATCATTTTCGTGAGTTCAATTCCAGACTATCGGACGTTCAAAACAGCTTGTGCCCTAATTTTCGTGTCGTATTATTTGGTAATTGTGTTGTTCAGTGCTTTTTTGTTGCTGTTTTAGTTCCCTCTTATTCTTTTCCCCATGACTTTGACTATAACTGTAACTAGATTTATAACGATGACTATGACTTCCTTTATGACTTAATAGTCGCCTTGATTTAGCTGAGCTATATTCACTATTAGTTTAGACACACTGCATCCGTGTTGAAAGTTGAAAAGTCCTCCGTTGAAGTTGGAGTTTGACGAATTTTATTTTTTTCCAAAAATTACCTCCATTCTGCGCGCACTCTCTCTGTCCCTCCCTATCTCTCTCTCTCTCTCTCTCTCTCTCTCTCTCTCTCTCTCTCTCTCTCCCTCTCTCCCTCTCTCTCTTTCTCACTCTCTCTCTCTCCTCTCTATAAATAAATCACTCTAATAAAAAAAATCATATATACACAATCTATGGCAGTTTATAACATTAAGAAATTAAGCCATTTTGGTAGTTTTTTGTAGTTTTTTGATAGAAAATTACTGATTACAGATTTGTCGTTCCCTCTCAATAGAGTCATTGAAGTTGGATTTGGATTTTGTGACCATTTGATGTTGTGCTTGGCGAACAAGTGACCAGGTGACCAGAGGTTGAAACAGTCCGGGAAATTAAATTGTCTTTAAAATTGTTATTTAAATCAATTGAAACCTTTAAAAGCTTCAATAAAATCTTCATTGTTTATTGCAAAGTATTAAACCACTCTTGCAGGCTCAAAATGCGCGCATTCAATTAGGCTCGATTGTGGATTAGATATACTTTTAATGCGAATAACAGATACCTAAATTGAGCGGAAACGTGCTACCAGACTTGTAACCAACTTTTCGTTCCGAATGTTCTTTTGCAAAGTATTAAAACCACTTTTGCATGCTCAAAATGCGCGCATTTAATTAGGCTCAATTGCGGATTAGATATACTTTGAATGTGAATAATAGATACCTAAATTGAGCGGAACTGTGCTAAAAGATTTGTTACCTACTTTTCGCACCGAATGTTTTTTTATTTCGCAAAATTGACCGAACCGTAAAATTGACCGAACCGTAAGTATTGCGAAAAGTAAGTTACAAAGGAGTCATCTAATATCGTTCATTATATGTAATTCATTTTCAAGCCAATTTTACTAAGGCGGAAATTTTGGGGTATACCTCTGGGTCGTATTGCAGTTTCTAATTCTTCCGCAAGTCTGAAAAAAAATTTTAATTTTCCTCTGCTCGAAAGTTTGAAACCTCGTAAGATCTAGACTAATGCATAATAAAAACACAAAGTTTTATTTTTTGCAAATTATCATAAAGCAGCTTTCATTTTGATTGACTTCAACGCTGATTAATTTTTTAAATAAAACGTAGGTGCATTTTGTTTCGACCCCACTTGTGGGGGACGAACTATATACTCAAATGGGTTTTCTTGTTCAGACAATTTTGGCCAATCGATATAATCATCGTGGAGAAATGTGAGTGGTATCATTAAAAAGCTCGTCCAGCGTAGAAATCGAAACTAAAATTTTCTTAATTTCTTTTTTTTTTGAGGAACTCTCGGGGATTGAAGTTTTGTGTGAACACCTGATATTTGGCATAATTTTGTTCACTTTTAGTGTAATTTTGCTTTTAGGGTATAGTCTCTAAAATTACAATAGGCATTATAATGAGCATTAAGTTAAACTATCTAGTTTCGAGTTTTCAGTGTACAGCTAATGGCTGTTAAGACTTTTCTTAAGAAATTTTTTAACATTAACCGACCATAAACCTATTTTCGTGAATTGTAAGTTAGTGTCAATAAGGACAAGACTCCGTTCTATTCTACTGCAAACAAAATTAATCTGGTTACCTGTTTTATGTTCAATCTATTAGTTATATGACTTTAACGCCACAAGAGTTCAAATAATTTTTAAAATTTTGGATATTTTCTTATTATTGGTTCATCTTGAAATCTTATCACAATATCGTGATATTGATATTTCCCAATAGTTTAGATCAGTGCATGACGGATAAAGTTTTCAGAGAAAGGCTAATGGTTTAAATGTCTTCGACATTTTCTTCTCTCACTTTTCTACTGAATTTTGCTTTTGCCTGTTTTTGTTGTTGTTTCCATAACCATAAGATTTTTTACTGAATACGTATGCATGAATGATATTGCTGTCCTCCAGTAAAAGTCCTCCAGTTGCTCCAATTGAGCGTGTTTACTGACTTCTGTTTAAAACTTTCGAATTTATTGGCTGTTAAAATCTTTAAAAAAATAGTTTGAAAGTTTTTGAAAAAAAATTAATCTTAGAATTATATTCATGAACTGTAAGTCAGTCTCGGTAATGACAAGACCCCCTTCTTTTCTACTTCTACCAAATTTAGTCTGGTTAGCGGTTTTATCTTTTTACCAGTGGTGTTTTTTCGTAATTCTGATTCCTTTTGAAGTCTTAACACATTATCTTAATATTTATAGTTGCATTGGCCTAGAGATGACGTTCAATGTAGCATACACAAAGTATTCTGAGAGAAACCTATGGTTTACACTGCTTCAACACTTTCTTCTCGCACGTTTCTATTTAATGCACTTTTCTGGATTTTTCCTGTACTTGTTGTTGTTTTCATAGTCAAATGTGATCAACCTTTTGTAATGTCTTAGTGAAGGCTTTTGAATGACAAACATCCTTTTTGTCTCATCGGGGCGTAACTTAGCGTTTCTAATTGCTTCCGTTGAAAATCATAGAGCATAATGGCGCTGATTCAACGGGTTTTCTAAAAAAGATTTCATGGTTTTAACGTATTTGTTCATGTTTGTTGATTTATTGGAGTCAAATTGTTAAAAAAATCCATTGCTCTTAAAAGTTAATTGAAAGTAAAAAAGTTTTTACTCAAAAGTTCATTTTTTATTGGCTTCGACACTTTTCTCTCCCAAATTTTTCTTGATTTTGCTGTTTTCGCTTTACTTTTCTTTTAGTTATGCGTGAAATGCTGACCGATCCCGTAAGCTTGTAATTGAGGTTTGAATGAAAGATGTTAACCGAAGCAGTCAGTGTATTGCTAATGGTCTTAAAGTTTATGATAATATATTATATAATATTTAGCATTTTTAAGGACTTTTCATTTTTTTGGTTTTGTTGCCTTTTTCGTCAATTGTAACATATTCTCATTATTGAGAGGTCCAATACACTTCCTGGTATTTTGAAAAATATCCTGATTACTGATTTTATGACGTAAGTGATATTTTATTTGTTCGATATTATGCTTTTTTCATAATAAGTTACGTGAGTGATGTGTTTTTGTTTCTTTTTCTCTTCCTTTAGCACAATCGCGTAATATTAGATCCAAATGATTTTCAAATGTGGCCCAATTGTACTTAAATTTTTATTCAGTATCTTGTTAGATGAATTAGTAAAACAAGAAATTGAAATAAAAATACATAATTTTTAGATAATATCTAATGATTTTAATGGTATCAGTAATTTGTATTTTCGCAGTGTTTGTAATTTGTTGTTCGTAATTTGATTTTTTCTGCATCATTTCTCCGTTTTTATGGTTTATTCTAACTAGAGACAGGTCCTATTGGTTTCATTGTGACTTTTTAGTAAATTTATCACGAACCATTTTGTTAAAAGCCAAATATGTTTAAGACTTTTTAAATTATTTGGTTTACAAAATGTTGACTGATTTTTGATTTTTGCCTCATTATTTATTCTTTTTGTTGACTTGTTACCTAGTCTGGTTAAGGAAAAATTCCAACTGATGTGTAGTTAGGAGAAAGTAAATTTGTGTAGTTAAGGTTTTATCTGATTGTAATTTGACGTTGTTACTAGCTGCTTTTAAATTAATACATCGAGTTTTTGCCGTGAAGTTTTTGCTTTTGCTTTTGTGTTGTTGTTGTTTTTTTTCTCGAAGTCTTTTTTTTGGCAGATCTCGTTGTAATGAGGCATGTTATTATTTAATTCAATTATTAGTTGTGTAACGATTTTTTAAACTCAAGCATCTGTTTTTGATTATCTCTTTGTCAAAAATGTCAAAAGTCAAAAGACAGTTGAGTCAAAAATGTAGATGAGCGCGGGTCGGAACATCATGTGCGAAAACACATTAACGAGCCTCCTTGTTCTATAGCGGAGAAATTTTCTACTATGTTTTTCTTTTTCTTTTGAAGCAATGAAACCTTATGTTGCATCAAATGCTGCTTGTTTGAGCATGCGGAATTTATTTCAAAAAAATATGCAACACAGCTCAAAGAACTAAACTTTTACATATTTTAAAATTATTTTGCCTCTTCATTTTCATGCAATTTCACTCAGCACCGCCCTTAAAAGTTTTTTTTATTAAATGTAGTAACTTCTGAGTTATTACGTTATCGTCGTTTTTTTGGATTGTGCTTTATACCGCAGAGTGCTCATTTTGGATCGATTTCAATTAATGGCAATTGTTTACTTCCTTTTTCTCGGAGAATATTTAAGGATTTAGTGTGTTTTTTTCTTTTCTTTAATATTGAGTGTAGCAGCTGTGTTTTCGATTAAAGCCAACAGAAGCGCCTGAACTTCAAGTTCAAAATGAAAAATAGCAGTTTTCTCGCAATAGATAGCTTTTATGCAGTTTTCTCGCAATTTGATGCAGTTTTCTCGCAATAGATAGCTTTTATTTAACGTAATCGTTCAGCCCTGAAGGAGTCTCGGTAATAAGCGTGCGCAAATCATGTTTGGTCACTTTTCATCCTCATTTTTGCTGAATTATCTACCAAATCAAGCAGAGATAGGGAAAAGGCCGAAAAAAGAATAAGGCTCGATAATGTGCGATAGCACATAAGGTTCCGACCCCGCTCGACCACAATTTTGGCATAAATATCTACCAAAGGTGGAACAGATAGAAACACGCAAAAAATCAATTTTTGAAAAAAATGTTGTATGAACAAAAAGACAGCCTCGAAAGCAAATAACTCAGTGGAGTGAAAATGGTGCATTAGATTGATGAGATATGCCAATATTAAGAAAGCGAATCAAGACGAACAGCAAAATCAAACAACAACAACAAACAATAATTACATCAAAACATTATGTCCGTTTTAAAAAACAAAACTTAATAACAAAGTCAAAATAGAGTCCGATAAAACTGAAACCAAACAAAATAACTTGTAATTCACCAGAAAAGACATGCGACCAGTCCTTAGAAAGGACTGATAATAATAAGTAATGAAATTCATTAGAAATCGGCTAAACTATCCCACAAGTTTACAACTATCTATGCTTCTATAGAAGAGCATCAAGTCCTATCGTTATTCATTTTTTATGTGGTTACAAAAAAGAACAACAGATAGACAACAAACAAAAAACCAATTAAATTTTGCCAGAAGACGCTTTCGAACCCGTAAAGCAATATTCTTCCCTCAAAATATGTTTGATTGCGCCTTCATCGAACACCGATACACCGATAATGTAGTATGTGACCTATCATTAATGAGACTAGGTAAAAAGTAGACAATGAAGAAAGGGAAATATAAAGTAACATTTGTAATTCTCAAAAAAAAGTTATTTCCAAAGCTATGATAGCCATTAACTACAAGAAAAAATAAATAAATAGGTTCGTTTATTCTTCCAAAGGAAGCTCTTGAGATCTGCAATTATCCAGAATATGCTTACTTTTTGTGAAAACCCGTGTCGAAACCAGCAAAGTCAAAACGAATCCTTTAAAAACATTAGATATTGTGACACCAATCCCCTTTGACGCCTTCCTTTGACACAAATAATGTCATATTCAGCTTTTAATTAACGAGACTAGATAAAAAAACAGACAAAATAGGAACAAAATTGCAAGTATTTTTTTCTTTTTGAAAACAATTCTTTTCAAAGACACGAAAGCCGTCAGCCATTTGCTAATTTAAAAAATCGGCTCATCTATTCCTCCTTGACAACCCAACACAATGAAACAGGATCATTTTACTGGAAATTTTATACGACTGAAAAGACAAAGTAAAAGCGACAGTTAAAAACAAAGTTAAAACATTCAATTAAATTTTTCGAGAAAATAGTGTCGAAGCCGTTAAAACCATAACCTATATTTTTAAGGATATTATTATTATCAACTGTGCAGTTTTTGAACGCCCGCCATTAATGTGATATATGAATTGTCAATAACGTGATAATGTGACAAAACTAGAAAACGTGAAAAATTGGCAAATATCTGAAAAGAAATGAAATCTAGTAGTACCAAAGCCAGAAAACCACAAGCCAAAGCGTAATACCGCAAAAGTAAATCAATTTTAAATGCTTAGAATAAAAAAACATTCTTTCTCTGCTGATACTAAGATAAAAGTTGACAAAATTAAGAACGAAAGTAGGCAAAGTACAACAAGCCATTTTTTATTTTAAAATCAAACATTTTTAAAAGTCAAAACGACCATAAGCTTTCAAGTAAAAAACTAGATGCATAACTTTGGAGCTGCTGAGAAAGGCAATTGGACTTATCATTACTGAGCTGCGAATTGAAATGTTCTGTTCTGTAATTAATATAACAAAGATTGACTAATTTAATTGAAAAAGAGACCAACTGATTGCAATCCGAGTTATTTTTGGATTTTAATAGTCCAAGATTGGTTCAAAACTAGCCCTGCTAATGCTGTTTGTCCATTAGGAACATTTTTAATGTATAGATATAGATATAGATAATTTGTTGCTTAAAAATCAACAAAAAAATGCTGCGTTTTTGATAGTCAACGAGTAAAGTTACCAGAAAACGGCAAAGTTTTAATAATAGAGCATTCTCAAGGAAAGTTGAAGTATAAATAGCCCCCTTTTTGAGTCTACAAAGATTGTGTTAGCGGTGATTGGGTTTGTACTTCCTGCAAATTTCATAAAAGTGGACAAAAGATACTTATTTCGTGCTATTTTTGATAAAAAAAAGTCTGCATTTTGAAATATTTAGCCAGAATTTTTGACAAAAGAAATTAAATAAAAATAGTTGACATTTTTTGTTGTCTTTAACAAAATCAATATTACAATTAGCAAACTTGACGAAATTTTAATCAAAAAGTCCGGAAAAAGTGAATTAAATGAACGGAATTTACTCTTTTTTCTCAAAAGTTTAAACCTTGATAAAAAAAACGAAAATGAAAAAAAAAATCTTTTTAATTGCATATTCTACGCTGGACAAGCCTTCTAATGATACCAGTGTCAAAATTGAATCACAATCTAAAGAAAAGAACCTGATGAGAAGATTGACATCATTATATGGCCATAATCTCACTATTTATAACGAGAAGCAGGAAAAATGAGCGAGAAAATA
The DNA here is from genome assembly GCF_964194025.1 of Convolutriloba macropyga. Lineage (NCBI taxonomy): Eukaryota > Metazoa > Xenacoelomorpha > Acoela > Convolutidae > Convolutriloba > Convolutriloba macropyga. The sequence continues at coordinate 52,381,733 of NC_134472.1, forward strand.
AACAAGATTACCAATAGAACGGGCATATCCTTAAGTTTTTGACAATAAGCGGAATCATTATTTAATAACACATGTATTGACAGTTTCAAACACGCAAAGATTTTTGCAATCAGTTGTTTATTTATAGCTTGAAGCGGCAAAATTACAAAAATAACCTGAGAGGTAAATAGCAACATATGAGAGTATAATTCAAAAAATCAATAACAATTTTAAATGTGATTAGTGTCTTGGTCAGTTCAGCTACAAGATGCTAAGAAGCACTTACATCTGCATCAAAATTCTAATTGGACCAGTTAGTGTTGCGAATAATAGAATAAGAGGTAGGAAAACAAAAAAACAAAAACTGATTAAATTCGAATGTCATGAAACAAAAGTATTATCGAAAAGAAAATTTGTCAATGAAAGTTTAAAATACAAGAGCAAAGAGCTTGGTTGAATGGTTACATATTGAAGGCCACATGGATTGATTTGGCATTCAGGAGACTAAAAAAAACAAATCGAAAATGAAAACTTTCAAAAAATGTCATGATACAAAAAAAATGTCATAATACAAATAAATGACAAACAATTTCTGAGACAAACAATTTGGAAGTAAAAAAGCATAAACCGTTGAATTGAAAATTAATTCTTTATGACTCCCTACAGATCTCAATTGTGGTTTCAATATTAGATTGAGTGGTAATATCACAAAAGAACAACCAAACACTTCAAACAAGACGCAAGCAAAATGAAAGTACAGTTTGTCAAATCTACAAAAGCGAAAATTTTTCGCGTGAAAATTTTATTAAAAGACGGTTTATGCTTCGGTAAAACTCCGTATGATAGTTTCAATTAATGAGATCAAATAATAGGAAAACAAAAACAGAAGTAACTAGAAGAAAGTTTCAAATAACGTAGTGTCAAAGATTTGAAGACCAATCTACGGATTGAAAACACTGCAAATGCTCATGAAAGTGTTTTCACTCTTGCATCCTTAGGAGTTTTAAAAGCCCAATGATTAGGGGGCGCAAAAAATTTTGTAGTAAAGAAAAAAGCGAAAACAGCAGTCAAATTGCGGCATATGAAAAAGTTTACTCTACAATCCGACAAAGTTTGTTGGAACAATATTTTCTTTATGATGTTTAAGAGGCAGTTTCAACAATTTATGCGCATCAGAACCCTGCAGGTTTTTTCTTCCACATCTATTTTAGTGTTATTGAGAGCACTGCTTCCAATTAAAATCTCGTCGATGTTAATAAGCTCAAAAATTTGTGAAAAGACGAAAAAAGATTTTAAGAACAGATGGCTCCACAATAAAATCAAAACATTTCGATTCTAAAAATATAACACCCTCTCTAAAATTGATCAAAAATTGTGCTTAACTGAGCGAAATTACGGTAGTATGCCAAATGTTCACAAAAAAATATAACCTCAATAACCTCAAAAAAAATAGAATTCTTTTAATAGAATTCTGCGCCCAATGGTCATTCAAATGATACCACTCATATAACAGCAAAATTGACTGAACAAAAAGCCCAGTTGAGCATTTAGTTCGTCCCCCTTTAAGCCGGATCATAACGATGATTATTTTAGAAAGCATAAACCAAACGATAACGAAACCTAGAGGCAATTTATACTAAAGTACGAACAGTTGACCAAATAAAACTGCTATTACTCATGCTCATGCCATCGTGTTGCGTTTTTTAATATCCTGAAAAAATATTTCTTTCGAAATCTAATGACTTGAAAATTCAGACATCCACCAATGTTGTAATTTACCCTTAACTACTGCATCCGATTACTTAAATGCTATATTTGATATTTTTTATTTTGGATTTTGATGTTGAGATTATTCATATTTATCTCCTTTAAAACATAACCAAAAATTCTGATCCTAACTGTTCAGAAAGAGTGAGCAACGCCAATGGAGCAAAATAATGTTTGATTAAAAGAAGTAAACAATTATTTGATAAATTAAGTATCAGTTTGTCCCAAATTTAATAAGCTTTTCCGTAGGTTTGTACTACAGTTGAGTTTTAAGCCTTCTCCTCTGATTCAAGAAAAAGCGGTCGTGAAACTCTTTTGAAAAGAGTACCTTCAGGTACCGTTCATGGCTCTAATCAGAATGAAACCCGAAGCGATAAACAAAATTGTTTTAAACAAAAAGCTTTAGATCAACCGTTGTCATGAAAGAAATGAAGATAAACACTAATTTTGGTAAAAATGAAATAAGTTTTTTTGTAAGCTGTTTCCAAGTGCTTCAGGGTTTGAAATTTTTGCTAATTATTCTTGAAAATTTTTTGCTAACTGTTATTGCATATAAACTTTTCGTAAAAAGTAGGCACACAAATAATAAACTGAAAATAAGAACATGCCAAAATTCAGTTGACTTTTGGGGCAGAAAAATGGGTAGAAGAACAATGAGACTAATAAACGCAAAACCTTTTATCTGACCTCTCACAAGCCAAATTCTCTTTCCTTAACTATTGATTATTCTAGCCTTTTTTCTGTTTAGCTGGCAACGGAAAGAAATAGGGAAATTCTTGGTCGGTTTTTTGAGAGGCGGGGGAGTGGGTGATCAAATTATGTAAATTAGTAGTTGGATGCAGAATCAGCTACAAAAAAATTACTTCACAGTTACACTGGGCTAAAGTAAAATGCACGCTAAAAATAAGGATGACCTTGAATAAACTAGACAAACTCCGACGGTTAACTAAAGACTAATCTGCTAGATCTCTCGAATGACCATCGACATACAAGAGTGTTACCCTGCAAGATTTAATAAGTCGTGCTTCTCAGTCTTTCATCATATAAATCACGAAAAAAGGGAAGCTATAGATACTAATTCGTCGTCCAATAAGAAGTAATCATCTATTCGGTGGTCCTCATTGGCACCTTGATACCATATAAAAACATATGTAGAATTTAATTCAACGCAAAAATGCGGGTACAGAGAATAAAAGACTTTTTCATCAAACTAAAAAGAAGACTTTGTTAAAAAAACTGACATGACTCATGGTGCTATATCGCGAAGATCAGAATTTAGAGTTTAAGTTCAAACTTCGAAGTAAAAAATTTTTTACCTGATGTTGGTGAAGTTAAACTATTGAATAATGGCTACTAAACGGAACCAAATCGTTGCCTCGAATTTATTCACACAAAACGCTAATCAGTGTATATAAATCATAAATTTTAGCGATTAATTCGACCTTGCCACAACCAGTGATGACCATAAACCAACTCGATGCTCCTCCCTGCTGATACCAATGAAACGTTCTCAGGTTAGGAGAGAAGAGTGTAAATGTTAATTACAAAAAACTGCACCAATATTTGCCATATATGCCAAAGATAAAATCCTGTTTATACCTAAGGTGTACATTAACCATCATCAGTTTATCTATATGTAAACGGTTCTGCAAATTTTCATACTGATAGCAACTAAAAATACCTGTAAATTTTTGTACTTTTAGGCCATTTTGAACTCAATTATTAAAATAAAAAACCTCTTGTTACTCGTGTTGAGACTGCAAAAATGATGTCCAGAGCAGCAACCGACCAACAAAATTCGAATTTGCAGAAAACTGAATCCTGTACTGCGTGGATTGTGTCTTTTGTTGCAAGATTTCGCGCAGAGAAAAAACTTAACAAATTCAACAACGACAGTACAATTTTGGACCAACAAGTAACATATATCTTTCTTAGTATGTGCTGACAAGACGCACTGTTGTAACTTAACAGCCTTTAGAGTGTTAAAAAACTACTAGACACTCCTTTTAAAGAGATCACAACAGAAATTCAAAACTAGATTTCTCCTAAAGCGAGACTTATAACGAGGCAGAAAAGGCTAAATTTTTGTCCGTTATCCATGACATTGGAGAATCATACAATGATTTTTAGCGCACCTAAGAGAAGAAGCTCGATGGTGCGACTTCGAGACACTAAAAAGTGACCAACTCAGAGGAACAGTTGGTAAAAAATAAATTTTATCACAAGTTTGAGAGACCCTGAGGCAGTCTAGGACTATTAGACGGCATCGAAACTAAAGCGACGATGACTCTTTCCGAAATGACAGAAAGTCTACACCTCTGCAGTCAAGCAATGGCTTGTGCGAATTCAACAGGTATTAAACTGGTTATAGTGAAGGATGAAGTGATATAGAACTTCAAAAAGACCCTTAGAGAAACGAGTGAACATTTCACTGATAGTAAACGCAATGGTCACTTTTTAAAAGATGTGGAGGTAAGCTTTAAATTAGCAAGCCAAGTCCGGCTTTGAACAAGAAATGTAACACCTGTAAAAAAGGTGGGGCAATTTGCAAATTAGAACCCAGCCTAGGTCAGGTAAGTCGGACCCGCAAAACAACTGCGAGGAAGAAGGTAAGTTGTCTGTTGAAACAATTTTCGATATGGAGATTGGAATGTACTTTACACGGGAGAACTCGTTTGACATGTCAGCGAAAAGGGAGTACATTACAGTAAAAGACCATTAAAAATGCAAATTGATACCGGTGTTGATAGCAGTTTGATATCAAAAATCATCTGAACTGAGCTTGGCAAAACTCAGTTATTTGGGAAAATCAGATTTCGTGAGGCCTATGACTAAGATGGTCATCTTTTAATGCTTCTTGGATCCTTAACATGTGATGTTGAGTGAAACGGAAGTCAGTATAGGCAACAACAAAGCAGTTGTGCTTTCCGGCAATGAAGTTGGACTACTTGAGAGAGACATACTACCCCATGAACGCATCGTCACAGTGTGTGCTGAAAAACTACCTGCAGTCAAAGGATACAAAGCGCATGGGAAACTCATAACGGGCTCCCAACCGACTTTCTGCTAGGCTAGAAAAATATCTCCAGCTCTACAAGACAGGAACAAAGAAAAACTTGAGACAAAGGCAAGGCAGGGCATTCTGAAGGCAGTGCTACCTGGTGGGGTAAAAAAAAGCATCACCAGTGGTTTGGCAGTGAAAGAAAAATGGATATGCGTGGACCTGAAAGTTCACATTATTGGCAAAGTTGTGGAGGAGGATTATCAAAACCCATATAACGAGACCAGATTCCATAATCTCCGCGGGGCCTCTTATTTTTGCAAAATTGACTTTCTAGACGGATATTGTCAAATCGAATTGGACGGGGATTCAAAATAAATATTTACAATCAACACATTGCAGGGATTCTCCATGATGTGCAGATCTCCTCACGGTCGGACGAATCCATCATCAACCTTCCAGAATTTCATCGAGTAATCTCTTAAGGGAAACAAAGGTGTGGTAATCTTTCAAGATAACATAATGGTATTATGAACAACGAAAATGAAATACAAGAAACAGACGCTTGCGGTCAAAACTCGACCACGTGAGAAGACTTTCACCGTCAATGAAGAGAATACCAACTCTTAACCAGTCTCAAGAGTTAGTTTTTTTGCGTTACTCAGTTTCAAAGGAAAGAATAGCACCCGATCATAAACATGTTGAGAAAATCAAAAAGACAAAACCAACATCAAATATGAAATAACTAGAGTCTTTTATCGGCCTATCGGGTTTTTACTGAACGATATTTTGCTACAAAAAATTAATCTTCAAACGAAATTCGAAAAGAAGAATTGTGATGGGGAAAAAAGTACACGGCGCTTTCAAAAACGTATAAAATGAGTTATTTAATTTTCCACTTTTTCAGACTTACAGTTTGATGAAAAAACAACCGAGACAACAGACGCCTCAGAGAAATCCATAGGCCGAGTTCTTTTAGAGGAAGGACCTGCTGTAATCTATTTCTCAAAGAAGTTGTCACAAGCCGAACGAAAAAATTTACTCCAAATTTAAGCAAGAGGCACTTGCAATGGATTTGTGGTAACTAGACTGAAACAATTCCTGCTCGGAAGAAATTTCACTCCACAAACTGACAACATAACTCTCAAATATCTCTTTGCAACAGACGAGGTAGTTCCCAAAACAGCATCAGTAAGAATCACGTTCTCAAAGCCGCATCAGCAAGACAAGCTGCAGGATGGGCTATAGCACTGATTAGATTAAACTTCGAATTTAAAAATATACTTGGAGAGCAGATCCCCACGCTGATGCTTTGAAGAGACTAGATTTTGATGGCCACGATGACAATGATCGAATTTGGTTTGCTCTCGACAATATCTATTTTGTTCAACCAACCTGGTGACCCAGCCAGACATCGGAACTGAACTGGGATCGAATCGACTCTTCCAAGTTGTCATCAAAAAGAAATAAAGAAAATGAAAAAAATGCTCAGAAGCAGAGAAATGTTTTGAACAACAAAAAGACGCCCTTACTATACACAACGAAAAATTCTTCCGAGGGGTTGTGCTTCTCATTCCAACCAAATTAAGACTTGTTGTGATGTCCAGAGCTCATGAGACCCACCCATGCAAAGAAGCAACAAAAACAGCAGTCCGAATATAGCTTTGTTGCACGGCATCAGTCAAGCTGTTTTTCATATATTAGCAAATGTAATGGTTGCCATAAAAACAGAGCTAGCCTTTGAGTGAAAAACAGTATCTTTTTCGCCAGAGGCAGAAGTTTGGGAAAGACTCCATATGGAGTGGGGTTACGTTGAGGACCTAGGTAATATCTTAGTAATAGGTGACGCAGGATTGGGCTAAATAGAGGTTTTCCTTGTGGGAATTAGAACTTCACAAACAGTGTAGGTGTACATGAGTCAAGTCAGATTTGGGATACCGAAAGAACTTTGATGTCAGACAATGTTCCCGAGTTTGTAAGCGGTGACCTTAAAACAGTGGTGTGATTCACTTGGAGTTTAATAGATGGAGTCACCCATCTACATTTCAAAAGCAAATGGACTTGCCAAAGAGCGGTTCAAAGAATCAAACGGGCTATTCAGGCCTGAAGTCCGCATCTGAATGTGTCATTTGGCGGTTTATTAAAAACTGGCTTTGAAGACACACCAGGATGGTTCCAAGACCCGGGCAAAACTCCAGTGGAACTGCTGCTAGGACGGAAAGTGAGACTTCCAGAAGTAACTGGCTTTGATCTATGTGATCCAGTTCTTTTCACCAGCAGATCAGAAATCGTTCAAACTACCTTTAATTAACCCAAAAGATTGAAGTATTCATTCATCTAGCCAGAGAATTCAAACAAGACAGTGCTTGTTAGTGAAAACCAGAAAACAAGACTTGAACCAGATGACATCAAGACTGAATCTGCTGATTAACAACCTACTGACTCACAATCTGAGAAGAGTAATGACAATATAGATGTGGCATCACCCAACTCCAGTGAAGAAACCTAAGTAACTGAGGGAGAAAAGTCTTTGGCGGCTACAAAAACTTTAAGCATAAATAAAAAACAACCAGAAAAATTTGGAAAAGCTATCCCTACAAACTCGCGAAGATCTGAACTTAGAAATTAATTTAGAAATTCGATTAAAAAAACTTTCTTACTTGATGCTGGTGAATTAAATTTATTGAATAGTGTCTGCTAAATTGACCTAAACCGCTGCTTCAAATTTCTTCAAACCAGAAGTTTATCAGTGTACATGAACCAGAACTTTAGCAATTTTTCGACCTTCCTACCATCATTGATGACCATAAACCGTCTAAATAATCCTCCCGGTAGTTATCAAGGACACGTTCTCAGGTTAGAAAAACAATGTGTTAAGTGCAAAAAACTTCACCCATACTTGCCATATACGGCTTGGTCGAGAAACCTGTCCATAATTATGGTTTAAATTAACCATTATCACTATATCTCTATCTAGACGTTTCTGTAAATTTTCATGCTGAGAGCGTCTATAAAAACCTTTCAATTTTTCTTTAACTTTTGGGCCATTTTGAATTCAATTATTAAAATAATAAGAATCGTGTTACTCGTGCTTGAGACCACGACACTCACCGTTTACATCCAGTTTACTCAGTTGCAAAGATTTCTAAGATTTTTTGCAACTGCATGAGATGTGAGGTGTACAAACGGGTTCTGAATAAAATTGACTCAAAATTAATATGCCAAGACTTAAATAAAACCAGAAAAAATTTTGTGAAATTCACTAAATTTAACTGAAAAAATCTTTGCTACTTATTAGAATGAAAAACAGTTAGATTTTTTTTCTTATGAATAGCAGAAAATTGAAAATAAAAAGTGTAACGTGGGATAAATCTCAAAAATTAAAAGTAAAGTAAAAAGCATTGATGCGTGAAAACTACAATACAAATTAGAACTGAACAAGATGTGTGATCAAACGCAGTTTGAAAATTTGTTAACGCAGAACCTCCGAATAAAAGTCCAACCACAGTTTGCTTTCAACAAGAAAAATATAAACACCCATATAACCTTATGCAAAATGCACCAACTAATAATTTATTTGACCAAATAAAAGCAGACAAGTAGGCAAAGAGCATTCGCCTTATGAGCAGGAGGCACGAGTGTGTCTTTGCAGATGTGTGTGTGTGTGTGTGTGTGTGTTTGTTTGTTTGTATGCGTGTGTGTGTGTGTGTGTGTGTGTGTGTGTGTGTGTGTGTGTGTGTGTGTGTGTGTGTGTGCGTGCGTGCGTGCGTGCGTGCGTGGGTGCGTGCGTGCGTGCGTGCGTGCGTGGGTGCGTGCGTGCGTGCGTGCGTGCGTGCGTGTTTGTTACATATCGTACGCTGAATCAATATGATAGATTTGAAAGGGAAAGTGAATGTTTGTGAAGCAGTTTGTGCGTGTATATTCTGTGTGTATTTGATTGTGTTTTTGTGTTTGTGTATATATAAAAGTGTGTTTGTCCCTATGCAACAGATCAATTCATGAAAAAAGGTTTCGAATGTTCAGAATTTTGCAAAGTAGGATTTTTTACAATCATCATGGTTAAATGCAGTTCTTGTATTTTGAAATACTGTGCAGATTTGTGCGCCCAACGCGAAAATATGCATCAAGCATAATTCTTCTGGGAAGACTACAAGTATTAGTTTTACATAAATATTGAAAAAAAACCATAGCTAGTGACGGGTCCGGCTGGCTTTTAGGGAATTTTGCGAACTATACTGTCTGGGCTGTTGCTTAAACAGAAAAATCAGTTTTCTTTTTCAAATTCAGTTGTAATTAAAATTTCTACAAAGCAAAAAAGATCTGCACACCACGCAGAATTCTGCGCAGCAAAACACGTTTTATCATTTGGCGTTTCACGAATTTCAGCGGAATGAGAATAAAGAGAGTTGTTCTATTAATGAGGTTGAGTAATTCTTCAGGGACCGATTTAAAAAAGCAGGAGGTAATTGAAAACAATGTTATATCGTTCATTAGGCATTTTTAAGCACAAATCAGTTCTTCTTCAAATAGCCTGAGCAACATTATTTCAAGTAATATTTTTCAGACAAGAGAAACAAATAATCAGTTTTTTTTTTTACTAAAACTGCCTTCTAACAAAAACCGCAAAATTTCACCTGTGACAGGGAACAGAGTATTTTGTGTTTCAATCATAAAAAAAAACACATGAATTGCGTAAATGCAAATTTGGTTTAGAAGTAACAACAGAAGCTATTAATCAAAAGCACCCAATCGATACCAACTTCAATTTGGATGACGAAGCAGTATATAGTGGCACCCCTTACTCTTCTGCCGTTTATTCGCCCAATTGAACCAATTTTTTATCTGTAAATTGATTTTTTAAAAAAGCATTTAGTTGAAGAAGTATTAATCTGTAATCTCTTGATTTTGATACCACAGTGTTTTCTTAATCTTAAAAAAATCTTAATTTCTGGATGTTGATGTGATTTTTCTATTCAAAATTCAATGTATGCGGCAACTTCTTTTCGATGATTCATGCATTGAACAACTCTTTTTACAGTGAGCTTTACTATATAAAATTGTACACTTGCTAATCAGATTTTGATGGTTTTTATCCAGTATTTCCCGATTTTGTGCTTGTTTTTCAGATATACTAGTAGAGTCATATCTTTTTATGCATTGTCTGTGGATTAAATTTTGTTTCATTAGTTCTTCAGCAGTTTTTTGCTTTAAGTTCGGGAAATCTGATAAAAAATATTTGCTAAATTCAATTTCAATAACACTTTGTCATTTCCTTTGCAAAATATTATGGTTTTCCGTTTCTGTTATTTGTTTTTCAAATCTTTATTAGACATGAACCTTTACTAGACATTTATTTCTTTTAATTTTCGATCGAAAAAGTGCTTTTTTTCAAATTTAATTTTAATTTTCAAAATTTAGCCGGCAGTCATTCCGTGTCTACCTTTTTAACATTTTTCTTCTTGACATCCTAAAATCTACCATTCTAGCCTTCTGCTCAAAATAGAAAAAAAGTTGCTCTGCTTTCATCAGTTGGTTGAAAAAAATTTGGTTGGTTGAAATGATTTTAGTCTCTTCCCTATATATTCTTAAATACTTTTCTTATTCGACATTGAGATAATATGACGCTTCACTGAGGATTTACTATAAATTCGTTTAAGCATTTCGACTGATTATTAGTTACCGCCAATTATCTCGTCACTAGAATTTGGTAAAAAATCTTTCTTCCTTTTGAGTATTCTAATTCGTGTTCGTTTTTGGCAATTATTCGATATCTTGCGACTATGCGAATCACTTTTATCGGTTATATTTCCAGCAAGAGAGAAACATATCTTAATTTTGTCGGAGATCAAATATACAAAGCCATTGTTTTCTTGATTCTAAACACTGGGAGTTATAAGTTTGAGGACCTTTAATGATTTAAGCCATAAAAACAGATTTTTTTCTTTCCGTATTTATCCAATGTATGAATTAGAAACTCTTCTAAAAGTTGACATGTAACCGACAAAACTAATTTTTGTGGCAACAATCTATCACAATATTTTTTTCTGTGCAACTGATGGCTTAAGAATTAACAATATGCAGCTATTTTTGCATGGTCTATGAACGATAGAACTATGCCGTAATTGTTTTTATGATGCCGTGTTTCAGTGATGTAAGAGTTGAAATCTGCCTCGTCA
>NC_134472.1:52392855-52470394 GCF_964194025.1 Convolutriloba macropyga
TTCTGTTCCAAGAAAAATTTTATTTTCTAAATCTGTTCAGATGTTCGCTGTTGTAGTTATGAAGCAGTGTACCAATCCCGTTCCGCTCCCAGTATAACCACTACTGTGAACTCAAAGAGGAGAAGTCTATCTTTGCAACGTTTTGAGTCGGCTTTTGTTTTATTAGCAATATTTTCTAAACTCAGAAGAACAGAATGTGAAGAATAGAACATGTGGCGTATTTTTGGCATACCATCAAGAACAAAGAAAATGACGATATTAGGTTTGGCAAGTCTTCTTTACTAACACTGCATCCACTTGCTAAAAAAATTCAAAAACGGCAATGCAAAAGCAGCAATTTTCCACCTTTCATGATCTCGCTTTTAAAATCTTGCTGTTCCTAGTCATGCGTAGCTTTTGATGCGCGTTTCAAACTCGGAAATGAATGATATATTTCCGTTACCTTTGGTTTTTAGATATGAAATTTTTGAAAATTGATTTTGTTTCCATTCGTCCAAATGTTTTTGATCGATTTAATATGCAAATATGGAAGATCACATATTTGTTTTTTTTTTTCAGTTTTTATGGTTGTGCCGCTTGTTTCCTATAAAAACTGAAACATTTAAGTACATTTGGTTGGTTATTTCAACAGATATTCACTACTTGTACGGCTTCAACGTGTTCAGTAGACCTTTTCCACACTTTCAAATGTTCTCCTTTGTAACCATCACACTTTCAACAAATTCTACAAATACTTTTAGCACCTTCAACATATAACTTATTTTCAGCAATTACCGTATAGAACTTCAGCACCTTGTTCATCTTCAATTTTTAAAAACGTTAAATGGCGGATGTAGCATTTCCTTGCTATCCTAATTCCCATGTTTTTTTTTCTTCATAGTTTTTGAATTTACCGGTCACGTTTAATAAAACCAAATTCTTGAACAAATTTTAACCATTTTGATCGAAGTGTTATCTATATAAAGATAATAAAAGTGTGGCCATAAAGTTGCTGAAAGTTTTTACAAAGTTCTATATCTATCTTCCGCTTGTTTTTCTTTCATTCCTTTCCCTTTGGGTTTCTAAAAAGATCTTTATAGTGTTCTGAACTTGTTCTGATACCAATTATTATAATTTGATTTTATTTCTTCATGAACATTTAATTTACAAGCCGGATACCCCGTTTCTGTTTAATTTTTCTCTTCAGCCGATGATTTCCTCGTGCAGACTTTTTTTTACCAAGCTTCATCCTGGCGGTACTCTCAAAAAAATTTAAAACATGTTCAAAACTTACTCATATGCCTTTTAATCAAGTTTTATCGGCTGCTTTTTTTCTACTTTCTTGTAAACCAAGACACAATCGTTATCTGTCCAGATGATTTCGCTAGAAATTACGTCACAAGTAATAGAAGTATTTGCAGTAGTAGTTGGCATTTGGCCAAGAGATAGCTTCATCGCCTGACTTAGGGATCCTATCCTTTTGCCATTGTGTTGTTGAATGGTTGTAAACTAATTTTCCGAAGTCGCAGAGGTAAGTTCACTGTAGTTTTCGTTGAAGAACGCGGCGTAGTCATTGTTTCAGGAATCTTGATGTTGATAATTCTTGGCAATTTGTTGATGATGTCACCACTGCGGAAGAACAGCAATGCTCTACGGAAGAAAAACTGTGGAAAAACAGTGCTCACCTTGGTGTTTTTAGGGTTTGCGATGATCAAAATGACTGTCGTATGTGAAGATCGGAGGTCATAAGAGCAATTCCTCAAACAAAAATTTGGATTAAAATTGCGATCATTAAATACCGTTGTGCTTTTGGATAAAGTGAGCAAATCTGCATGTATATTGGCAGGGGAAAATTTCGGGCTTTAACGGGTGTTTTTTTGTAAGTACTGTCACGGTCCGAACAAAGCCTTTTGAGAGCTTGCTTCCTTGCGTTTTTCAAGGATTTTAAAATAACGTTATCGTCACCCCAGCAAAAGGGCTGGAACAGGGCTATCATTTAAGCTGAAAAACTTCAACTTGGCTGACATGATAAGAAGTGACAAATTTTTTTATACAGGCACCGAACTCCAACTTCTCGGGATATCAAAAAACCCAAGTCGTTTTGGCCACTATGTTTCTGTATTAGGTTGTTTGAGAAGAAGGCAGATGTGTGGGTATTGGTCAAGATAGATGCTGTTCTAATCGTTGAGTTGTAATTTTCTCTGGTCACTCTAATTTCTTATTCGTGTTATTTACAAATGAATTTGTCAAAAAAAAATTGTTGACTGACAAAGGTGTTTTATTATCAACTCATAGCAGGGGTTAAGACGTCTCCCAGTTGTACGGCAAGTCCTTGATATATTGATAAAAACACAAAAGTGCATGCACTCGACGATTGATCCCTGTAGGACGGCACTGGTAACTCTGATTTACCAAAAAAAGGTTCAGTAGAGTGTTACACCATGCGATGGGTTCAATAAATAGGATTGTTTTAATATAAAGATATTACTGCGAATTCAAATCTTGTATAGTCTCTCAAAATTAAATGATCAGCATTGTCGAAAAGTTTTTTTAGTCTGTATAAATAACGTGATTTTTGTCAGGGGAATCCAGCGAATTGTACAATTTTTAATGTAAATAGTATTAATGATAAATAAGTGTTTTTTGCGGCATCCTGGAAGAATTGAGTAGACTTTGATCAGAGACTTTCGAGACGATCTAGTGGTGGGATAGTTTCGTGTAGTTATCTTCATTTTTTTAGACCTTTTAGGAAGTTGGGATATCAATAGAGCTTTTTCCCGCCAGCAGGAATGACACTGATTTGTTTTGTCTGGAGAACACTTTTGCTAAAATGGATATGCTGATACTTTCAGCAAATCCTATTAAGTAGGTAACCCATCTGGATCCATGGTTTACCTAGAAACGAGATTTTTACATAAATGTTCAATTTGACTTAGAGAAAAGCCAAAATCAGCAGGGAATTTTTCTCGTCTTCTTCCACAAGTACGAAGACACAAAATGCAGTAAAAAAACTCAGAGTATCCAGAAGAGACGACATTGCGACTTGAAATGAGTTGCAATATCTTTCATATACGAGTTAGAAGCTGGAATTCAAGTCAAAAATTTGTGAAAAGCTTGCTTGTAGCTTCTGTATTTGAGCTTGTATATGAGTTTTCAAATTTAAGTCGACCTTATAATTAATCTAATTCGAACTTTACATCAGTTGAATTTTCTCGTAATTAACAGGCTGATTGCATTGACACTATTAAGTTTTTTATCAGCTTGGAAAAAGCGTGAGGCACACAAAATGATAACCATAGAAAGTGAATTTTCCTCTTGGATCTGTCAAGAATATAAAAATTTGCATTCAATTATACCGATATTTTACTAGAAAACTTTTTATCTCTCCAATATATTACTGAGAAGGTTCGGTTATAATGAGGGCGTTGACGTTGTTAAAGTCTGCTTTGCATTTACTAAGACGAGTAGTTGGCGTTCTAGGTCGCATTTGTAATGAATTAAAATCGAGATTTCTTAGGTGAGTTAAAATATTAAACTGGTTCAACAGTAAGATACTTTGAAGTCTTTAATAGCAAATATAAGATATAGGTTCCTGTTGCTGCAGCGTAAAAATCTTTTATCTGTATCATTGATAAGTTATCCATAGTATCTTCTCCAATTGATGCCAGGTAAATTGTTGTCACCAGAGAATTTGATAACGTAGTTTAAGATAAACATTTAAGAACGTCTTCAAGCAACAATTTCAAATCTGATTGGATCATGGAATAGGGAGAGCTATCAATGAGCGGATTTTATAAACTACTATGAGATCACAGTGATATCCCATTTCAACTATAAAAGTCACAAACATACCTGCAAGTATTATAACAAAACAACTATAACTCTGATACCAGATCAGTTTGTATGCCAATGAGTGGTAAAAAAGGAAGTTTTTTAGAAACCTTCGTGTCAAGAGTACTTCTTTCCAGCCAGTTTTTGTAAACAACTGCAAAATGAAAAAATCGAATATACGCTGTTCGCAGACGTAGCTCTTCTCTCGTCACTCATGTGGCTTCGAAAGTTAAACGCGAGGAACGTTACTTTGTCAGATTCTAAGCTTTTTAGTTATCTAATGTGGGAATCATTTTTCCTTGCTGTTTTAAACTAACTTCAGTTTTACAGTTTCGAAAAGTGTCTTGTCGAAGTTCTCTTTGGAAATCAATTTCCACTGTTTTGGGAGACCTCTTTTTCCTTCCGTTTTCTCTTCTCTTCTTTCGGCAGGGAATGGTTCAAGAATATGTTCTTGTTGTACTTTCTAATGCGCAGTTTCAATCGATAAGTGCGTGTAAAGATCTTCCGAACGATCCACGGATTGTTAAACCTAAATAGTAACGATCGTTGTTTCTTGTTATTGGGATTGAATAGAGACGACAAATATTTGTGAGACAGGAAAAATCCTCATCTAAAGAATTGCGTACATCAATTACGCTTCTAATTTAATGCATCACAATATCATCTGATTTAGGTTACTTACTCAGAGCAGTATTAAAAAACTAAGGAGCGCCAAATAAAAGAATTTTGAAAACTGGTTTACTGTTCATATTAGTGATTGATTGTTTAACCGAATAATGGTCTGGGATAAAGGTAAAACAGGTACATATGTTTTAAAACAACAATTAGATTCTTTAAATCAGCGTCCAAAGTGCGCTTCAATTCTGTCAGCTATTTCACTCATAGTCTTGCTAAATGGCTCATACAACCGGAAAATGTGTTCCGTTCAGGATTTTGGCAGGTATTTTTGATTTGAACCCAGCTTCCACATTTATCACAGGATGGAATTATAAGTCCTATCAACGTCTATCGAACGTTTGGAGCAATAAATAGATCCATTTTCATGGACCGCCGTCGTAATGATTAATGTTTGAACATTCAAATTTCGAAACTGATCGATAAGTTTAGGTTTACAACAACAATTACAGGTTGATACTAGCAATTTGCATATTCAGTTCATAATATGTGCAATCTTTTTAGCGCTGAGATAACAGTCAATGATTAGATACAACATTTAAATTGAAGATGGTCTTAGAATGCTAAAACAGGAAGACCGATCAGGGGAATTAAACAACATCAGATTATAGCAAAAAAACTATATACTTTTCAGTTTAAAAAAGTATACAAAAACAACTGAATTAAGTAAGTGTGTGAAACAATCAATTTACAACTGTGGAAAAATTAAAACAAGTTGGCTCTTCGCAATGCTCTGAAGTTATATCTGTTTGATGGAGCTACAAGCAAACATTGTGATGGCGCTGAACTGCAATGCGGATTGGATCACACCTCTGCTCTCTTTGCGAGCTTATGAGTCAGGCGTTGTTATCCTAATGCAGGCTTACCGCATATGAGATATAACGAATTGATCAAATCGTACACACAATGTTGGTAGTGACCTCAATATTGGACGTCATTTTAAGCACAAAACCTGTAATCTCAAAGCGACAGTCGCTAACGACGAAACTATTGTCTGTGAATACTCAGGTGTTGATGGTTAAAAAGGCTTCAAAAGTGCTAAAAGACTATTTTGTAACTCTCCAAGCTATAGGAAGACAGCTAAGATGACATTAAAAACAGTGAAAACAAAGCATATTGATGTTGTGGATTTGTGGATGATGTTCCGTTGCTCACCTCATTGTGCCATTTTAATCAATAAGTGCCCTTCAAGGTCTTTCCAAGGAACCACGGTTTAATAAGCATATCTAGTGTTGATTGTTGTTTGTAGTTATTGGAATTGAATTTTCAGAGTTGACAAATTTTTTGGAAGACAGGAAAAATCTTCATCTAGAGATTTGAATACGTCAGTTAAGTTTCTATTCTCCTGCAACGCGATGTCATCAAATTTAGGTTAAATACTCAAATTGGGATTGACAGATTTAGGCGTGAAAGGCATGACAGACAGATTTAGACATGATATAGCATTTTTTAAATCTAGTTTACTATTGATTTTAGTGTCTGATCTTTCAATTAGTTTTTGTCTGCGGTTAAAAGTAAAGTAGGTCCCTTAGGCTTTAATTCATTAATTGCAGTCTTTATTTCAGCAAAACCCGCTTCAGTGTCTGCTCCAATTTTTTATTCTGACGCGTTCTTTAGTTTCGTCAGTTTCTTCATGGTCTTGCCAGATGGCTCACAAAACCATAAGACGCCTTCGATACAGGATGTTTAGTGCTTTGGCGAATACATTTGAACACCTTGTTTGAATCCAGCTTCGAAACTTGTAACAGGATTGAGTCATCAATACCATTGACGTCTATCGAACACTTGAAGCATTGGAGTGGTCTACTATCACAGGCCCCTTGCATCAATTAACGTTCGAGCACTCAAATTATGAAACTAGTTAATAAGGTGCAATTTATAAAAATTACACTCTACCATTGCGATGGGGATATTAAGTCCGTACTATCTGCAGTCTCGTCAAATTGGAGACCAGAGAAATGTTAAGACAATTTTGACGGTTGGATTTGCTTTTCAAGTATCTAATGTTTATCATCTCTTGAAGGTTAGATGAAACACCAGCAGAGTTTATCAACAAAATAAGCAATTTTTTCAGTTAAAGATAAACAAAATCAAATCAGAAATATAAAAAACTGTAAACCTTTTTTTTGGGTGAATATTGAAACAGATTGGCTCTACGCAATGCCTTTGAAATTATTTGTGATTGATTGAGAACGAACGAACTTCGCTGCTATGTTACTGGACTGCAATATGGTTGAGATCTCACGTATGCACCCATTGCGAGCTTATAATGAAGCGTTAGGTGCAAGCCGTTGTCATAATTGAGGTTTCTGGAATTTTTGATTAAAAGATTTGAGTGAATCTTGTAAGCAATTTTGGTATAGACGTTAAAATTGGACCTCGCTTTCAGCAAAATTCTGTAATCTCAAATCAACAACCACTTGAGGCGGAGCTTTTTGTACATGCAGAGGTGTAGCTGCTTTATTGGCTTCAAAACACTTTATAATATAGGTGTGTAGTTCTCCACGCTAACGGAAGATAGCTATACTGACATTAAAAATCATTAAAAACAGTCTTTGTTGTTGATGTGGATATGCGCGTGATGTGCCATTTCTCTTCTCAGTGTGCCGTTTTATTCAATAAATTCGAGTCAAGATCATTGGAACGACCCACGGATTATAAAACGTAACTAGTAATGATTGTTCTTTGTGGATATTTGGCTGAAATTTTAGAGACGACGAATATTTGAAAGACAGGAAAAATCCTTATCTAAATAATTAAGTAAGTCACTTTCTTATCTAATTTTATGCATCACAAGATTGTCTGATTAAAGTTATTTACTTCGATTGGCGTTAACAAATTCAGGAGCGCCAAAAATAAGAACTTTGAAAGCTGGTTTAATATTCTTTTTATTATTTGATTGTTTAACCAATTAAATGTCTGGGGATAAAGGTAAGATAGTAAACCTCGTTTTTAAATCGGCAATTGCAGTGTCTAAGTCAGCAAGATGCGCTTCAGTGTTTAATCCGATTCTGGCGTCCAAAGTGCACATTAATTCCTTCAATTTTTTCTGAGTCTTGCTTAAGGCTCATCATACAACGTGAAGATGTGTTCCATTCAGGATTTTCAATGGTTTGGCAGGTATTTTTGTACAACTGATTTAAATCCAGCATCCACATTCATCTCACGATGGAAATAATAGTCTTATCCAGGTCTATCGAACGTTTGAAGCCTTAAAATGGTCCATTCTTATTGGTCTCCGGCGTAATTATTGTTGTTTGAATTTTCAAACTTTGAAACTGCTTGATAAGTTTAAGTTTAAAACAACAATTAAAAGTTCACATTTGCGATATGAATTTTTAGCCCATAATATGTGCTAAATTGTCAAGACTGAGAATACAATCAATGACTAGACACAACATGCAAATTGATGGTGGTCTTAGCACACTAACACAGGAAGACTGATCAGACGAACTTGAGTTGAATGCAGCTTTTGAGTAGCTCATTATCATCATCTCTTGAAGCTGAGATGAAACAACAGCAGAGTATATCGAAAAAGACAATATACCTTTCACTTAACAAAGTACAAATTAAATCTGATTTATGTAAGTTTGTGAAACGATCATTTTATAACTGGCGAAAAACCTGAAACAAGTTGGCTCTTCGCAATGCCTATGAAGTTATATCTGTTTGATTGTTGACGAGCGAATTTCATAATGATGCTAATTTGCAAAACGGCTGGGATCAAACCTATGCTCTCCTTAAAAGCTTATGAGTAAATGAGTCCTGCGTTATGTGCCGGCCATTGTCCTAATCGAGGCTTATTGCATACGAGATATCAGGAAATGAGCAAATCGTTCACATGATGTTGTCAGTGACGTCAAAATTGGCCATCATTTAAAGCAAAAACCTGAACTCTTAAAGCGACAGTCACTGAAGACGAAACTATTGTCTGTGGATGTCCAGGTGTTGCCAGTTCAGAGGCTTCAAAAGTGCTCAAGACAACGTTTAAAATTCTCCACGATAAAACAGGCAGCTGAAATTACATTAAAAACAGTGAAAACAAATTATGCTGATGTTGTGGGTTTGCGGATGATGTTCCGTTGCTCACCTCATTGTGCCCCTTTTAATCGACAAGTGTTTTTCAAGATTTTTCAAATGAAGCACGGTTTACCAAACATAACAAGTATGGACTGTTTTTTGTTGTTGTTGGAATTGAAATTTCAGTGTTGACAAAATTTTGGAGGACCGGAATAATCTTCATCTAGAGATTTAAGTACATCGGCTACATTTATTTTTTCTTGCATCGCGATATCATCTGATTTAAGTTAATTACTCGGATTATGACTGACAGATTCAGGCAAGTCAGATGTAGCTTTTTTAAATCTATTTTACTATTCACTTTAGTGTCTGATCGTTCAACCGAGTTTTTGTCTGGGATTAAAAAAGGTGACCTAGGCTTTAAATCATTGACTGCAGTCTTTATTTCCGCATTGCCAACTTTTGTGTCCGCTCTGATTCCTGCTTTTAGAGTGTTCTTTAGTTTCGTCAGTTTCTTCATGGTCTTGTCAGATGGCTCACAAAACAAGAATACGCCTTCCATACAGGATGTTCAGTTCTTTGGTGGGTATATTCTAACAAGAACAAATAAAAAAAAGAGTAAAAAAATCTGAATTAAGTAATATTGTGGAACACTCATTTTAAATTTGGTGAAAAAATTGAAACAGGTCGGCTCAATGTCATGCTTTTGAAGCTATTTAATTTGAAGCTTTTGAAGCTGTTTAATTGTGACGAGGAAGATGGTTGTGGAACTGAACTGCAACATGGTTGGAATGACAGGTATCCCTCATAACGAGCTTATAATGAAAGAGTTATATACCAGCCATTGTTCTAATCGAGGCTTCTGGCATATCTGATACAGCAAACTGAGTTAATCTCTTGCACAATTTTGACAGTGACGTGGCAATTGGACCCCGTTTTCGGAGAAAGCCTATACCTTCAAAACAATAATCACTGGAAGCAAAGCTACTGTCTGTAAGTGCCCAGTTGTAGCCGTTTCATGGGCTTTAAGTGTGCTAAAAGACTGGTTTTGTAGTTCTCCACTCTAAAAGAGATAGCTATACAGGCAATTTAAAAACAGTGAAATCAGTCTGTGGTGTTAATCTGGATTTGTGTATGATCTGCCATTGCTCTCCTCAGTGTGCTATTTCGATCGATAAGTGCGGGTCAAATCTGTCAATTAATTCACGGATTACTGAACATAACTCGTAAAGATAGTTGTTTGCTGTTATTGGTATTTTATTTTCAGAGACGATAAACATTTCTGAGACAGAACGTTCTTAATTTAGAGAATTGAGTAGGTCAATTAAGTTTCCACTCTCATGCATTACAATAACGTCTGATAAAATCTGTATACTCATTTTGTGGTCAAAAGTTTTGGCACGCCAGATATTAAAACTTTGGAATCTAGTTTAATATTCAAATTTGTGCTTGATTGTTTAAGCTAGTTTTTGTCGGGTGATAAAAGTAAAGTAGATTACTTAGGTATTCAAACGACCATTGCGGTCTGTATTTCAGCAAAACCAGCTTCAGTGTGTGCTCCAATCTCAGCGTCTGACGTGTTCCTCAGTTTCCTTAGTTTTTTCATAGTCTTTCTCATTGGCTAAAAAACCAGAAGACGCCTTTCTTTCGGGATGTTCAGTGCTTTGGCAGAGGTATGTTTGCAAAACTGATTTGAACAACATATCAACGATTGTAAAAGAACAGAAACATTGGTCTCATCCGCGTGCATTGAAAATTGGAGCAAAAGGGAGCTCCACATTCGTTGATAACTCTTGTAGTGATCATTTTTTGAGCATTCAAAGTAATAAACTGCGTTAAAAAAAGTTTATAACAACAATTGCCAGTTTAATCAGGAGATGTGCAAACTTAGCCCATAATATGTGCAATCTTCTCAGAGAGGAGAAAAAATCGATGACAAGACACCTACAAACTGAGGGTAGTCTTAACATCAAAAGACCAGAACACTAATCAGACGAATTTGACCGTTAGACTCAGATTTTAGGTAGCTTATATTCATTACCACTTTAAACGAGATGAGTTGAAACGACTGCAGAGAACATCAATAAAGACATATCTTCCAATTAGAGAAAGAGAGAATCAAATCTGTATTAGATAACGGTTTGAAACTTTCAGTTTATAACTGATGAAAAAATTGAAGCAGTTTGACTCAATGCCATGCTTTTGAAATCATATCTGTCAGGTTGATTAAGGGGCGCGTTTGCGATGGTACTAATTTTCAACATTGTTGGGATCACATGTTCGCCTTCGGTACAAGCTTATAATGAGGCTTCTGTTATATCTGAAAAAACTAACTGAGTGAAACTTTTGCTCAATTTTGGTAGTGAAGACGAAGTTGGACCAGGTTTTCAGCGGAAGCCTATACTCTCAAATCAACAATTGCTGGAGGCCAAACTATTGTTTGTTATTGCTCAACTGTAGCTGGTTCATGGTTTTCAAGAGTGCTAAGAATCTATGTTAGTGGCTCTCTAAGCAAGAAAAATTTAGCAGTAATGACATTATAAAACCAATGAAAACAGTTTATGTTGTTGTGTATTTGCAGGAAAAGTTCCATTTATCACCTCATTCACTTGTGAACGTCCCGCAAATTACTAGACATAACTAGTAATGATCGATGTTTGTTGTTATTGGGCTGAGTTTTCAGAGATGAATATTTGGGAGACAGGAATAATCTTCTTCTACAGAATTGAGTATTTTAGTAACGTTTCTACTTTCATGCCTCACAATATCGCCTAATTTAGTTTTTTGGAACTCCGAATGGGTTAAATAAGCTCAAGCACAAACCATATACTAATTTTCTAATTTTATATTTTTATTAGTGCTCTATTGTTTAACCGAGCTTTTGTCTAATGACAAAGGTAAAATTGGTGACTAAGGTTTTAAATAGAGGACTGGAATCCTTATATCAGCAATTCTAGCTTAAATTCTGCCCCAATGTCAGCACATGACGTGTTCTTTACTGTCTGTTTCTTCATTAACCCTTTCTTTTTTGTCCCTTTCTTCATGATCTTGTCGAATGGCTCACATTACCAGAAGACTTTTTCCATTCAGGATTTGCAGCGTTTTCGCACATATTTAGCTCATCTGATTTGAATACAGCGTCAACGCTTGTCAAAAGGATGCAGTTATCAGTCTCACATATGTCCATCAAGCATTTGAAGCAATGGGCTGGTCGGGTCGAACATTTGAAGCACTGGGCATTTTCCCTGGCTGCCCTCGTAGTAATGTTTTGAATGAGAACTCAAATTTATATATATTTATTGAGGGTAAATTTATAACAACATTTACATGTTCTCTCTTGCAATTTAGTGCATTTTTAGCCAAAAATATGTGCAATCTAGTCCAAAACGCGAAAACAATCTATGATGAGACATATAAAAATTGATGGTAGTCTCAATATCCTAAGATCAGAATACTAATCAGACGTTTTTGACAGTTCGGCTCAGCTTTTAAATAGCTTATATTCAACAGCCCCTGAAGTTTAGATGACACAATGGCAGATTATATCAACGAAGAAAACCAATATTTAAGTCAGAAGGAGACAAAATAAATCTGAATTTTGTAACAGTGTGAAACAATCACTTGATAATTGGTGAAAATATTGAAACAAGTCGGCTCAATTCTATGTCTTCGTAAATATATATATTTTGAAAATTTAGTCTTTTTGTAAAACAAGGGTTGCATTTTTAATCTCAGCAATGCCAACCTGAGAAGACGCCTTTCATTCAGGATGTTCAGTGCTTTGGCGGCAATATGTTCGCACAACTGATTCGAATCCAGCATCAACGCTTGTCACAGAATAGAGTTAATTGTCTCAATCAGATCCACTGAACATTTAGAGCATTGGGGAGGTCCACTTTTACTAGTTTCCTTCGAAGTATTCATTGTTGGTGCATTCAAATTATTAAACTTTTTAAAAAGGTTAAGTTTCGGTAAAAAAAAAATGAAGGAACATCACGTTTCGATGTTAGTGATACATTATTTTATTTTTGGCCAATATCAGAAAAATGATTTATGATATCATCAGAGAGCTGAACTCCCATCAGGCCCACTGGTGCCTGTAAAGTACCCGCTTGGACTAGTATTGAGAAAAAGCAATTTACAGCCCCCAACTTGACGCTCATTAACTGATTGCCTTGGTGACTCTGTTTTTCCTACGATGCTCAAAGAGATAACCGAAATATAAAAAGATGACACAAAGGACCCTGTCGTCTTGTCTCGATAACTACATCGTTTTGTAAAGCTTTTGAAAACGCCTGCACAAATAAATCACAAGATATGTTATTGCACTCGCTGATTCAGTTTGAATTTTGACGAATGGTATCATCTTGAAATGCTGTTCGATTATTCATTGAATCAGTCCAACATGAAACTGATTATAGTAAAATTGTTCACACCGTTTTGCCTGATTTATCTAACACTTTGTTCTCACTATAACACCAAATCTTTTTGAGAAAAAAAACAATTTCTAAGCTTTCGAACCTCCGCATTAGAGGTCATGAAGTTTTTTATTACGGATTGCATAAACATAAAGATTGTGTTATTAGAGTTGTGCCCAATTGAATTGAGCTAAAGCCAAGTAATCCTCCGGGGACAGTTTTATGACATTTTTTCTTCAACTTATCCGTAAAAGACCTCCCAGACCAAGTAAATGAAACAGGAAAGCTTTTGCAGTATGCGTATGGTTGTTTATTGTTTTTAGTCAGAAAAAATTTGATAATAATTGAAACTTTTTGCACGAAATTATTTAAAGTTTAGAAACTTATTTTTGTTTGAATGGGTTAAATTTGATTGACAAAAAACTGAGTTTATAACATTCACGCGCAAAATTGATAACATGCTCAACAATTCTGAGACTGTAGTTGTAGAAAAAGCACTAGTAAAAAACAATCTTACCAATGTAAATACTTAGAGGTTGACATAGATAGTCACCTACTGTTTCCAAACACAAGTGAAAAAAAGTTATAAAGTATAGCTGTTGATATCAAAGGTATTGAAACAGTACAACATAGGTCTTCTACCTCAGTTCTACTTATGCTTTTTCACGCACTTATCGTTGGTCACATAGAGTACTCTGGTTTATGTCTCTTTCAAAACAGTTCGACTTTGTGCCTTTTGGAGAAACAGATGAATTGGGCGTTGAAATGTGTATTTTCTGTATTACTTACGGTCATCTATAGGATTATCAAGCGCACTAACCATATATTTTTGTGGGGGAGTTTTCTATCTGTTTCATCCACTTCGAAATAATTTTTTAACAATGTACAGCTGAAGTGGAACTCTCTGCAATTGTACGTGCGAGACACAGGTAAAAAAGTTACAAGTAGCAAAATTTCTATTGAAAAGAAATTGATATACGAGTCAACAGCAGTTCCTATCCAAGCAGCTGGGACATGGCGTAATTTCCGCTTCAAAAGACATGTGACCATTTAACTTGAATAAAACTATTTCTGTTTCTACCTATATCATTTATACTGATTGTTCATTTAGGGACAGCTATCCCTGTACAATAACACAGTGTTCTCTCTCTCTCTCTCTCTCTCTCTCGCTCTCTCTCTCTCTCTCTCTCTCTCTCCTTCGCGCTCTCAATCTTTGAAGAACAAAACAGGTTGACTTTTGCGATGTGCATGTCCAGCCAAAAAGGTGCGCAATCTAGTCAAAAGTGAGAAAACGAAAACGTTCAAGGGTGAGATAGATACATAGAAAATAAGTCAGTTCGTATAATGCTAAGACCAGAAGACTGATTAAACAATCTTATCAGTTAGGTTCAGCTTGTCTTGTTTGGATTAAATTAATAGTGTCTGAGTATAGTTCGTTTTTCTTATCGGCTATTTTTTTCTGCTTATTTTTTCATGACTTTGGTCGCGGAGGGGAAAACAAAAACTAAAGGACTGAGAAACTCTTTTCAACTTCAATAAAGGATGTCCAATATTTTAGTATTTTAAGCAATCGATGGACTGAGAAACTCTTTTTAACTTCAATAATTGACGTCCAATATTTTTGTACTTTAAGCTGTTTGTTATATAAGTAGTCACCTTTGACGGTTTTCGGGCCTAAAGATTCGAAGGGGTTGAAAACTTTGACATTGAAAAAAAGTCCTAGAGAAACAACTTTCCCAGTAACCATTTGCTTTTATGTCCTCCAGTCGAACGTCGTCATTAGTGCCTGTGGTTTATTTGGAAAGGCTTCTCACTGAAACGACTGAAGCTTTGGCTCTAATTTAACATCATAACAAATTTTGTTTATCGAACTCAAGAACGTGTCTCGGATTTTATTACGGAGAATTTGTGCACCCGATTTTGCACAGTAGAGGGAACAAATGATTTTTTTAATTTTTCACAACATGGAGTTGTACTTGGATTTTCGTTAACTTTCGGGCATATCGTAGGTCTACTCCATCTCCAAAATATCGCTTTGTTAGGTAAAAACTTTAATTTTCGAGTGGAAGGTCATATAGCCAGCTAGGAAAGTTCCTTTATAAAGCCAGTTCTAAAGAGTTTTTTGTCTGTTGCTCCATTGCTTCTCTTCGAGCCGTCTAGCTTGGTTTATCTTCATTAATTCGGGCCTTTTTATATTCTGTTGCAATAAATTTTGACTGAACTTAGACTGGATACGGTCATTGTTGTTCAAGGGGTTAGAGAGGCCAATCGAGCTGAGGTTATCATGTGTACTTGCAGTTGGATTAGTTGTATTCAACCCACCCAGGCGCAAAAGTAAGGCGTAATTTTTCCAAAGAGCTCCATCCGAGGGTTCGAGACCGGTTATGGCTGGTAAAAGTTTTTAATTCAATGTTTTTTCCACGCCTGTTTGGGCGTGGGTTAAGGCGCGCATTGTTTGTTTGAGGTACAACAGTTTCTGTTGGAAGCCTTTGGTTCAACAGCTGTAAATTTGGCCGTGATGTGTGCGCAAATGATGAGAATTTTCTAAGCATAGACGTATATTTACGCGAGGAGACCAGCGCATAATCAGACCACGATGAACTATTATCAATCAAGGAGCCTAAAACACGTGTGCCTTTGCTGATTTCGACAATATTATCGACAAAGATTATTCTCGCGTCTTCCATTTTTGACTCTTTAACCACTAACTGTCAATGCCATCAGTTTCCCTGCAGAGTTCCATCAGTTTCCCTCCAGTGGAGCTATTGTCTGCATGCCACTTCTGTACTGTACTGTTGGTTTGAACAATTTGTCAGCTGTAACGTGGCTATGCCGTACATTGCCATAGCAAGGGATTGCCTTGAGTTGTCCTTTCTTTAGACAAAAAGGTGCTTTTCTGGACAAAAAGCTTAATTGGTGCTTTTTAAGAGTTATTACAGAGTTTGTGAGTGAATGAAATGCTTGGAGTTGTTGTGAAATGGTAGAATTCTAATCGGCTGGTTAAAAATATTTTTAGCATCAACCCGTGGTAGTGCGCCGCTTTTGTCTTCATTAAGACAAGTTCTCAGCATTCGAATGGCATACTCGATGCCTCTTTCTGCCCAATGCACAGCTGGGTATTGTTCCCTAGAATTTGCAGATCTTGTTTTACACACGCTACAATACATCGCCCAAATATTTTCCGAGAAACTTCTCCCCTGCCTTTAGTTCTGACACCAGGTTTCTTGTTAAGCGGTACTAGACCACACGCATTGTAATCGGCTAAAATTATGTTGGATTAATTTTCAGTGGAAATTTGATGTACCAGTTTTGCAATAGTCTTGCAGTGGCAGGTGGATAATTTGTCAAAATCAGTAAGAAGACAAAGCCTTTCGTCAGCATCAAAAATTGAGGGTCCATCGCTCCAATAGATTGTATTGCAGCTTCTTTGAATTTTTCTGCACTAATATTTTCATAGACTGATGGATGATACGGAAGACCGGAATTCTTGACATCAATTTTTAATATGGGTTCGGTTTTGCTGGCAGCTGGGTGGAGCTTTTTTTGAGAACGTCTGGAACTGTAGACGATCCGACTCACTGATCTGGTTCTAGCTGTTGGATTGCCTCGGGGATTTTACCTTGGTGCATGCAGTGGTTGTAGTGGCGCACGTCATTCTCATTGTTCTTTGAAGTTTTTGTTAGTCGGAGTTGAAGAGATTTATTTTCGGAAAGCAGTTCAGCTATTTGCCCTGGGCTAAATAACTTGTGTCTTCTGCTAATGGTCCTATTGACAGAATGGTCGTTTCTCTTTCTAGTGCGGGGAGAAATAAGATGTAGAATAAGCTAGGCAGCGTAGAGGGCAAACTGCACTTGTTGCCTATTCTCGGCTATCGGTCGGAGTAGCTTATTTAGAGTATCCACGTATTTATAACCTGTTTCGATCTCGTGCACAATGAATAATTTTGCATTCCAGTAGGCCGTGGTGAGGCATTACTTTTAGATTTCATCTTGGAAAGCGTTGGTGAGATTTTGCCAACGCTTTCCAACTCTTTGCCAATCTCACTGTAGACAGCTGACACTGGCTGCAGTGAGACTGGGTTGATATGAGGAAGGAAAACTACATAGCGCTAGAAGTTAAGTCTGAGATGAACGTTATTGAGAGGTTTTTTAGAAACCAGATTTAAAGCGCTAGAAACAAAAATACATTATAGGAGAACGGGTGATTACTATAAAACTAAAAAGCACAAAAATTTTACAGAACACACGAGAGGTAACAACACTATTAAATTCGGTGGAAATTATGAAATTATATGAAATGCTGGAGGCAATATGGTTATAAGCTGCAGTATTCGCGTAATATAGTTTATTGTTAATGAAATTGTGATTACTTATGTGAATTTTCATAGGTATAATCAAGTGTGAAGGATTAAACTTTACAAGAATTATTGAATTAAATTTTTGAAATGCTCTCAGAAAGAGGAAGGGGAAAAGCGATGATCAATAAAGCTGGCAATTACTACGATGGTGTCAAGTTCTTGGCCAGGGTAGCAGTTGAAAACATTTCCTGAGCCCAGCAGCCTGGCTCCTCTGTATGCGTGAACTTCTCGCTCTGCCTTTTTTTCCGTGGTTTACTTGATTCTGGATATGCCTATAGCCACGTTTTTGCATATCTCTGGCAGTTCGTGTGATTAGACTCTTGAACTCCGCCTCCACGTCTAAACAAACCAGAAACAACAGGGGGAGAAAAATGTGAAAAGAGAGTGGTGGGTTATGGTGAATGAAAATTAGCAAGTGTAAAGAAACAAGACGACCTGGTGAGTTGAGTTTGAGGCAAGGATCTGCGTACCAAATGGGACCAGAGAGCCGCAAGCTGTGTGCCAGG
The DNA here is from genome assembly GCF_964194025.1 of Convolutriloba macropyga. Taxonomy (NCBI): domain Eukaryota; kingdom Metazoa; phylum Xenacoelomorpha; order Acoela; family Convolutidae; genus Convolutriloba; species Convolutriloba macropyga. Next base: position 52,410,642 of record NC_134472.1, read on the forward strand.
GCCAAAATCTAGTCAGCAGAGAGCCAACATATCTAACATGAATTTATTTAATAAGTTTAGCACAACAATTAGGCCAAGTAGTTATTTTCGTAGGCTAAGTAGTTAATATACTTTTAAGTAGCTTATGTTCATCACCCTTTGAAGCTTAGATGAAACTACAGCAGAGAATATCAACAAGCACAACCCTTTCAGTTAGAAAAAGAGTGAAATAATTCTGAATTAAGTAAGATTGTGAAACAATCATTTTATAGGTGGTGAAAAAATTGAAACCGGTTGGCTCAATGCCATGCTTCTGAATTTATATCTGTTTCATTTAGAGACGAGCGAACGTGGTTGCTGAACTGAACTGCAACATGGTTATCTCTCATTACGAGCTTAAAATGAAAGAGTTAAGTGCCAGCCATTATCCTAATAAACTTTATTTAACTCCATCTCAAACTTTGTTCTCACTTATTCATACTTTTTTTGATTCATTCCTAATCCAAGAGCGAAAGATGTTGATAACGATTGTGAAGTTCCAAATTTTGGACCATCACTGCTATGAAATTGATCATCACTGCTATATCTTAATAGGGATCTTCTCCGATTGTGCCCACAGCTTAGTGGGTGCATATTATTTGCACGCCCAGACGCACGTGCAGTGCTTTAAAACTGATTTACTATGTAATGTTCTTGCTCTGTAACTGGGGGGCGGTTAATGGATTTGTGAAGGTTTGCTTACCTTTTTTTAGAGTGATTCCAACATTCAACTATAATGAGAAGGTACAATTACTAAGTGGTTTGGAGATTAAACAAGGTCTTGACATCTGATATGACATGCGCCATTTTGCACCGAAAGTAAAGCAGTGAGAGGAAAACTTAGAAAACGGGCTCTTATTTGATTTAAACTGTGTCAATTTTGTAACTACTATTTACCAACTTCCGTCTATTTAGAGTTTGTCCACTGTTGGTTTCTTTGTATGCATTTTGTCGGGAAACCATCATCTTACAATCTTCAGCTCATGCTCTTTTTTAAATGGAAACCTTTTGATAGCCTTTCGCGCATCTTTACGATTAAGTTTTTGAAAATCTTGATTTTTTTTACTTTATCCAGTTAATGAAAATGTTTACCCTTTGATCTGTAGTCTTCCAACCGCCATCTTTGAGCAACTAAGCTGGGGTCAGCTCTGCTGAATATTTTTTTTTCGATGATTCATTGAAAAAATGGACCAATTTGTCGGACAGTTTTTAAAATTATTTGAATGCTTATGGTCTATTTCAAGATTCATTAAAAGAAAATCTAGTCAGCAGAGAGCCAACATATCTAACATGAAATTATTTAATAAGTTTAGCACAACAATTAGGCCAAGTAGTTATTTTCTTAGGCTAAGTAGTTAATATACTTTTAAGTAGCTTATGTTCATCACCCTTTGAAGCTTAGATGAAACTACAGCAGAGAATATCAACAAGCACAACCCTTTCAGTTAGAAAAAGAGTGAAATAATTCTGAATTAAGTAAGATTGTGAAACAATCATTTTATAGGTGGTGAAAAAATTGAAACCGGTTGGCTCAATGCCATGCTTCTGAATTTATATCTGTTTCATTTAGAGACGAGCGAACGTGGTTGCTGAACTGAACTGCAACATGGTTATCTCTCATTACGAGCTTAAAATTAAAGAGTTAAGTGCCAGCCATTTTCCTAATGGAGGCTTCTCGCATATCAGATATAACGAGTTGAGTTAATTTTTTGCACAATGTTGGCAGTGTAGTCAAAATTAGTCCTCGTTTTCAGCAAAAACGCGTTTTCTGAAATCAACAGTCACTGAAGATGTTGCTATTGTCTGTGAATGCTCAGGTGTAGCTGAATCATAGGCTACATTCAAGCAAATTGAACAGAGTCAGTTATCCCTTACGATAAAATAGTGTTCTCTATCATGAGCTATCTGAGAACAATAGTCTGCCTCGCTTTTCCAAGGGACCCTGTGCATTGCATCCGAGGCTCTAGGACGCTCAGGAGGTCACCAATGTGATGTTTTGCTAGGTGCTGTGGTCTAAGGAAGGGAGATCGGAATCTATTTCATCTCCCGGTGTTACCACAGTATCTTTGCTGTTCATCCTTCATGTATCGTCGCTTTTCGTATCCTTAGTGTGTTTTTTATTTTGTATTCTATTGTTTGATTTGAAAAATATTAAATGTTATACGAAGACATGAGTTGGGAGAACACCAGACCAGTCTTTATGCACTCAGTATTGGGGATATTGAAAGGGCTTCCGTCAGACTGTTTGGCACAAAACATTCCAATACACCCTGAGACGAAGAAAAGGAAGAGAGTTAGCAAGAGAGAACTTAACTGCGAGCGTCTTAAGCACAAATATATTATTTAACTCCATCTCAAACTTTGTTCTCACTTATTCATACTTTTTTGATTCATTCCTAATCCAAGAGCGAAAGATGTTGATAACGATTGTGAAGTTCCAAATTTTGGACCATCACTGCTATGAAATTGATCATCACTGCTATATCTTAATAGGGATCTTCTCCGATTGTGCCCACAGCTTAGTGGGTGCATAATATTTGCACGCCCAGACGCACGTGCAGTGCTTTAAAACTGATTTACTATGTAATGTTCTTGCTCTGTAACTGGGGGGCGGTTAATGGATTTGTGAAGGTTTGCTTACCTTTTAGAGTGATTCCAACATTCAACTATAATGAGAAGGTACAATTACTAAGTGGTTTGGAGATTAAACAAGGTCTTAACATCATTCAATACTTTAAATATCGTTGCTGTTACTACTCTCCTGTAATTAACTTAATCTAGTCCCCCTCAGTGCAGCCTTCCCAACTCCTAGCCCGCAGCTTGATGGCTGATCAAACCCATTGTCCACTCTGCAAGGGTCCCCTACGTAGGGGAGGCGTCTGGTGTCATACATGTTATAAATATTTGCACGTGAAATGCAGTGGTCTAGCCGCAGCGAAAGATTGGACCGAAAACTTCAGCTGCAAAAACTGCTCTGAGATCACCGCAGCCACCGAAACAGCAATCGCAACGCCGGCACCACACAACGCTTTGATCGTTCCCGACACTGCACTCATAGATCCTGCAACATCGCACGCCCCCGAACGTTCCGTCGACGCAGCATCGAATAATTTTTGGGACCACTTCCAGCCTCATCACGCGGTAACAGTGCGACAAATATACCGCGAGGTCGTCACTTGGAAGCCCTCGTTCTTCACGCTCGGTAAGAACATGACAGGGGAACAGTTCGCCGAAGCCCTGCACAGTGTCCTCTCCCCGATTGCCGTAAACACGGATAGATCCGATATATCTCTGACCCTCTGTATGATACTTCCGCACCTAACCCTCAGTCGAACAAAGAACACGGACGATGGGTCGAACAATAAGACCATCAAGCGTAGACTGAAAGCATGGTACAGCTGCAACTTCTCAGAACTGTTCTGTGAAGCGAAGGCAATCCAAATGAGAATGAATTCAAGGAACAAACAGCAGCACTCTGACCTCAAGATGTTCAACGATTTCATGTCTCGTGGTAAGATCAGTAATGCTATTCGCGTTCTTTCGGATGAGCACAAAGGCGGCGTGCTCGCACCTACCGATCTCATAGACGGTAGACCGGTCCTCGAGATTTTACGCGACAAACATCCTGAAGGTCAACCCTTGGAGCCCAACTGCATTCAGAGCGAACATCCACGCACGCTTCCTTACCACCCTGCTGTCTTCGACAAAATCAGTGCCAGGCTCGTCCGAAAGCATGCAATGAAGACTCATGGCAGTGCCGGGCCTTCAGGTCTCGATGCCGATGACTGGCGTAGACTACTTTCTGCTTTCGGACAAACCTCCACGAACCTGTGCAAGCTTGTTGCCAAGTTTGCTAAGAGGCTTGCCACGTCCATAATACCACCGGATGATTTGATTGCATACAATGGTTGTCGACTAGTGGCTCTGGATAAATGTCCAGGTGTGAGACCTATTGGTATTGGTGAAGTAATGCGTCGCATCACCGGACGCATAATCGTCGACTGCATCAGGCAAGATCTAACATCCCTCGGTGGAAACATGCAACTGTGCCTGGGCCAGAAATGTGGCATAGAACATGCCATACATTCGCTTCGCCACAGTTTTGATGATCCCGAAAACGAAGCAATTCTTCTAATTGATGCCAAAAACGCTTTTAACGTGCTCAATAGACGAACAGCTTTAGAGAACGTGAAAGCCTTATGCCCATCTTTGCATGTTGCCTTACAGAATTCCTATAGCCACCCGTCTCATCTCTACATCGGTAAGTCGACCATACTGTCTCAGGAAGGTACGACACAAGGCGATCCCCTTGCGATGGCAATGTATGGAATCGCAATTCTACCCCTAATAACAAGACTTCATAATGACTCTTTGACCCAAAAATGGTATGCTGATGATGGTAGCGTCGTCGGTAAGTTAGAAGATATCAGGGCACTCTTCGACAAGCTCACTGAGCTCGGTCCCAAGTATGGATATCTTGTCAATCCTCCGAAGTGTCAGTTGATAATTAAGCCAGGAGGCGAGCGCCAAGCGTCAACTGTGTTTGCAGGCACAAATGTGGAAATCACGCAGGGCGCTCGAGTCCTGGGATCAGTTATCGGAAGCTCTGAGGTCAGTAAAAATTTCCTGAAAGATGCAGAAAATAAATACACAAAAAGTTTAGACAGACTTGGTCAATTTGCTCTCACCTCTCCCCAGAATGCCTATGCATGTTTGACGAAGGGGGTTCAACAGAAGTTGAGCTTCCTTTCGCGTACTACACCTTCCATGGACGGGGTTCTGGACAAGGTGGAGGAGCGGCTTGGCCGAGTCATACCGAACATCGTCGGCAAAGAAGTAATCCAAGAGGAAAGAGAACTTTTTTCTCTCCCTCTCAGAATGGGTGGGCTTAACATCGCCCTCCCACAAGATCTTCACAAAAATCTTGAGCAATCAGTTGAACTCTCAAGACCATTGGCGTCATTCAATAATATTCAACAATGTGAAGTAGAACAAACCAAGATCAGTCTCAGACAGAAAGCAGACAATCAACGTGAACTCATCTCGAAAAAATCCAGAATCGAAAACAATCTACCAGAAATGAAGTATACCATCCAGCTGGTCTCGGAGAAAGGAGCATCAAGCTGGCTTAACGCGCTTCCGTTGTCAAAACATTGTTTTGACCTCACGAAGACTGAGTTCCGTGATGGAATAGCACTTCGCTACACCTGGGAAGCGAAGAACACGCCAGCCATATGCCCATGCGGGAAAGAATTCAGCCTCACCCATGCCCTCCATTGCGCCAAAGGCGGTTATACGCACCTACGACACAACGAAATTAGAGATGTGTTTGCAAACCTGATGGATGACGTTTGCCACGATGTACAGATAGAGCCAAAACTTCAGTCGCTCGATGGAGAAATTTTCTCGAGTAATTCCACCACCACTGATGATGACGCTCGACTGGACATCAAGGCAAACGGTCTGTGGGGCTCCCGCTTTAATCGCACTTTCTTCGATGTGAAGATTTTCAACCCTCATGCGAAGAGCTGCCCTAAGACCATAAAAGATGCATACAAATATCACGAGAGCATCAAGCGGAATAAGTACGAAGAGCGAATCCGCGAAACCGAACACAGCAGCTTTAATGCACTGGTTTTTGCTTGTTCGGGTGGTCCAGGTCCATCAGCATCGCGCGTTATGAAACAACTCGCAACCAAGATCAGCGAAAAACGCGGAGAGCCGTACGCCGACACTATAAGCTACATCCGAACGAAAATCAGCTTCGCACTTCTGAGGAGCTGTGTTCTCTGCTTGAGGGGATGTCGTGCCCTCAAGCCTCGTGTTCTCAGTGAGACTTCGATTAGCGCCGTCGTGGAGGAGGGAAGGCTGCACTGAGTGTTTGGCTGCTTATCTTTATTCATTTGCTTATTCCTTGATGATCCATTTTAATCCTTCCATTCTAGTTCCCTATGTGTGCTATATATATATATATAGGTGCTTTCCTCTCCACTTGTTATTTATTTTTGTGACTGGGCCGTCTTTACACTGTCTGGAGGGGAACAGCTTGGAGTGCAGCATCCGGCTACTAAGTGCTACTCATCATACCCTATTTTTCGACCTACATCCATCGATGCCGGGTGGTGTACACGGCCTTTTTTTTTTTTTTTTTTTTTTAAAGGTCTTGACATCTGATATGACATGCGCCATTTTGCACCGGAAGTAAAGCAGTGAGAGGAAAACTTAGAAAACGGGCTCTTATTTTGATTTAAACTGCGTCAATTTTTTAACTACTATTTACCAACTTCCGTCTATTTAGAGTTTGTCCACTGTTGGTTTCTTTGTATGCATTTTGTCGGGAAACCATCATCTTACAATCTTCAGCTCATGCTCTTTTTTAAATGGAAACCTTTTGATAGCCTTTCGCGCATCTTTACGATTAAGTTTTTGAAAATCTTGATTTTTTTTTTACTTTATCCAGTTAATGAAAATGTTTACCCTTTGATCTGTAGTCTTCCAACCGCCATCTTTGGGCAACTAAGCAGGGGTCAGCTCTGCTGAATTATTTTTTTTTCGATGATTCATTGCAAAAATGGACCAATTTGTCGGACAGTTTTTAAAATTATTTGAATACTTGTGGTCTATTTCAAGATTCATTTAAAAAAACCGACATCTCAAATGATTTAATTTATGATGATTTTGACGAAATTGATTATTTTGTCAATATTTTGTTGATTTTAATAGCCGCCGTCAGCCTCTCAAACGGCTATTATATAGGCGCTCTCCTTTTTTACAATTCGACTTTACAATTCTTTTTTACAAATCCTTTTTTACAATTTGAATTATATTGGGGCGCTGTCTTTTTTTAAAGATCTATTCACACATTTTAATGTTTTGTGAAGTCAAATTGGAGTTGATTTTGGTGACGTGCCAACAGGAGGTGGGGCAAAAAAGCGAGGGGTTTTGCGGCGTGAAGTTTTTGTGCTCTAATTTTACGTTGAGTGAGAATACGGTGTTTGAACAAAAATTCGCTTTCTCGGTAGTGGTTTTTTTTGTTCACATGCGGCAATTTCACTTTGATTTTTTGCTGTTTTTTTCGATTTTTCGGATCGGATTTTTTTTCTAATTGGTTTCCGCAATCAATTCATAGTTCATTCTAGACTTAGTTTTTTGTTTGAACCAAATTTCCGTTTCTCGTTATTTTGGGTCTGAAAGGCCAGCTAAAAAGACGCAACATCAGCTTTTGGTGGAATCGTAATTCTAATATAGAGCAAATTAAGTGTAAATGTAAGCTCAACGTTTCGAGATTATGATTAATAGCCGCAAAGCGATAGCGGCTATTATTGGGGACAAAGTGTTTTTTACAATTCAAACTGGGGCGCTGTTTTTTCTTTAAGATCTGTTCACACATTTTCATGTTTTTTGAAGTCAAATTGGAGTAATGATTTTGGTCACTCCGAAACAGGAAATGGAGTAAAAAAGCGAGTGGTTTTGCGGCTCGAAATTTATTTGCTAATTTTAAAGGAGAGTGAGGAAACGGTGTCTGAACCAAAATATGGTTTCTCGCTAGTGGTTTTTTGTTCACATGCGACAATTTCACTTTGATTTTTACTGTTTTCCGATTTTTTGGATCGGATTTTTTTCTAAATGGTTTTTCCAATCCATTCACAGTTCCTTATAGGCCTAGTTTTTTGTTTGAACTAAATTTTCATTGCTCACTAGTGGTTTTTTTGGTCACATGCGGCATTTTGAAATTGATTTTCTGCTTTTTTATTTTTTAATCTGATTTTTTTTAAATGGTTTTCACAATTCACTCATAGTTCATTCCAGGTCTAGTTTTTTGTTTAGTCAAAGAGAACTCTTTGAATTGTACGTCAGGACTTGTCCTGCTATGTTTTTTAATTCTCTTTACCTTTTGATCACGTTTTTCGTTTTACATAAGTCACGATTTTCACATTCGACTTCTGACCTTCTTTATTCACTGTTTCAACTGAATGGATTTTAAATTCTTTCAAGCATTGAATTACGTCATTTGGTGAATACGGTCAATGTCAAAAGAGCAAAGTCAAAAGAAACAGGATAAACCGATAAAGCCCGGTCATTAAGTCTTTTTGAATTAGGTTATCGAAGTTCATTAGAGCGATTGCTAGCTGATATTAGTGTTATGCTTAATACCCTCCAGTTTAGAAGCTGAAGTAAGTATAGGTTTAGAATCTAACTGAAACTGCACACTTAATTAGACTGTTTGTGAAACTTAGGAAAAAATTTGTCAATTTTATCTCTTTTTCTGTTTCAATCCCGATGTGCATCCAGCGCGTCAACGGCGGCTACTTTCCGGCAATCTGCCGGCAATGTTTGCTTTCCCACATTTTTTGACAAGCCCACTTATTTTGTTCACACCTTTGTTTGACTTATGGGGTAATGAATGAAAGCTGTCTGCCTCTAGAAGTTCAGAACAAGGAGACATTTGACCGTTTTTGTAACATTTTTGATAATTTTTTCCAAACTTGTTGCTTAGTTTTATTTAATTTCCCCCCATTGGACTACTACTGAGGGAAAACAGTTAATTTGGTTTTAGTCTTGTTATATTTGTTGAATTTTTCACAATTTTCGTTTAGAAAAATGAGAACTATTTTTTGTTCGGAATATTTTAGATTTTTTGATGTTATCTCAGACCACACTGGATAATTTCATTTCAAATTTGTCTTTGAGCATACAATTGAACAATAATCATTTTCATCTGCTTTTTGAAAAGTACTGTTGACAATATATCTCAAATACTGTTGACTATCGTTCTCAATTCTTGATTAAAATTTACTCCTATTTTACAACGTAATTTCGGGAGTTTCAATTTGAAATTGAGTTTTGTCATGAACATATTTATTTTTTCTCTGTGGTTCCGGAATTTAAGATCACTAGGAAACAAAAAGTTTGTTTTTTGGGAAAATAATTATGTTCAGTAAAGCTTATTTTTCGTATTTTGGTCCAGATTGGCTAAAATTTGATGAATAGGCCATTTTTTATGCTATTTTAAAGCAAACTTTTGCCATTAGTCAATTTCTTGTTTTTCAAATGTTTCTTGAATTGGGAAGAGAATATTTTTGCGGTTTGTTATTTGTCATCTTTTGGTTTTTTCATAAAGTTTGGAAGAACCAGAAGTTTAAAAATCTAAAAGAAACTTTGTCCGGAGAATTCAAATGGGGAAGTTTTTAATTGTTAGCGGAAAAATGTACCTAGTTAAACAATTATCTGTTTCAATTGACATGTATTTGCAAACTGTCGTGTTTTTGAAACGTTTTAGAGACAGAAATTTTTTGCTAATTTTTTATGTCAATTTTCAAATTGTGTGATCAACTTTTGATTGTTTCTGATTGCTGAAATAAATACTGCTACGTGAACACCATTTAAATTTTGCTCAACACTTTTAAGTATTTGCCAATTTTGTATAGTTGTTATTAACGCAATTTTGTTCTATCCTTTAATCAGTTTTATGCAAATTGAGGAAATTTAAGATTTTTTCAAATTTCCGAAGGTTCTGTTAGTTTAGTGTCCCAATTCTTGTTATCACCAAAATCATTTAATACTTTTGATAATTATCTGTAGTTGATATTGAAACTTCACTAACAAAATACATTGGAAAATTTTCAACGTTATAATGAAAGTGGCAAAACAAAATTTGACTGTAAATGTGTGAAAAAATGTTTGATTAAAAAATGTTTTCACATTAGTAAGATCAAAAGCAACCCGTTAACGGGTTGCATTTAAACACCCGTGCATAATTATTTTGAGCTTTCCACAAACATTTTTTATCCAAAATTTTGTTTCCTACAATTTGTCAGCTGCGAGAATTTTTTGCGTCCATATTGCCACGGTGGAGCTCATTGTCCTTGAACGAACAACAATTGATAAAAATTGATTACAATTTCAAAAAGGTTAGTCTCAGTTCATATCTTAATGAATTTTAGTTATGCATTCTGAACAGGCGCCCAGATGTTCAGAAATGTTTCAGGTAGCTTGATGTGCTTCTTACAAAAGAAAAAACAGAAAAAGATCTTTGTTTCTTTGAAAATTCGACAATTTTTTCTTTTTCATTTTAATCTAATTTCCGTACTGGTACTGGCTTCGATGAAAATTTTTTTTGTCGGGATTATTTTTGGTTCAAAAGCTTTTTTATTTTCATTGAGAAAACTTGAGAGTTATTTGTATCAAGAAATCTCAATTTTTATAATTTGAACATCTTTTTAAATAATGATTTCGAATTTTTGCATACTCAAACGATGTTTGTAGCAACTATATTTGTCCTGTGGTCTTTTTTCATGCAATATTTCGCTTGACCTAATTATGGTGTGACCCAATTTAACTCACTCTCTCCCCCCTAGGCGATTTGGACCCCCTCTCGTCTCTCTCTCTCTCTCTCTCTCTCTCTCTCTCTCTCTTCCGTTACACCCCACAGGGGGTCTGGATGCTTTGCTAGGTTCGACAGATATATAGGGATACTTGGTTGTTTAGATAGATTGGTTGCTACGTGGTTGTAAAATTGGTTGCTGCTTGGTTGTCGTTGTGTTTGCATATGGGGGTGGGTGTTGGGTTGTTGTTGGGTTGTGGAGACTCTGCTTGTTGACCCTCTATTGGGTACGTCAGCAGAGTTTCTCCAGGCCTCGGAAAACTTCCTTTGTGAGGTCTTGGAGGTGCGCCGGTGAAGGATGTATTCCGTCTCCGCACACGCCTACGTATGTTAATTTTGTGTACTCTTGGAAGACAGCGCCGTTCTTCTTGGCACACGATTTTAGGGCCTTGTTGAGCATCTTGATTTCGGTCTTGTATCTTCTTCGACCAGGAACCTGCAACACGGCTACTCTAATCCCCTCGTCTTTGAAGGCCGCGTGAGCCTTTTCAATCTCTCTAGGATCGGCTCCACTGGAGTGACGGTCCCGTCCCTTGCAACAAGATCATTCGTTCCGCCTAGTATTGCTAGCCTTTTGACGCCGCAGCTTTTGATATACTCTCGTATCTCTGGCACGGCCATTCTCGCGAGGGTTACCCCCGGGCAGCTGATCACAACAGCGTCACGAATGAACATTCCATAGGCGATAGAATCGCCTAGCACCGCCATGGTGTACTGCGGTTGTAATGCCGTTCTGACAATTGTTCGAAACGGGTTTCGTGCATAGTCAATGAGCATGCCCTTGTTCACGAGGGACCTCGTTAGTTTCTCTTTCCTCGTCTCCGTCAGATTGAACCGCACATGTCTCCTTCGGCCAGCGATGTTGGACCGATTCGATCGATTCATGACTTTTCTGAAAAACAGCAATGGGTTGACCCTCTATTGGGTACATTCACGCCCCCTTCTCTGTGAAATGAACAACGGCTTATCCTACAATCCATATAGGTTTTTCCTGTGGCGGGAGAGGTTACTGCTAGTTATCAGCGAGCCACACTCGGGGCACGCTACCCTGAGGCTATTTAGCCTCTTTGGCTTTATCTTGTGTTCCCTCAGGGGGCAGCTCTCTCTTATGTGTCTTGTCATATTTCCTTCCGAGATTGTCCTACCACAGAGACACTCGTTCATGCTCGTTCCTTTGCAGATCTTAGCATGGTTTGTGAGGTTGCATTGTCGCGCAAAAACCCTTTGGCATTGGCTACAGCTGAGTCTCGCTGTCTTCTTTTCGTGCGCTCGTTCGTGCTGTGCCAGCCCGGTTTTCGTTTTGCACTGAGTGCTGCATCCTTCCCACCTGCAAAGCCATGGGCCCGTTTCTCTCTTCTTTCTCTGCGATCTGTTCGGTGCGGATGTGTCTCTTTTCCACTGGCACATTTTTTCTTCCCAGCTTTCCAGAAAGGTTCTGCAGGCTTGGACGATTGACTTCCATACTTTCCGGTCTTTAGCCAGGTTCCCTACATTCGTCCAGTCAATGTTCGCCCCACCCAGTAAACGCTTCCAGTCTGAGATGGTTCCGCCTCGCAGCTTGCCCTTCCCAGCTCCTCGGTGATCCCACTGCCCAGGACTGCTCTCTTGACGGTTCTCGCGTCAGGCATCCTGAGGATGTGTCCTATCCTCTGTAGGGATCTCGTTTCTATTTTACACCTGAGGGAGGCAATTTGCAACTTCTTGCGAATTCCGAACGCGTTAACTCCTTCTTTCTGCATTCTGATTTTGCTTAAACCTCTCCCTTCGTTCCAGATCCATCTGTACGCTTTATCCGCTACGCTCTGCAACTTCCTGATTTCGGATTTATTCCATGGATGGACTGTGCAGTCGAACAGGAGGATGGCTTCCACAGTTGCCTGAACGATTACGGCTCTGGTTCTTTTGCTCAAATTCGACTTCCAGAACCATTTCCGAACTTTGTTCCAGGTTGCGTTTCCTCTGTTGATTCTGGCTGCCAGGTCCTGCTTCTTCCCGATCCTGGTTCCCAGCATTCGTGTTTTGTCAGCAGTTTCAGTTCCAAACACAACGAACTCCTCTTTACCGTCATGACATCTCTCCTCGAACTCGGACATAGCGGCCTTAACCTCCTCCTTTCCTGTCATCAGTTCGTCCGTCCACCCGATTAGGGTTGAGTCGTCGGCAAAGAGACTATCGGTGATAGTGAAGAGTTCTCGGTCTGCGCTCCTTAGTGCGCGCGACGTGCTGAGTGGGGGTAGACTGTCTCTGCCACTCCAGGACCACTTCAGTCCGCACTCTTTGCCAGCGAGTTCCGCTGCTGTTTGTCGCCGACTTTGGGCTAAGCGCATTGATTTTGCATGGTAGATGTTAAAGAGGATAGGCGAGGTCGCACATCCTTCTCTTAGTCCCCGTTGCGGGGTCCATTCCTGGCTTAGTTCTTCCCTTCCTTTCACTCGATTGGCTGTTTCCTCGTGGAGGTTTTTCAGTATCGTCAAAGCATCTTCAGGTAGCTTGATGTGCTTCTTACAAAAGAAAAAACAGAAAAAGATCTTTGTTTCTTTGAAAATTCGACAATTTTTTCTTTTTCATTTTAATCTAATTTCCGTACTGGTACTGGCTTCGATGAAAATTTTTTTGTCGGGATTATTTTTGGTTCAAAAGCTTTTTTATTTTCATTGAGAAAACTTGAGAGTTATTTGAATCAAGAAATCTCAATTTTTATAATTTGAACATCTTTTTAAATAATGATTTCGAATTTTTGCATACTCAAACGAAGTTTGTAGCAACTATATTTGTCCTGTGGTCTTTTTTCATGCAATATTTCGCTTGACCTAATTATGGTGTGACCCAATTTAACTCACTCTCTCCCCCCTAGGCGATTTGGACCCCCTCTCGTCCGCTCTCCCAAACCTACCCTCATCGCTTGAACCCCTCTCTCTTACCGCCCACGAAGCCAGCTTTTAGCCGGTCGTTTGAGGAATTCGCTTGACGGTAGTCGGTTATGTATTTCTATTTGTTTTGATTGCTTGCAACAAATTTTTTCTACAAGTGGCTCTGCAAGCAGAGTTTTGAGGCTAAGTCATCATGAACTTAAGTGTTTTTGACGTTTGGTGTTTTGAACTTAAATCGCAATTTACGAAGCCTAAAACAATTTTCGGGTATATTTTGGTTGTCTAGTGGATCAGGTACGGCTCTGTAGGTTTTTTTCAACTTGCTTATCGTTGAATAGGAATGGAAGGATGAATGACGAAGATAATACAAAAACATCGAAGAGGAAATGTTTTCCAAGCTTGATTTGCGTATGGTATAAGTACTAAAATTGGTCTTTAACCGTACCTACAGAAAGCAACCGAAAAATTAAGTGCGAACATCAAATTCATTCAAATATTTTTCATGGCAATTTTCCATTATTTTTTCTCGCAGCTTGTTACAAAAAACTTAAATGAATTTAAACTTTTCTGCATTAGCCTTCTGAATGCACTGATATAATGCGTTGCATGTAAACATGAATTTTGCTGCCTTCTCTGCGTTGTATGCAAATATGAATTTTATTACCTTCTCTGCTACGCACATTACCATGCGAGCCTTCTTGTTGGTTTTGGGCTTCTTTTAACGTCTTGTCGTTGTTTTTCATCATGTGCTGAGCTTTTTCAACCAATGGTTTTTTTGGAGGAGCAAGGTTTGGAGGAACAAGGGTTTCACCTTGAAATTGCTAATACAAAATTAGTAACAAAAGCGCGCAGTTGTAATAATTTTATGCAAACCTTTCCTTGTATTTAAAATTTTCTGTAGTCAGAAGATTCTTTTTAATTGCTCTCAAAGTTCGTGGCAGTTATATTAGTCCTGCCGGTCTTTTTTAATGCGATTTTTCGTTTGACCGATTTTTCGTCTGACCCATTTGACTTCTCGTTCTCAAAAACGTGATAAACAGGTAGCGGCCAGCGGGCATTAATTGCTCATAGAGCCTTTCAGCTTATTAGTCTCCAAGTATGCGATTCACAGAAACTGTTTTAAAGACTTATACTCATGGTGTGAAGCGCTGTTCTTAGAGGTTGAACACCCCCCCTCCCCCCACTACTGTTGCCCCCCACCCCACTGAGCTTTGACTCGTTGTTTTTAAACATCTTTTTTTCTTGTACTTCAGATTCTACAAATCTATCTCTGCGGTTTCTTGCTGAACCACGAGCTTTTCACCTCAACAACTATGGTAAATACTAGGAAACCCTAATTGAGTGAAATCTATTTAACAAAACTAGAATTGAGTCAAATCTAGTTTTCCTGTAACCTAATAAACGTTGATTAAAAGTTTTGATTAAAACCTAATAAAGTTTTTATTGATATATAGAAGGTATTATTTGACCAATATTTTGAAGACATCTTTATTTCTATGCTAAACTTTAAGGATTTGTTATTTGTTCGTGGTCATCTATGCGGAAATATTGACCCCGATAACTAACCCCGAAATTAACTTTGACACCGAAAATAACTTTGACCCCGAAATTTTTATTTACCCACATTAAATTTAGAAGCAAATTTTCAAGAGCGTAGGCTGGATCATTCATTTTTTCGAATCATCAGTTTTCACCTTACTGTTGTATTGATACTGCTCATCTGTTTTTTAATTAAAGAGAGATTAGATATTTGATTATTTTATTCAGGTATAAAAAGTTAGATGCAAATCAGATGATATTACTAATTGGCGAATATTAAGAGTAGAAAGTCAACACATTTTCCTGATTGCCTCTCATTAGAATAGTTGGTGGCAAGTCTTTAGACAACGTTTCCAGCCAGCACATGTACTGATATTGAGACTGGCCCCATTGTCTTGGGAGCGGCATGTTGATGATGACCATTGTTGCATCACTAGAGTGCACTCTTACTAACTCACCAACTCGAACATTTCTTTTCGCTATTCGAACGTTAGAGGGATCTTGTGTAGTTTTGGGCGAGATGTAAGCGTTTTGTTCATCTTGATCCGTTTCGAATTCTTTCTGCATTTCCTCATAGCGTCGCCACTCCTCTTTTGATGGTTTGCTTTTTAACTCGGGCACAACTTTTAAAAATTTCACGTGGATTCGAAACTTCAGAAGTAGTTGCAGCATTCCCTGATAATCCTCCTCTTGCTTTGAGCGAGAGCCGCTGAAACATTCAGTTCTCAATAGAGCCTTGCAAAATCAAGAGATAAATAGTTTTTAAAATCTTCAACAAAATAGAATCTAATAACAGGTGCTCGTTTAGTTTTTATTGGGTTTTTGGAAGTTAATCGCTCAGTAGCAATAATTCAGTAATCGAAATCATTTTAACCCATGTTTTTATGATTGAATAGCGCAGATCGCGTTAGATATAGATGTGGTTTACACATACCTAATGAATATGCGTAGCTGGCAACCTGACCACTTCCAATTGAGTGAGATGAGGTGAGGGATTAGGATGGAGAGTCCTCCGTCGTCATACAGCCACCAGATGTCAATGGTTCCCTTTGACTGCCTCAGTTTGAATATGTTCTCACTTACTGATGAGTTTTGCATTGACATTGTCGTCTCGCTTCTGTCTTTCAGCTCGTCTTCCTGTTCGTCTTCTTCCTCATTAGGAGTATAAAACATGAGACGGAATTTGTACATCAGATTTGAGTTGTGCATCGGATTTGAGGATATATGATTGATATATTTCTATAATTTTGGGGGGGGGGTTGATCATTAGAAGAGGAGTACTTTAATTTAATTTTTTAAATATACTAACTGGTCGTTTATTGGGCAGTCTTAGTATGCACACAGCGCTGTTAAGCTCAAAGGTGTCGTAGATCACATTGACGTAATCCTCCACGTCTTTTGGGTGCGCTAATTGCCAGTCGTTTTTGTAACCTGAAATAATCTAGTCTAGTACTCAAAAGAACGATTCATTTCAGTTATTCCAATTTTGTAACTGTCTTTAGAGAAGGAGAATGAGTTAATTCCTCTGAGTATAAATGAATAACATCAGAAGTATAATGTAGCATAAGGTGACAAAAATTTTAATGACAAATATCAGAAAGCTTCAATCACAAAGCGCTGACCTAAAATACCTATATATAATCGGTTTGAGAATTGAAAAGATTTTTTTCTATAATATGCTCCTAATCGTATACTATAATAGTCACTTTATAATAATATATTTTGGATTGAGGGAAAATTAGGCGTGGAGTCGTAGTAGATTGCCAGAAAGCACATGAAGTACGTGCCAGGAAATGGCTTTCTTGATTTGTAGATCTTGACATTTTATTGTAAATCTTGTTTTTATTTCCAAGCTGTAGCTAATCATCTGACGCTTCTGAATTGAGGTAACTTAATTGAAAACCACCATATATCTTGCCTAGAAATAGGATGTTTGGTCTGAACTTTCCAAGGCCACAAGTCTGCATCAAACAAGAGACGCCTTGTCTGAAGTTGCTGCAGAAGAGGGGGCAGTAGAAGCTCTTTATCTTGTTCTCTACTAGCCACTGTTTAACTGAACTGAATTCTGGTACAGGAGGGTCTGCTGCGTTGTTTGCTTTGTCAATGATGTTGCCACAAATCATCATGCTCGAGTTCTTTGTTACGGCACTCACTAAAATCATAGACAGTTTTGTAAATCGTGAATTAATACAAATCTTTGTTATCAAACTTTGATTCGGAATCAAAAGTTTTTGCTCAAAAGTTTTGTAAATGCTTTATAGTTCATACGAAGTTCCCACAACTTAAGTTTTCTTTGTTTTCACTTAAATAACGAGACAATTTTATGCAAATGGAAAGTTTTTTTATACACCAAGCATGTACAGCGTAAATGTTCATGAAAATTTGCTCTATTTCAGATCTTCGTCTTCCTCATGGTCTTTCTTGGTCCGTCTTCATGAACCAAAATTCCTGTTCTCGTAGGAGTTATTATTAGCAAAATTGTAAGTAGCAGTAAGCATATTTTCAGCGTTCAATTGTGACATTGAAAAACCGCTTGTTGACAGCAGTTGGCTTCAATGTTTAATGGTCAGAAGTTATGTCAACTGTTGTTCAAACCGTTTAAAAATTATGACAAAATAGTTAGCTGGTTGTTTTTGTTTTGTAAACGCACCTAGCGTGACCAAAGCTGGATTCCGTTTGGGATCGCCAGTAACTGCAAGTATCTGGGGTCTGAACGTCTTCACATGATCAGGTGTGTTCTGTAGCTTGAGTATGGAATGAAGGGTACTCAAGTAGGCAAATGCGGAGGTAGAAGTACCCCAATTGACATTGGGATCTCTCACCACCAGGTAGACAAAGAGGGCTCCGATGACAAAGTAGGTGATCAAGGCAGTTTTGTAGTCGATCAGGAACATGATTGATGAGCAGCTCAGAAAACCAATGAGAGCGAGCCACTTGTTGTAGAACCTTAAAAGTATCAGACTTATTGCAATTTTATATTTCATTCGTTCAATCTACTGAGAACTGCTTTAGAACTGCTCTCAAGAAGCCTTGGTTGCTTTTTGAGCTGTTTAACCTTTTCAGCTGTTTAACATTTCATCAAAAAAGTGGTTATTGGTACTAGGTAATCTGAGGCTGTGATTGTGAGAGATTGTGCTGACCTGAAACTGGGGCGCCATCCAGGTGCGTTGCTCACGGATCCGATGAAGCAAGCTCCGTTGATTAGCGCATAGCTGATGAGGAAGAAGTTAGAAATGAGAGGGGCTATCAAATTGAGTTCGCCCACAGCCACAAAAGCCAGACCTAAAAAAGGCTCATAGACCTAAAAAAGGCAGCTAATAATGAATGAAGAGTTGCTACTTGATGTTTGCCATGAAGAAAGCTCTGATAACTCTGATTTTCACTTATAACGAATATTGTATTATAACTACGTTTTATTGTGGAAAATGTATAAAGAGGTTTTCTACCCATTATTTAGTAGGGGAATTATAGCCTTAACCAACTTGTGATTCAAATTAGCACTTAATTCTAACCAATCAAAGCTGTCAGCATGTAGCCTCGTCTTGGTTCGTCATCTTTTGGTGAGCCCTTGCCTAGAACCCCAACATATGGGAACAAGTTGTCTCTGCAGATAGCTTGAAACACCTTGGGAGCTCCCACTAAGCTCGCAATGGCACTAGAGAGAGAAGCTGCCACAATTCCACTGATAAGGATATAGTAAGTGAAAGACAGAGTTGGCATGACTTGACTGTTGACCATTTTCAATCCGTATCCATCATAGTCTCGCAACATACAGGAACCGCAGACAACACTGAAATAGAAGGATGCAATTTCAGTAGTCTTTTTTGTAGAATTGTTGATTTTACAATATCTAATTTGCGTAGAATTGTTAATTTCCTACCAAAATAAGCAAAACAATCTTAGTTTGTTTTAGAATGATGGAGGAACATTTTTGTCTTTTAGTTTTTGGGAAGAAAATGTACACAATCAATGCGTTATGGGTGTTCTGTGAGGGATTTGTCTTCGTTTTGGAGCGATTTTTAGTGAGAGCGTTCTATTTAAGTTCTGTTCGCCTGATGATTGAAAGATTTTATAAACTATCTAATTTGCTGGGCTATTGGACTATTAAATTTTAAGCTATTTTGTCTTGATGTTCATCATAAGTAGCGCTGATGTTCATCATATTTTTGCCCATAATACTTATGAAATTATTGTATTCCTTGTGTCTTTCTTGTATTTTGTCGAAATTTTTTCAGAAAAATGAGGCCAGTGCGAAATTAAATAGGGCTTAGTTCTCGATCTTATTGCTTCCTGAATTAACAAGCATTAGTGATGTGGTCTGACAATAGCGAAGACTTTCCGCCAGGAGCATGTGGCTACATCAGCAATACTTCGACAGTTCCTTTTCACCAACCACTCCCTACTCTAGAGGGATCTGAAAGGTTGCAGCGATGGCGAGCTCTAGTCCGCAGGAAAAATCAAAGATCTAGAAGGGAGCGTTTGCAGATGCGCTTCAGAGAGATCCATAGCCGAACAAATTTTTGTGTCAGCGAGGAATCAAATATCTCTAATGAACAACCCGGCAGTCCTGCGATTGAGATCCCAAATAATCTAAACGATGCTTTAGATATAGTAGATTTAAATGCATCGAACACTTCGAATGATCCGAAGTTGGACGAAACTCAAATTCCAGGTGAACCAAGATTAAATGATGAAACCAAATTAAAATTAAATGAAGATATGGAATTAGATGAAAAGGTTGACTTTGATTCCACAACGAACGAAAATTGTCAGACACGAGAAGCTGGAGAACAGAACATGCCCTCTAGTTCTCAAGCTGCAGTGATTGACTCCGAACTGGGGCCAATTATCAATGACGACCCGAGCATCGACCAAACTACAATCAGCGATGAACCGATTGTTCAAACCATCCCAGCTTTAGAAGAAAGAATAGACCACGATTTAGAGAGGAACACAGTTAATCCAATTCAAAGTAACGAAACTGAAGCAATCGACTCTGATAACAATATTGCGCATAGCGCGAACGATTACTCTTTTGAACATGTTGCTACACCGCCCGATGTTGAATGGGATTCTCACCCCAGTTCTGACCAAGAAGTTAGTGATTCTGAAATAGAAGAGCAGCATGGTATGTTCCAACCAGTTTCCAAAATGTACCGTCCCCTCGATTCAACGACAATCGAAATTTCAAAAGACTCCTTATCAGACTTGAAACGAGATTTTCATCAATGTGAAAAGCTTATATGCGCCGCGCTGAACTCGAACTGTTCTTTGACATTAGAATTGTTTGCCAAGAGTTTAGACGGCTTGGCTGAGTCTAAAGTTAAGTTTTGCCATGAGCTAGAACTTCATCTTGAATCATTCAATCTAAAAGAAAAGTTAAAACCTGCTTCGTTTGTTAGTCGAGTCAAAGTGAAATTTGATACGAATAGAGGACAAGGACTTCTGGATCTACTCAAGCAATTGGAAACGAAATCTGACGATAGGCCAGTAGCAACATTGACTGTTGAACCTGATATAGAATCCAGTGTTACTCTTTTTCGGTTCATGGGCAAAAGCTGCTTTCTAAATGAAGAGAAAAATGGTGTCGTTGACACCTCAGAAAGTGTTCGCACAATTGCTGATGATCTTGCAACTGCAGCAAATTATCAGTTCATTGACGTCTTGTCTGGCTCGAAGTGGGCCAGGACTAAGGCTTCTTTGGGGTTTTGAACAAATAGAACGCAATGTTTACTGTATGGGGGTGTTTTTGCGATTGTTTACGTGCGGAGTTTTCCAAATGGTAACGCTTCTGTGTGCTTGCAGTTGTTTCCATTTTCGTTTGTTTTTGCAGTTATTGTAAAGTTTTGTTATTTTGAATACTTACTCGAACTAAGCTAATTCCTAGTCAGTCTAGGCACACTATGGCATCCCCTAATACTATATTAATACCTGAAAGCTTGATACTAACGAATCGTTTATATTGCAGATTTGCAATGGAACCGACCACTGATTTGATGCACCCTCGCAGTGTCTTCAGAACTAAACCCAATTTTGCTCAGCTAGCTGAAAAATACCCAGAGTTCAAACAGTTCTGCTCACTAAACATTAAGAACAAGCTTACTTATGATTTCAAAAACAGGGAAGCTATGAAGATTTTGAGTCAAACTTTGCTACTTCACTATTTCGGATTGAAAACGAATATCCCAAGTAGTCGGCTTGTGCCCACAGTTCCACTTCGGCTGAACTACATTTTATGGATTGAAGATTTGATTAGTTTGCTACCTCTTCATTCGAGTTTTGGGAACCGCGAAGTTCGAGGAATTGACATAGGCTGTGGCTCCTGTGCTATTTACATGTTACTTGGCGCTAAAGTTAACAGCTGGGAATTTCTTGGCCTTTGCTTGGAATCAGATTACGAAAATGTTCATTCTTCTTTAGAAAATATCAACATGAATGATCTGAATGATAAGATCCAAGTTCAACGAGTTGAAAACGGTTACGCATTATCAGACGTTTTAGACCCACAGTCAGAATGGACGTTTTGTTTGACAAATCCTCCTTTTTACGATACAGATGTTTCATCAGAAGCTGGATCTCAAAGCGAATGTTCAACCCCAGGCGGGGAAACTTCTGTAATTAACACTTTAATAGATCACAGCCTAATTGTGAACACGCGAGTGAAATGGTTTACTGCTTTAGTTGGTATAAAGAAAAACTTAGCACCTCTTAAGCAGCGTTTGAGTGAAACCGAATCTGTGAAAAGGATTGAAACGACCGAATTTAGACAAGGCAAAACTTGGCGATGGGGATTAGCGTGGACATTTTGTGAAAACGTGAACGCGCCTCTTCCAAACTATGCCAAGATTTCGAAAGCGACGAAAAATCAACACAAAAGCAAAAACATAAGCAAACCAATTGAATGGTCCATTGCGCTGACTGAGTTTTCTGATTTGATGAACTTTGGAAAGGATCTGGAAAAATTTTCATGTATATCAAAATTTGCGCATGAATTGCTGATGGATGTTAAAGATGCTAACATTGAGACAGTCTCAGATATTCCTTGTTGCTTGAAGCTGAAGTTTGTGGCTAGAAAAGTTACCTGGATTCATAGTCGAAGGCAAAGGAGAGCTGAGAAAAAAACGCCTGAGAAAATGGAATCGAACATCGTAGATGATCAAATCAATGCCGCTACAACAAAATCGTTTTCTGACAAATCGGAAATCCATTTGCTTAAGAGATCTCACGAAACTGAAACTTTAACTGCCAATTGCGATGGAAACGATGACTCCGGCAAACAACCGTTGTCGAAAGTTCCCAAATTGAGTCATTTGAGTTCGGACATCGATAACGATGTGGATTCCGGAATCAATTGCGATGTTTCTGGGTATGATAGTGTTAAATTGAGTAACATAAATTTAACGCCGCAAAATCAAGTAACATCACCAAGCATCTCGGAATCGAGCTTAGTTTCAATCCGCAAAGAAGAGGTGACTGATAATGCAAATGATCAAGATACTGATGAAGATGTTTTGAGCTGTTCAATCGTGTTCAAGTTATCGAAACAAAATTTTGTGATGACATTTTCAAGTGCAGATGCTAATCAGAAAGAGAATTTGAATTCTTTGATGTTGTATGTTAAAGGAGCTATAAATAGGTATAAAGCACAAAATGATTGAGTTTTTGTTTTGACTGAACTTAAATTATTTCAAAATTATAGTGAAAAACTAGTTTTGTTCAGTTCAGTCGACTTATGAAAAATCGCCTTATTATACCAGAAAGAAGCTTGAGGAAAATGGGAACCAATAATTGTTAATTTAATTTTTAAAGCGTCGAAATAAAGCAGTGGTTTGCGTTGTACGTTCTTGCTACATTTTTTAGCGTTGCGCGTTCTGATTCGCATGTTTCTTAAAAATGAGTTAAAAATTTATGAAAATATTAGTAGGACTAGGAAATAATTTTATGGTTTGTTCATGTTCCCAAATTTAAAACTGCAACTAACCTGAGAAGGATATAGATTCCAGTACTAATAAATATGGCCAACAAAGTTCCTTTTGGAATCGCCTTTTCTGGATCTTTGAGGTTTCCTGAAATGTTGGCTCCTGCTAAAATTCCGGTGGCCGCAGGGAAGAATATGGCAAATACCGTGAAGTAGTTATTCCCACTCTCATAAGAGCTCCATAAATTGTCGCTTAATGTTGAATAATTGTAACCAGTGTATCCATATTGGGTTCTGTCGCCTTTCCAGGGAGGAGCTATCAATGATCCAATCAAGACATCCAATATGGCGACTATTAGAAGGAATAGGAGTCCTAGTTGAACCTTGATGACCAGCGATAGGCTTAATAGGGCGACAACTAGGATGAATATGCACGTGATGAAACCAATCAATCTGATGTCCCATAAATTGAGGTCCACAGGAGAGTAGAGGTCGTATTCGACTGAAATGAAAGGAATTTTTACAGTTTTCAGCTTCTTGGTGGTTTTGGAATCATTCTGAAATTTTTTGCCAAAAATTCTTATTCTAGTACTGGAATAACCGGCATTCAGTTTAATGAGGGACAAATTTAAGAGCTTTGAGAGTTTACACTAACCAAATATTCCTTGCACTGTTTCGGCAAAACCCACTATGTACATAGCAACAGCGACGGCATTGGCGAAGGCAAACATGATTCCAACAGCTCCTCCGATCTCAGGTCCTAGACTCCGGGAGATCAGATAGTAAGCACCCCCTCCTTTGATGAACCCGTTCGTGCAAATAGCCGACATTGATAGTGTGGTGATAATTGTAACCACGGTGGACAGTAAAATGATACTGACCATCGGTAGAATTCCCGCCTGTCCAACACACCAGGGAATCCGGAGGAAGATCATAACTCCCCAAATATTGAGCAGACATCTTGCCAGAACTCCGGTCACCCAGTCGAACTTCATGGGCTCCGTTTCCTCAATCGCTGTTTTCGAGGGCTGCTCGATTTTAAGTTTGATTTCTCCGTTTGTACCTAAGAAACACCAAGTGAAAATTTTTGTGAGCTTAAATTTTTTCCAGGTGCGTAATATGTTTTTTCTCGGATTCTTATCGTTTTGTTTCCGAAGAAATTACTCCAATAACTAGCAGGATCCGGAAAATTATAGGCTTGTAAAGATTTATTTGACTTTTTGTCGATGTTGCAAGCTTTTCTTCGATATAAATTTATCTGAAAAATATCTAGCTATTCTTCTTTCAATTTGATTGTTCTATTCTTGAGCTAGTTCCTTACTCTGACTGTTATCTCTGATATATTTGACACCATCCTGCAAACTAGTCCCTCTGTTGGTCCCATTTCCAGTTTCCTCTGAGTCCGAATCCTCGTCCTCCTCGTGGTCGGAGCCATCTCTCCCCTCGTGCAGAAGTTGTCGCAGAGAGGGTCTCTTTCCAATGTCCGTGTAGTTGTCCTCCAGAGGTCTGATCTCTTTGGTGCCGTAAGTGAAGCTGTACTGACTCCAAGTCGATCCAGTTGTGTCAATTCGACCTGAAATTTCATTTAAAATTGCGTAAACTTTGAGAACAAGTGAATTCTAAACCCAATTTAGGAAACTCTGTTGCGCAATAAACAGTAATTGTCCTATGGTTGCTGTTATAAATCGTATATATACCTGTCAGGAAATGCTATATGTGTTCTAACCTCGGAATTCCTCGTCGACAGCGAGGCGAGACCACTGACTGGCAGAGCGTGCCCTGTGTGCTTTGACATTGGCTGCGAACGAGATTCGTCTTTTGTTGCCCGACTGCTGCGAGTCTCCGAGGTTGCTGAGTGTCTCGTCATCGCTGAAAGTAATTACGTCTTCGTAACACATTCCAAACTGGAGATTATAAATCAGTGAATTAATTATATTTTAAATGTTTTCTCTGATTAACAAATTGTTATAGTACACGATGACGCAAAAAATCAATTTTTTTTAGTGTTTAGAGCATCTTTCCGATCTGTGTCAGCAAATTTTGAAGTAATTTGGTTCATTTGACAGCACTGAAGACATACTTAATGATTAAAAAAGGCAAGAGATCGTTACGATAGATATAAAGTTATGTTAATAAGTCGAAGCTGGCCCTAAAATATTTAGGTCAAGCGTGGTATTTTTGTAGTCCAATGATTACGTAAAATCTAGTTCTTAAAATATTTCTAGTCGAGCGTGATGAAAAATATATTCAATTGTTGATTTTTAATGGTATGTTAAATCCTAAGATGAAACGTCCCAAGTAATTGCAATGGAAATTATGAGTTCTTTTGATTTTTCAGATCCTCTATGAATAAAACGTGGCTAATGCGACCGACGTTCGTTCTTAGATCTATTATCTTCAAAAATGGAAACGTGCTGTCGCCAAGTTTATGTCATTGTAAAATGCCAATATTAGAACAATACAGATTAAATTTAAATTCCTTAACCGTCAGACCAAATACAGTATCCATCAATCTAGTTGTATTCAGTCACTTTTTGCCAAGACGTCAAAAATCGACGACGTCTTTAAACAGTCAAAGTCTTGGTCAAATATCTGGAAAGCTGGCTATTTCTTTTACATGCAAAGTATGCGGGACCAGATCGGAGATGAAAATGATGTCGAAACGCGCGTATCAAGAAGGAGTTGTAATTATTGAGTGCGAGAGTTGCCAGAATAATCACCTGATTGCGGATAATTTGGGATGGTTTTCTGAGAAAGGTGAAAAAATAAATATCGAGTCGCTTATGGAACAAAAAGGAGAAGAGGTTAAGAAGCAATCTATTAATGGAACGATAGATATTTTACGATAGATATTAATGGAGATAGATACGAAAAGAAGTGAATGCTGTATTTGTTGATCCCGATGTATGGGGTAAAAAATAGGAAAGTCACAGTACATGGATCATGGGGAAAAATAAATATGAAATACACAAATGGCGATCCTGTATGCTGAATGATTCCGATTCCAACTTTCGGTCCCTTTTTGTCGCTGAATTATTTTGAATTAAACGTTTCCATTGCTTAAAGCATTCAAACTGTTTAGTTTTTTTAAGTTGGTTGGAGTTGATTTTGTGCCATTTTTGATGTGAACAAAATTTTTACTTTGATACGAATTTCAAAGTGATTTTGAAATTTTAAAGCCGCCTCAGTCAATTTGGGTAATTTTTCTGTAAAACTCTTTTCTTATTTCCATATACATTTTTTCAAATATAGCAGAAAAACGTTTACAAAACTCGAGCTTTTTATAGTTAAGATAACTTGCCAATATTAATACTTACAATCTGACAGAATGCGACTTTTTCAAATCTTTGCCTTCTTTGGGTGGCCCTTCGGAGTAACTCTTGGTTAACTTCTTCTGTTCTGCTGCCATGTTAAAACTCAATTAGTTGAACAAAAAGTGTATCGGGCTCTTTATACTAAATTTGGAGGAGTAAATAGGAATAAAGCTGTCTGCAATAACTTTGTGAAATGAATCGAATGTTTGTTACTTTCAGATTAAGTTGGCAGTTTTAGCACTTACTCGAGAGCAGTGCAGATTTTAATAGCAGATCGTGTTAAGGCCTAGCTCACTTACTTTGAAGGCAGTTCAGTTAGTAATTTGAAGTCAGATCAATTTGAAGTATACATATTGGGAAGACCTCGAGGCAAATTTTGATTGACGGTTTCGGAACTTCAAAATGGCAAGAACAAAACAGACTGCAAGAAAGTCAACGGGAGGAAAAGCGCCCCGAAAGCAGCTTGCGACCAAAGCCGCCAGGAAAAGTGCACCCGCAATTGGAGGAGTGAAAAAGCCCCACCGATACCGCCCTGGAACCGTGGCTTTGAGGGAGATCCGACGATACCAAAAGTCAACGGAACTCCTCATCAGAAAGCTTCCTTTTCAAAGGTAGTGTCTTTTCTTCTCTCCGAGTATATTTCAGCTAATTTTAAAATAATTTTCTAAGTTAAGCGTTAATGATTGTCGAAGACAAACTGTTTTTGTCAGACTATTGAGAAAATAATATGGGCAGAAAAATTACGCCGAAAAAAGATGTTCCTGAACTGTGTAGTTCTTTGGCGATAAATTAGAATCTCTACATGTTTAACAATGGATCTCATTTTATGCAAAAAATTTAGTATCTTTGTGTGAATTGAAATGGCCTACTGTTTAGAAAAACAATTTGGTATCAGTCCCCTATTTACCAAGGTTCCAGAGTTTTAACCAGCAAGTTAAGCCACTGGTCGTACGGGTTATTTGAAAGAATTACAAATAGATTTAATATTGTAAACTGATTTGAAAAACAGGAAATTGTTGGCTGCCTTTAGCGGCTAGAAAAGTTTAAGTTTTGCTGTTGTGCAAAGATTATAGCCACTACCCCGAGAGGGTAAGTTTTGTTTGTATTATAGCCCTGGTCAATAAAGGAATGTGAAATTTGCAGGGAGCTTTGAGTTGCAATGATTAAAGAACCCTATAGGGAGTTATTCAAGTTCAATTAATGTTCTATTCCCCTCGCAAATATCCACACTGTGGGAGGAATGATATGAAAACTAGCCCGGTTTTGCTACATGTCTGGACACGGAACAAGGAAATGTTAAATAAGTATCCATGAAATGTGGAGTAGTACTTGAACAAATATTGATTCTGCTCAGATTAACCTGAATGAGTTATTTTTCCACATAGATAGAGGAGCAATTTAGGATTTGTACTAGTAAAAGGTTCAATACAATTACCTGGAAAATTCGGCGCAATTTGAAGCTTCAAGGAAGAGTGAATTGAACGACATAGTCTGATGATTAATGTCTTTTGAAGTGCTTTTCTCAATAAGGTCAAGTGAACAAAAGCGGAAAAAAAGTACCGAACTTCAGCGCGTTCAAAGGAAAAATATTCAGTGGTAGCAAGTCGCGAAAGTTTTCTTTTCATCTTATGGAAGTTATTAATCCATACAGGGTCTCAGTATACATTTAGAAAACTTCCCTAAAAAGCAGGTCAAGTAAAGGGGGTACTAACTTCCAATGACATTATTTGTATACCACCTGAGAGGAAATAAATTCATCGGAGAGTCAAAAATTATAGAATTAGTATTATGGAGTCAACAATTGTACATGGGTGCTGAAAAGAAGCCGTTCTATTTTTCGAACAGTTTATACTGTACAGCAGTTCAATACAGAACTTGAAAATGATGTAAATAACAGTCATCATAAGGCTTACTACTGGACAAGCATGCCTGAAGGTTAAAAAGCAGGCTTGAGAGACAACGATAAACCAATGTAGTCCGGTCGTGTACTAAACGTGTACTGGGTCAAATGCTAATTAATTAATTGCTGTCGAACGAAACGAAGTTTAAAGCATTTATTGTAGTCATGTATCTTTTTTATTACAGTATTTTTTATGCTTTTTTGACTTTAAGCAGCTGGGCTCAATTGACGGAAGTTTACTACTAAAAATCAACTGAACAGTGCGCCTAAATTGGTTTCATTTTAAATTTTAATAGTTCTATATAAGCTCTAATACTTTCAATTGAAACCCCTTACTATATACTAACACAGACTATTTACTACCACCTCACCCCTCCCACTGAAACAGGCTACAACAGTATCTGTATTGTATCTTCTCTGTGGCTCGTGATCGAGACCGAAATGAAGTTTATAATTTTTTCATTAAGTTTAAAAATGCGAGAAAAGTTCAAACTCTTTGACCACCCATTGCAATTGCCATGGATTGTACTCACTGACTTTTATCTTATGCTGTATTGATTGGAACATAACTTTCATTAATCTTTTTTATGAATCTACATTCTCGGAAAACGTATTGAAATAAGTTCTCGGAAAACGTAGTCAGTAAGTTTTCTGAGAATTCAGTGTTCAAAAAGAGATTTAAAAAATTATGCGTTTAAACAATTTAACATGAAAAAGACAATAAGTTGACAAAATTTAGCGGTTTCATCTATTTTAAATTTTTCTCAAAGCTCATTCCGAACATACGCGAATTGTAACTGTTGTAACTTTATTGTAGGCTTGTTCGAGAGATTGCACAGGACTTCAAGACCGACCTCAGGTTTCAAACAGCTGCAATCGGCGCCTTGCAAGAAGCGGCTGAGGCATACCTGGTCGGTCTGTTCGAGGACACGAACTTGTGCGCAATTCACGCTAAGCGAGTAACTATAATGCCAAAGGACATCCAACTCGCGCGAAGAATCCGCGGAGAGAGAGCTTAAACTGTTCAACTTGTGATCGACACAAGCCAAGCAATTCATTGCGCAATTTGTTTGTCCTTTTTAAAAATTCAGTCTTCAAATACAAAATGTTTATGAAGTGAATCGAAGTTAAAACGGAAGACAAAACAAGAGATTCAGGTCTTTTTCTACTTCAGCTTTGGCTAATTTTAGTTCTCAGAATTTATAATTTGCATTTCCTACTATGTGACTTGTATTATTTTTGAGTAGAGTTTTAAATTTTTGTGATCTGTGTTCCTATTATTTGCGAAAACTGCGTTTTGGTTATTGAATGTTGTGAAGATGGTTCGCGTGCTCAAGAGAAATGAAGTGAGGGTTAATTTTAGAATTTGAACTGATTTTTTAACTATTTCCTGTGAATTCTCATTGAGCATTGCGAATAGTCCAGTTTTGGATTGTGTTACAACTCAATGAAAATTATTCACCACAAGTTTGTCGTTACAAGTTCTTATAATAAGTTTGTTCATTAACTACTAGATTCTAAGGCCATGAGTCACTTATGAGTCACATGATAGCAAGTAATTGTTGAAACCATCCGAAACAATGGCAACTATTTATTATGTAGTGTTACTTTTTTAATACCACTGTTTCCTATTATCATATGTTCTGCAGTTATAGTTTTTGAACTTACGGTGTATTTGATTGATTGATTGATCGATTGTCTTATCTAATGCGTTGCGATCGAAGATGATAACGGATGTATTAGTGTCCTATGTCTTCGTGTGCATTTATGAATTGATCTTAATGGCAAATTGTTTTGAACCCTTTAAGATAATTCTTAGGGCAGGAAGAAAATCGGTAGTTAATGGCGGTAATTTTACTTGTAAAATTTTGATTACCGATAACCTTGATCGAAGGGTGGCAATGAAAGGATCAAGTAAGTAAAATATATCTTTTTTTTTATTTTCAGTGAACAAGGCCCATTGAATTACTGAGGTAGGCTTGATTGTTTAGGAATCCCTTCAACTACTGGCATCATAAGCGAAGCGCCTGTATTGACCTTTCTATTCCAACGCACTTTCATCAATTTTTATTCAAAAACCTGTCCTGCAATTACTATTTTACTTGTGTGCTATAAAATTGTAAATTTTGTTCTGGGGCGCTTGTGGCACAAAACCCATTTGATAAATTTTGTCGAATCTATGCAACCAGAAACTGTTCTCCGTTTGAAACCAAGGCCAAGCTATGAAAGCTTCAGTGCGAAGTCCTTTTCACAGTCACTGTGTTAGCCGCTCAATTTTAGTCTAGTTAGAGAAATGGCCCAATTGAGCTACATTTTTAAGCATATATAATTCAGCTTCAGCGCGAGGCAGTTTGGCTACCATTATGAACTGAAACTTAAGTAGTAAGCACTACTACCTCAATGCCATTGAAGATCTAAGGAATACCTCCCCCCATACATTTTTTGGTCAAAATTGCTGCTTTTAAAAGTCAGTTGTGCCGACTACAACTTACATCTACATGACCATTGAAAAACCCGCAAAATTCTCCGTTTGGACCTGAAGTGAAAGTCGAATTAACTTAGAATCCCCTTTTTCTCTAAAGCTTTGGAGTGTTGAAAAAAATTGTATCAAATGTTTTTCTATTATTCGAAGATCAGTTTTACTTAAAATGATTAAATTCTTATCTTTTCAAATCTTCAATACATCGGCTAATGTTTACAAGACTTTAAATATATGTAACAACAAGACGGCTCGCGCAAGAACGTGCAGCAACGAATACTCCTAAATACGTGTCAAATTTATCAACAATTTTTTGGCCTGACAGGAAACGCTCTTTTGACTGTTTTGCACAACTCAAATTGAGCAAATTTTTGGAGCAACCTTGATTACAACTTTCTTTGATATGAAAACTGAACTAAATCAAAGCCCTCATTTTGATCTAATTATAACAGATATTAAACCCGTGCGTTGTCATTTATTAAGCAGTATAAAGGGGCTCCTCAGAAAGCTGAAGTTCAACAAGATCAATCACTCGCAAAGAGAACGTTGAAAACGTATTCTGTGGGACGTTGAGAGTGAAAAACATTTTTTCTCTCCTCGATTGGTTGCTTTTCCTGTTATGTTTCTTGAATGTTCCTTCACGAACCAATTATGTTACGCCATATTAGCGCTTAAAATGACGCAAAGCTTCCATGAAGTGTTACAATATATACCATTAATTTGCGCTAAAACTTTGCAGGAAAATTCTGGGGTGATCCTTTCACGTTTTTGAAATATTTTGTTGGCTCAAATTGCATGGTCAACTGGAGGCTATCTGGGAGCTTAAATTCTGAAGTCACCTGAAGCATCTGGAGCAATCAACATAATAGAAATTTGAAAACTAAAACAGTTTTTCCTTCTTTCTCTTCCTATTGATATGTTGTTCTCGTCTCAATTATCCCATATATGTTCAGTTCTGTGAGTGTAGTGGGTGTAATGTTTTCTTTGTTTGGTTTTTTCTTTTTAATCAAATTGATCTGTAGTTTTCGTGTACATAGGGTGTATCTCAGTTGGTCTTTTGGATATGACTTCTGGCATTTGAAACAGAAAAACTTATTTTAAGGCGGTAAGTGGCTCTAAAAACTCATTTAAGATCGCAAAATGTATGTTTCTTTCCTTTTTAAAATTGTCTGTTAACTTTTCGATTCCCATGTTCTACAAAGTTTCTCTCTTTTCGTGAAATTGAAAATTATTGAACTACAAAAATGTGAAGGCCTGAATTGGTTAATACTAAGAAGCAAAAAAGCTTGCAGAAAACTTCTTTTTCGTCTTTCATGTACTAATTTTTGCCACGTATTTTTGTTCTGGTTTTACAAACAAATTTGAATAATCGTCCATGATTATAGTTATTTAAATAAATGACATTTGTTCTGGCATTTATATTTATATTTTTTTATTCAATATCTTTTCAACCCTGCGCCTGCCACCACCAAAAAATTTCACTTTTCCTTCCACGATTTAAGACAGCTCTTTTCTTTTCTAAATGAGCTATTTTGTGTAGTTTCTTTATAAAAAATCAAAACTAGCTTCTGAGGACTTGAAAATGATGGTTCTTTTTTCTCTACGACGCGTAGTTAAAAATTGAAAATCTTTCTGAAGAAAAAATCCGGCATTGCAAATATATATTTCACAATTTAAAAAATTGTAAAATTTTGTTCTTAACTTTTTACTCCTCTTGACATGGTTACTGATAACTGTGACTGTTATTCGAGTGTATTTTTTAAAGTTTAATGTCTCTTTTGACTTGCAATGTCCTTGGTGTTTTTTTGTTTTCTTTTTCTTGGTGGAATTTGAAGACATTTTTTGAATTCAATAAAACATTTATGGCAACTGTTCTTGTATGTCTTGTAGTATTGGGGCAAATAGTTTTGGGCCAGTGCAATTTGTTATTGGGAGAGTCCTGGTTCTCAAACTTGTTGCTGAAAAATCAACAACAGTAAGCACAAATATATATTAAGAATTTTATCCTAAATCAAGAAAGTAAAATCTGCTTTAATTCGTGAAATGCATAGAAATCTCAAGGGAAAAATTTTATTTGACTGCGAATTAAAGTAAACAAACTGTTTCCAGAACTGATCAATGTCAACGAAAATGCTTTAATAACTTTTATTGTTTGACCGCGTTCATGTTATCCTTGTGAACCAAGTTGTTTGCAAGAGCCCTATAATAACTACCTTCTGGTTGTCGATATACGGTCTTAATGGCTGCGAAGCATAAATGACGCGAATGGCATTTTCAGAGAGATCAGTTATGTGACTGGAATATAATACTAATTTGTAGACCAGATGTTATCTAGCCAGAAATCATGCGCCGATCTGAGTTCGTCATCAATCATCTTAAGGATGCTGAGAAAGTTTGTCATGAATGTTTTGTCTTAAAAGTTAAATGTTTCCGATCTATATTGGAGAAGCATTTCTGTTAGCGTTTATTTCCGTTTTGCAATGGAAAAGACCGTCAATACCACGGCTGCGCAAATGTCTCTCTGGATTCCTGGCAGTGATTGACTACCAATGTGTGATAAATTTGGATCTTAAGTTTCGTATTGACGGCGCAATCAAATTTCTGGAAAAAAAGGCACAGAATCAAGGCATTGACTCAAAATGCTGTAAAAAATATTTGGAGCGTGACCTCAATGGTTGGTTAAGCAGCATTGGCTCATTGCTTTAAGGCATGACTTCTATGATTAACATGGAATGAGGTTCTCCAAGCGGGAAATACGAATTGTTTCAAGTGAAGGATTTGAAACAGCGGAAACATCCGAACATTATCCGATTGATATAGACATAACGTGAAATTCAGAAATGTGGGTTTGTATGCTAACTTAACGGTTAGTGTTTTGGAACACTGATGAAGGTAAGCTAGCAGAAAACAGCCACTCGAAAGTGCGGGCAAGGTAACGGTTGGCGGTTCCTAGGAACGAGACTGGTATACTCAGTTCTGATTGCTGAGTCGTTAAATTTTCAATAGGAAGATTTGTATGTAATGAGATATTTTACCCGCCATTTTTAGATCAAAGATGATCTGATAACTTTGAACAGCTCAATGTAACTCTTATGCTGCGACAATTTTTAGCGGCCAGAAACTACAGCGAGGCTATATTGGTCTAATAAAAGTTATATATTTACAGCAAACTGAAGTGCAGATCTAACCAATTGAAGATGTTTAATGCGCGCAAAGTCATAAACCAGCGAGTTCTAATGTTCGTTTACTGCTCCATTTTACATTCTTTAGTAGTTATCGATGATTTTTCGCTTGCTGTTTTAAGATTGAGTTTTTTGCTCGTACACCCGGGTTTGCGCAAGTGCATATAATCTCAGCCCCATTTCAAATATTTGTACTTTGGGCTTTATTTTCCGGGAATTTTAATTTGTCCAATGGTTGGAACGAAGATTTTTTCAGATGTAAATTAAATATTCGCTTTGCTATATATTTTTTCGTTGGAAAAGTTGAAGTTTCATTTAAAACATTTTTTGGTATTCGCGCCTATGTGTGTTTTATGTCCTGTACAAGTGAAATTTAGCTTTTAGCGAGATAAGTATGGTGAGAGGAAGAATCCCAGCACTAAAGTAGAAAGAGCTAATTTTTGTTGCCAAAGTAATGGCGCCCTCTACCTTTAAAACAGCTCAAGTGTGCCGTTATTTGTGAGAATCTGGGGTTAAACACTAGCTAATCATATAAGTTTTTATAGTTGCGAAGCTGTAAGCTGAGTAGAGATATATTGCGGTGCTCTTGGTTTTTACGACTCGAAGAGTATTGGTGGAGCGTCTTTTTTTGGTAATTTTGTTGGAGTGAATTTGAAACAGGAAGTGAAGACAGTGTTCTGGTCAAATTGCTGAGAGACGAGAGAGTTTGTTCATGTCGCTTATGAAAGAGCGCGAGAAAAGTAGGTGTGAAAAAATTTTACTGAGCGAGCGGAAATTTTTAATCAAAAAATTTTACTGAGCGAGTGGAAATTTTTAATCACCTGTGGATTTTTGATAGTATTTTTAGTTTTAACTACCATTTTTTCGGCCAGCGGTGTATCGCTCAATTATGTAAACTGCTAGTTGTGCGTTTGAAAGCTTTTTGACCATCTGAAGCGAATTTTACACTTTATGTGTCTTTTTCAGCCATTTTCATCATCCTGTCTTTTATAGTTGCAAAGCTGTAAGCTGAGTGGAGCTATATTGCGGTGCTCTTGGTTTTTTTGTTTTGTCGTCTGACGCTCTTTTTCGTTTTACATTTGTTCACACCTCAAAGCTGAAACGTCAAAATTTCTGAATGATTCTTCCTCTGACTAACTGCTTTTGCTCGCGTGACGTCATTTCTCACTCTGTCTAGCAGTTTTTTTGCGTGATTAGATTTTTATCATAAGTGACTTACCTCACTCAATAAAATGACTTTTGCACTTTAAAATTTGTTTTTTTTTAATTAGTTTAAGGTCAAAGGAACTCATATGTGCAATAAGGGTCCCTAATGAAAAGGCTTCTGCGCAATAAATTTTAACAAGCTTTATTAATTTATCGTTTAATTTTTTTACATAGCTTTTTGAGCGGCGTCGATAAATTTTTCAACTTTTATCTGTATCTGTTTCGATCTCTATCATACGGCACGCAACTCTATTCTTTCGCAGCTATTCCGGCAATCTGCCGGCTATGTTAATATTTTACAGCAATTTTTGTTTTCTTCAATCTAGCATTTGGGGAGTTTTGTGGTTAAAATGAGTTGTTTTTTTTTATCACTTTTGGTTTTCTGCCGATTCGATTATATTTAACTTTGAGTTGTTTTCGTTAAAGAAAATTAAATATATTTAAGCAAATTTCGCCAATTTTTCTCGGTTTTTAAGTTCTTTGCCTATTTCATCTAATTTTCTGGCTCTCACTGTCGATTTTCGTGATCAATTTTTAATTAGGTGATATTTTGCAGATGTAGTTTCATTGAATTGACACATGAAAGCTAGACAAGGAACCTTTCACTGAAGTAAGTTATGCAAATTTCTATTTTTTTTTCAGGTTTTATTGCTTTCTACATAGTATAAATCGGATGACTGGGCTAGCAGAAGATGTATTTAAAGTTTTCACTTATTATTGTTTGGGAGCTTGTATTCTATTTTGGTAGAGAATATTATTTCATTTTCTCCTTTGCCAACAACTTTCCCTTTGCTCGGTTTTTTCTTTATGAGCCTGTCACATTGTCTTTCAATTAAAATTATTTTTTGCAAATAACTGTTTTTCTGTATTACCAGGTTTTACCTGTACTTTGGAGTCGCAGCTTGATGTAAATTTTATCAGATGCTTTTTAGTTATTGTTTAAGGATATTTAATTGTCATCAACTAGGTGTGTCAGGTCAGTGAGGATGAGCAGTATTGTACTCCGAGTCGTTTCCGGAATTCTTCCGGCTATGTTTTTTTTCGTGGTCTGACGCTCTTTTTTCGTTAAACGTTTGTTCACACCGCAAAGCTGAACGGTGCAACGACTTTTCCTCTCACTGACGGCATTTGCGAGCATGACGTCATTTCTCACTCACTCTAGCAAAAGCTTTTAGGCCATTTGCGTAAATTTATTTTTATCATACGTGGCTTACCTCACTCAATAAAATGACTTTTACACTTTAGTTTAATGTCAAAGGAACTCATATGTGTAATCAAAGTCCCTAATAAAAAAAGGCTTCTACGGAGTGAATTTTAACAAGTCTGATTAATATATCGCTGATTGTTTTTTACATAGTTTGTACAAAACTGAGCGGCGTCGATAGATTTTTCAAACTTATATCTGTATGTTTCTATCTGTATTATACGACACGCAAATCTGTTTCACAGCTGTTCCGGCAGTCTACGGTCCATGATTGTAAGTTTCATTGCATTTAACTGGAGCAATTTCATGTTAGTGATCTTGTTCTGATCGATGGCCACGACAGCTGATCTTAGTACAATTTTGGCATTTCACATTCCAGAGAAATTTATCTACTGAGTGGTTTTTTGGCGCTTTTTGAAGAGATGTAATTGTATAGTAAATTGCGATATACCAAATGCCTATCTATTTTTTTGGTCATTAGAGAGAAAATCCGGAAAAAAAGGCTTCTGATGTTCTCAAGTTCGTAAAAATATTGCGCGTGCCTGTACCATAGTAAAACATGAGGTAAGTACAGCAGCTGACTAACTATATGAGTAATGAAAATGGTATACAATCTGCAGCGCTTTAGATTTTTACCTGTATAAATCGATGGAATTAGAATGTGGCAAACTGTTCTGTGAGGAATGAGCCGTTGCAATGATCGGGTATCCCAAAGAGGGAACCATGTCTTGTTCTTCGTCTGAGTAATGCGATGCTTGTCTTATTGGGACACTAGATGCATGCTCTCGACTAGGAGAAGGAGTTGCACTATCGTTAGTTGAGGGGTTCAACTGTTCCGTCTCTGGGTCCATCGTAGAAAAGTGCTGCAGCGATCTCTTTTTGAACTCCTGAAATAAGAGCGATATTTTCACTCGTTTTTCTCTTGTGAAAATTGTAATCAAATGAAGTGTTATTATTTTTAAAACTGAGGGTTACTTTTATTCTTTTAAGTTCAAAATGTGTTCAATCATTTTTTAACGCAAGCCTTTTGATAAATCTCCTGGGTGTACAACAGTAGTCTGTGACTGTAGTCTAATATGGCAATATCCATGAGCTCTTTGTATCGGTTTTTAATTTCAGATTTTTTTTCTTTTGCGCCGGTAAAGTAAATTTAGCAGCATGGATTTTAATATGTGCGACATTTATTTTTTGCAGGCAATTCTCTCGAAATTTTAGTCCATTTAAATGTCAATTGGTTTTTTAATGAAGATATAGTCTTAAATGATGTGTTCGATGTGGCTTGATCCTAACAGTTCTATTTAGGTAATGCCCGTTATTTTGACCGGATTCAGAACTAAATTCAGATGTTTTATTTCGGAAAGTCGTAAATTGAGTTCGAAATCGTGGAATTTCAAATAAAAAATTTTCATGCTCTATTTTTTTGGGTGTGAAAATGCTTAGTGCAATTGGTAATTTGCTTTTTCCTAGAAATTGCGCAGTAATTTTTCGATTTAATTCATCAAACAGTTTCTTTTCCAATATAAAAGTCGCTATCTCGCGATAAAATTAGTTGAGACAATTGAAAACATTTGCCATAACTGGTATGTTAGATAACATTATAAAATGTGAAGTTATATTAGACGGCAATAAAATATCGATTGTTCCAAAAAGCTCCAAATTGCCGCCTCAAAAATGAATTAGAATTAAGTCTGAAGATTTTAGAGTTTGCCAAAATCTCTGCAGTATTTTTACGGAAAGTTCTGAATTTATTAACAAAATTTTCTAGAACAATTAGCAAACTTTCCCAAACGTTTTGGAAAACTTTGAACTCTGATCAAAGATGCCAGATGAAAACAGACAAAATGGTTGGAAATGTCGCATGTTGAACTTCGGTAAGTCTTCAATTAAGGTTTCAAAAAATGCTGCTGCCAATTTAATGGCCGTTCAACGCAGTTTCCATTCGGAGTATACTATCTATAACTATGTGAACTAAGAGGCTCGGTAACGTGTGTTTGAATATAACGTTCCGCCTCCGCTTGTCCACATTTAGACGAAATTGTCTACAAAATGAGGAACCTAATGAATGAAACTAAGGTACAAGTTTCTACTAACAGAAACGAGACTAGACATGTGATGACGTTCAACGATTAACTGATTTTCTTAGAACAAATATATTCAAAGTCATAAAAACCAATAGCTATCAACTGAAAGCAGTAGATCGCTTCACTAATGCTAATGTGCGTGGCGGAATGGACTTCTGTTTGATTTAATTAAGTCATAGACTGCAAAAAGTTATTGGACCCCCACTTTGAACGTTAATGGGATAGCTGATTTATTGAAGTTCTATATGGAAACTAACTTGTCTGTAATTGGCACAAAAACAGGGGAAACGATTTTAAAAACGTGAGAAAAGATTTTTTTCTAATGCAGTGCCCTAATATTAGTAGTAGTACTAGTAGTAGTAGTAGTAGTAGTAGTAATAGTAGTAGTAATAATACAATTCGAATCAAGTTTGATTGGTGAATGAATGCTGATACCAAAACTGGGTGTGCTATGAAAAAACCGTACTTGTTCCAAATTTTAGCTTAATGCCTTTGGCTGAAAAAATCTTAATATATTAATTTAAATGATGCATTTTGGGATAAATATCGATTTATATTTGCAGAAAGCCACAAAAATTAGTTTTTTTTCAGAACACTTTCTTAGAAAAATAGCTATTATTTGAGTAAACGAAGATGGTTTAAACAGTTTTTAGACGTGTTTTGTTGCAAATTTGGACAAATTGGTCTTACGAAGCATATTTGGTGCCATTTTTTTAATGAAAAGAGACTGATTTTTCATTAATTTAGCTAAAAACGTCCGATCAAACAGATCAGAGATCCTCCTCTGTTGTTAAATATGAAACCAATTACACTTCCGAACATTTTTTAACATTTTTGTTTAAAATGATGAAAATTTGGGGAAAATTACGGAAAATCTGAACAAAAACAGCGTAAATCAGCCGAATGGTCTTATAAGTTTAAATCTCGATAAGTCCTTGGAAAAGCGAAAGTCAAAACAATCTTTTAATTTTGATATTCTACGCTTGACGGGCTTTCTAATGATACCATTCACAACTGTCTACGATGAATATATCGATCGGCAAAAATTGGCTAAACAAAACAGTTGAGCATATAGTGACTCCCAACCCCCACCCCACCTCGTAACTAAGTTTAGGCTGGAACAATTATATCGTTCCAGCTAAATTGACAACCAAAAAAACCCAACAAAGAGGAATTTAGTTTCCCCGGCTCTATTTCAGGTCTGAACAAATAACTGTGTTGTCTCAACTATTTTTTTGCTCAATCAGTGTCCTAAACAGTCTATGCTCTGTTAATCTGTCTAGTGTTACCTTTAATATGTAGCTCTATTTTTTTATAAATCTGTCTTATTCACCCTAAGATGGAAATGCTATTGCTACTACTACTTACCATTCTCCATTGAGGCATAATTGAGGTAATAAATGGAGGTTGGTTCCTCTTTGTTTAAACTGATTCAACGTGTATTATGAAAAATGTAAATTAGCCGGGCACTTAGAGCCAGGTCTTAACTGTTTTCATTGGGAATTGAACGCGAGTTTGCTCTGCTCTGGTTGTTATAACGGTTAAAGTACAAATAATCAGAATTGCATGGTTGAACTTTAATGACATCTTTTTCTACATTTCCTTTATTCCATCCTTTCAGACCTTTCTGTTGTGATGAAAGGTTATTTAGGACCGGGAAAATTCCTACTATGGGTCGCCCGCTCTGGCTGGTGTTGGTTTAATTCTGTAAATGTAATTTATCACTTTCTCTACCTCTTGTGTTAACTGGGCGCTTGGGCCTTTTCTGATGCGAATAGGGCTAATGCATGCAGATTAGTTTCTAAATTTCCTCTCAACAATGGTTATATTTAGGTGTTGTTGGTGCTTGAAAGGCGCGTGAAAACAAAGACTGAATAGTGGCTCAGATTAGATTTGTTCACATCGGTTTTGAGTGGCGCCCAATTTGTTAGACAGTCAGTTATCAACGCAAATTTTTTTTGAGTTGTCGGCAATGTTAAAAAATTTAAAAATTGCTTTCTCCCAACCATCTGTTTTTCTCTGTTTGTTAAATAAAACTGCTGAAAAATAAGCCTGTAATAGTGAGAAAATTTATTGAAATCTCATTTGATGGTGGCTTTTTTATGATAGCTATTGTGATGTTCTATGTCATTAAATCATTAAAAAGCGGTTGTAAACGGGTATTTATGGTTTCAAAAGTTTTTATTTGATAGGTGACTTTTGTTTTTCCCACCTTCTTTCGAAAAAATTATTGGTTTTTTGGGGCGTGGAAATTAATTTGAACAGAAAAGTGACAAGAATAGGGCCCTATGGTGTCTTTTAATTGGTCATCAGGACGTACAATAGTGTTAATTTTTATGTGGCAATTTTCATATTTGAATAAAAACCTAATCTAAATGTGAAAATAGCTAGAACCAAATTTTATAACAAATTATGGCAAGAACACCAATTAAGAACAGTCTGGTATACCAGTTTTGTAAGATCCACTGTATGTCAACTAAGAATGATGTCGAATTTTCGAATCTTACCTGAGACGTGTCTTCAAGTTGTGGCTTGGCTTGTTGCTTTAATTTCTAGTACAATCTGTATTGTTAGGGTTCGGGATTAGATCAGGGATCGAAGTGAAATAATTCGTCAAGAATTGTGATATACTTTAGCCTAGTGAATGAAAATAACTTCGTTCAGATGGATAGCTTGATCAAGGACTGAATCTCTTGCCAAAGGAGAATAAATTTATAATGAAGTATTTGCTTTAGTGTAAGAAGAAGCTCAAATACTTTCTATAGGTGATAAAGTGCAGTTTAATATTGCACTGTTCAAGTACAGCGCGGTTTGATAAGAAATTGGAGTTTGACACCCCTGTTTTGTCTGTGATCATTTTCTAAATCAAAGTGGAGTATTTTTAATCCTCTGTATGCGTTTCCGTCGTTAGGGACATGCAGTCAAAATTTCCATACTATTTTAATAGGATTAATTTTAGGATATGATGGTAACGAAAATTAATACTTTCAAGTTTTCAGAACTCTAAACTCTAGGGTAACATTGCTATCGCTTTTTGTTTGAAGAAGTCGTATCAAAATTTATTTAATTCTTTTAGCTTCTACTCATTGCTGATAACTCTTGTTGTCTTTTCGGATAATCGTGAATGGAGCGCCAAATACAAAAGTGGTTCACTATGAGTCACCCCTTAATGATAGTGAGCAGTTAAAACTTAAATGCGTTAAAGATGGCGATGAAGGGTTTACCTCTTTCCAGTCCCAAAAGGGGTTTTCAAATATCAAAATACGTCACAGAATTTTTTCAGCAGCTTTTTTAGCAGTTTTTTCTGTTCGTGTGTAGACAGCTTATTCCTATTTAGATAGGAATATCAACAGTAAAGGTTGCTTCTTGATGTGAACGCTTTAGCATCGCAATTTGATTAACCCCGGAAACCGGATGGATATAACGTAACCGGACTCGAATAAAGAATTTTTAATTCTGCTGCCTAATTTGTGGTTTTAGATCTGTTGATATACATTTAGTAAAATTCCTTGTGAACATTAAAATCTGTGAATTATACCCATGAAAACCCACTTGGGTTATTTTCTTTTTTTATCTTGTCAGGAGTGATTAATGGAGTAGATCGTTTTCTTGAAGTTTTTGTGAGTGATAAATGGGTGAAAGCAGGTAAAATGTTTGACTATAAGTTTTTTAGAGATAGACGATGAAAAAAATTACTGAAATTGTTGTTTCACAAGCATGGGGCTTAAATTCGATCTTAATCAATTTTTCGCATTCCTGTCACGAGATTGATTAAGAAGTCCTAGAAAAGCTGAGAAAAAAATGAGAGAATACCTTGAAAGGCTAAGGCTTCTAAGAAAAGAGTACTGGTTGTTCAATGTTCGACAACTTTTGAATTTCTGAAAAAATATTAATTTCTGAATTCAATTTCTAAAAATATTTCTAAAAAAGTGTTGCTTTGCAGAGTACTCTTGGTTACTCTTTTGTTTGTTTCGATTCTCTGTACTTTAAGAAGTCTTGACCTTTATCACCAATAGACTCCTGCTTTTGGTTATCAGTTTTCTCTATTATCTGCTGAAAATTTTCTGCTTTGACTTTTCAGTGATTTGTTTGCGAGCGCATCTTAATTTTTTAAAGCCTATTGCAGGCGCATCTCATAGCTTCATGAAATTTTATTTTATTACTCAATAACTCTTCCTGATATTTTATTACTCTAGGTTTCATTCTCATGAAAAACGAAAGATTATTGTTTTTGAGAAAGGATATGATACAAGTCTTCTCTCATTTTTGGCTAGCGCTGAAATTAATTTTACACTTTTATTGTTCCGACCCCTCTTGAGGGGGAGGAACTATATACTCAACTGGTTTTTTTGTTCAGTCAATTTTGACCGATCGATATATTCATCGTAGAGAGTTATGAGTGGTATCCTTAAAAAGCCCGACCAGCGTAGAATATGGAATTAAAAATATTTTTAATTTTGTTTTCTAGAGCGATTTATCGTGGTTAAAAATCTTTCTGAATATTAGATCAATTTGCGTTATTTTTCTTCATATTTCCCTAAATTTTTTCAACTTCGATAAAGTATGTAGAAATTGTTGTAAATAGTACTGTTGATTTTATTTTTAAAGACGAAAAAATTCTGTTTACTATTTTTATTTAAATTTTTGGGCTAGATACTTCAAAATTCAGCTTTTTTCATCAAAATTTGCCCGAAATAAGCTTCTTTAGACCACTTTAATTCAATTTGCCGGGAGTACATACCCAAAAACAACTAGCAATCTTTGTAAACTACAAAGGGAGCTCGTCCTACTTCCACTTTCATTGCGCGTTGTCTGGAATTAAATTTTTGATAACTTTATTTTATGGTTATCAAAAACGCTGCATTTAACTAAAAAAATTATCTAGATCTATAACATTCGAAACAATTGAGTGTGCTTGTTGGACGAACTGATATAGCAAAGCTGGTTCTCTTCCAATCTTGGACTGTTACAATCCAAAAAATTGGTCTTTTTGAAAAAAAATTCGATCTTTTTCTTGTTAATTAAAGAACAAAACAATTCAAATCAAAGCTCACTTGTGATAGGTCCAAATTAATGTATCTAGTTTATTTACTAAAAATATTATGGTCATTTTGACTTTTAAAAATGTTTGATTTTTAAATAAACAATGGCTTATAGAACTTTGCCACTATTTTTCTCTTAGTTGGGTCAACTTGTAGCTTAGTCTCCGCAAAAGAGAATGTTTCTTCTTTCTGAATTAAATTTTAATCTTTTTTGCGACTTTACGTGTTAAGTTATGGGTTTCTGGCTTTGATAATATTTCTCGTTTTGTCACATAATACATTATTGGCGTTCAAAATTGAGCATAATTGAACACATAAAAGTCTTGAAAGGCATAGCTTATGGTTTTAACGTCTTGGAAGCCCCTTTCTCGAAGAATTTAATTGAATTTTTTACCTGTCTTTAACTGTCGTTTTTACTTTGTC
Organism: Convolutriloba macropyga; assembly: GCF_964194025.1. NCBI lineage: Eukaryota > Metazoa > Xenacoelomorpha > Acoela > Convolutidae > Convolutriloba > Convolutriloba macropyga. The sequence continues at coordinate 52,454,202 of NC_134472.1, forward strand.
TTTTCAGTCGTATTAAATTTCCTGGATATTGACAGGTCTCATGGCTTGTTATGGAGGATTAACGGATATTTTGATTTGCGTAGATAGCTGATGGCTTTCATGACTTTGAAAACAATTGTTTTCAAAAAAATATATATTTTTCAACATCGCTTTGTTCTTTTTTGTCTATGCGTTGCCTAGTCCCGTTAATTACAGGTCACATATGAAATTTTTGTCGTCCATGGGGGGTGCAAACATACAAATTTTACTATAGCGTGAGCGGAGATTTTGTATCCAGGGCTTCTGGAGGTACAATTCTGGGAAAATATTATTCGAATGTCATTATTTGCTGCTTAGAAAGTAAAACTTCTCGCATAAGTTTCTCCAAAACAGTTGCTACACACGTTTTGCCTATTGGTGTTTTTATTCTGCGTAAAATTCCCTTAACAGGTGTTGCAGCTGTATAGAGAAGGTATAGGAGAAATACTTGCAACCGCGTGAGTAGATTTAATATCGGGGTTGGAAATTTTGGATTTTACCAATATGAAAAAAAATTAGCTGAAATATGAATTAACGTTGAAATTAGTTTAAATATTACAATAAATGTCTTCTTTCAATTGATGACTAGATTTTGGCTCTGAAATTTGCTTTCAACAAGTTGTTGCTGTTGAACAAATTGTAGAAAGTCAAGCGATCTCAAAAACAGCAGAAAAATAAGTTCCTTCTGTGAATAGATATTTGAGAAAAAGGTTCAGGTCCCGCTAATCAAATGCCAATTTTTACTGGAATTAAAAGGAAATGCTACAAAATTTAAATATATATGCAGGATCCGTTGTACGCATCAATAGGTTTTAGTAAAATGGGTATCTGATATCTACACTAAACAATTAGGTTTTCCTACTTGCGAGGGATATGAAATTCAGGATAAAAGAGGCGAAAACAGAATCAATTATTTATACCAGTCTGTTTCGTTTTCTGGATATAAACACCCTGTTGGTTCGAGCTCTAAATTTTAATGTTTTTTAAAAGAATTCGTAATGAGTTTACTTGCTTCGACACGGGTTTTTCTTAAAAAAAGTAGACTAATTTTTGATTTCTGTCTATATGTTACGTTTTTTTGTAGACGTAAGACATAATTGAATTATTTACAGGTCTCAAGCGCTTCCTTTAGATGAAAATGTTTCATCTTGTAGCTAACGGCTTTCATGAATTTGAAAATAATTTTTTTCAAAAAATGATAAATAATTACCTAATTTCGCTCTTCTCCTTTTTTTTGTCCTCTTGTCACCTATTCTCATTAATGAGAGGTCCTATACCACATTAGTAGCGTTACAGAGAGATTTTTACGAGGAGCAAAATATGGCTTTACGACTCCGAATGCGTTTTAATTGAGTTTTTGTTTGTCTCTTTGTTGTTCGTTTTTTAACCGCATGAAAAACTGAATAATGACAGGTCTCAATGCCCTTCTATAGAGGAGTATGTGGTCATAATCTTGTTGGATGTTTTCAATTGATGTCTAAGGGTTTTCCATTACTTTGCAATTAATTGTTTTTGAAAAAAAATAAGCCAAATTTTGTAACTTCGCTATTTTGTTCTTTTTTGTCTAATTGTTGTGTTTTTTGTTACCGAGCATTTTTGACCTTGTTAATAAGTTTTTTTAAAATGACATAAAATTTCGAATGTAGTTATTGTTTGTTGTTATTTTTATTGTTTGATTGTTGTTATTTTTTTTAATAATGGCTGACGTTATCAATCTAATGCAGATTTTTTAACACCGCTGGGTTATTTGCGTTGGAGGCGTTTATGCCAAAAATATGCATGAGGGGGGTCGGAACTTTATGTGCCAACGCACAATAATAAGCCTCCTTGTATAAAAATGCTGCTTCTCATATCTTCCCGCTTGTTATTGCAATGCACACAGCTTTTTCGTTGTATCTCATTAATTTTGAGGAAAACTGAAAGTTCTTGAAACAGCCTCAATTTTCATCTGCTCAAACGTTAACTATTTTTAAAATGTATGTTGAGACAGTTATCCACAGAAGGGCGATTTTTTAAAGAGCAATAAGGAGGCTCAGTAATGTGCTTTTGCGCATAATGTTCCGACCCCGCTGATCCACAAGTTTGGCTTAATTGTATACCAAATAAGGAAGATAAAGTAAAAATTGGAAAAAAATCACACCTATTGATCAAAATTAAACGGTGTGTGAGTAAAAATTGCTTCCAGCTTGAATCACTTTATTAAATGCCTATTTTTTGAGAAAAAACTTTATCATAACAAAGTGTAAATAATGCCTAAACTAATCAAATTAGTTTTTTTCTTCACTAGAGAAAACATGGAAATCGTTAACAAGTAGACAAACAGAACAAAAACGAAAAATGTGTTTGTTTTATTCAAAACAAATAATTTCAAATCATGAAAATCATAACATATCAATTCAAAGCTTTAAATAGGCTTCTCTTCATTCATACCGCAATATAAATGCTTTGAGGCCGGTCACTATCCAGAATATTTTGTATGTCTACAAAAACCGACAAAATCGGACAAAAAAATAGTCCATTGAGTTTAAGAAGAAAAGGGCGTTCAAGCCTTTAAGACCATAGTCGAGTCGCTAAAATTATAGAATAAAATTAACTGCGCCTTCTTCCAGCACCAATAAAGAGATATGTGACCTCTTAATAATGAGACTAATCATTTAAAAAAGAACAAAAAGAGAAAATTAATAGAGTACGTTTTTGTTTTTCGAAAACAATTAGTTTCAAAGACATAAAAACATTAGCTAGAAACTGAAATCAATAAATAGGTTGTTTTATTTCTCAAAGGAAATCCGCTGAGACCTGTCAATATTCAGAATATGTCATACGTCTACAACAAGATCGATAAATAGACAAAAAGCAAAATTTATAAGTTTTGTGAGAAACCGGTCTTTGAGCCGTTAGAACAGTATGCAATGCACTAAAAATCTTTGATATGTTCAATTGTGCCTTCCTTGAAAACCAATTATTTGACATTCGACCTGTAATTAATGAGACTATGTAACACGTGGATCAATAAGAATGGCAAAATGCAAATTCAAAAAATTATATTTTGATTCCAAGGTCATAAAAAACTTTAGCTACCAACTGAAAGCAATATATAGGATCCATTGTTTATCTGTAGGACGCCACTAAGGCCCGCAATTATCTGAAATTTATCATTCGACTCCAAAAAGACTGACAAACAAAGACAAAAATCAAAAATTGAATGAAAATTTTGCCTAAAACCAGTATCGAGGCCGTTACGACTAGCACTGATTCACCTAACCTGTAATTATTGAGACTAGGTATCATGCGGACAAAAAACAGCAAACAATGTCTTAACATTTTTAAAACATCTGATTTCAAGTCATGAAAAGTTTCAGCTATCAAATAAAATCAGTACATATGTTCTTTTGTCATCCAAAAGACGCCGCTAAGATCTTCATTTATGCAGATTATGTCAGGTGGCTACAGAAGAACGAAAAGCAACAAAAACGAAAATTAATTTCATTTCTAATAGAAGACGGCGTCGAAGCAGTTAAGACCGAAATGTATTCACTGAACTGATGTGTTCGTTTTTGCGTCGTTTTTGGAGACCAGCAAGGTGATATCTGACCTGTGAATAGTGTTAAAAGTGAGGAAAAAGAGCGTCAAGGATAAAAAAAATTGTAAAAATTGGTAGCGAAGCAGAAAACCATTACTTAAGACGTTATCCGCATTAGACATTAATTTTTATTTCATTATAAACACGATGCGACCTGCTTTTGCTGACCTTACGCTACAACTGGGCCAAAACAGAAAACAAGTTTCGCAAAGCTCTAATACATTGTTTAGTTTTAAATTTGTTTTAAAAGTTCAAGTGACGATATGTTTTCAACTAATAAACTAAATACGTTTCCTTGAGTTTCTCTGGGAAGCCAATGGGACCTGTCATTAGTATGCAATGGTTTCAATTTTTCTTTTTTCTGTAATTAATGTAGGAAAAAGCAGAAAATGCAACCAATTTTTTAAAATAACTTTTATAAACAACGAGTAGACCAAAACTAGCCTTCCTATTGCCGGTTGTTTATCTGGAACACATATATGTGCCGAATTTTTTGGATATAGATAATTTGAAAAAAGGTCATCCAAAAATAATTTATCCATTTTGCATAATTATTGAGTTAATTAGCAAAATACCGCAAACTTCTTCTTATCAAGAACACTATCAAAGGAGCCACATGTCAAATTAGCGATCTTTGGAGTCAGCAAATGTTGTGTCAACCGTTTTTAGGGTTGTTAATCCTGTAATTAAAAACAAATTGACTAAAGAAAGTTGTAGCAAAAGTTATCAAAACTTTTAGCCAAAAAATTGGATCAAATACTTCAACAACACAACTTTTTTAGAGGTAAAACGAACAACACTATTGTCACAAATTTTAACATTTTTTCTCGCAAAATTGGCAAAAAAAATGATTAGAAGTACGGAAAATGTGACCGCAAATCTGAATTAAATGTGACATCAAACACAGTACTACAATGGAGTTTGCCAATTTTCTATCGTTGTGGCTGACAAACTGTTATTAAAGTAAAAATTCATGTTTTTTATGAAAAATTTTTTTTTAAGCAACAAACGTTTTTTATGAATAAGTTTTTTGGCTAAATTTTTCATCAGGAATCTGCCTATACGTCATATGCGTCTCTTACTATAGCGTGAGCGGAGATTTTGTATCCAGGGCTTCTGGAGGTACAATTCTGAGAAAATATTATTCGAATGTCATTATTTGCTGCTTAGAAAGTAAAACTTTTCGCATAAGTTTCTCCAAAACAGTTGCTACACACGTTTTGTCTATTGGTGTTTTTATTCTGCGTAAAATTCCCTTAACAGGTGTTGCAGTTGTATAGAGAAGGTATAGGAGAAATACTTGAAACCGCGTGAGTAGATTTAATATCGGGGATGGAATTTTTGGATTTTACCAATATGAAAAAAAATTAGCTGAAATATGAATTAACGTTGAAATTAGTTCAATTATTACAATAAATGTCTTCTTCCTTTTGATGACTAGATTTTGGCTCTGAAATTTGCTTTCAACAAGTTGTTGCTGTTGAACAAATTGTAGAAAGTCAAGCGATCTCAAAAACAGCAGAAAAATAAGTTCCTTCTGTGAATAGATATTTGAGAAAAAGGTTCAGGTCCCGCGAATCAAATGCCAAATTTTACTGGAATTAAAAGGAAATGCTACAAAATTTAAATATATATGCAGGATCGGTTGTACGCATCAATAGGCTTTAATAAAATGGGTATCTGATATCTACACTAAACAATTAGGTTTTCTTACTTGCGAGGGATATGAAATTCAGGATAAAAGAGGCGAAAACAGAATCAATTCTTTATACCAGTCTGTTTCGTTTGCTGGATATAAACACCCTGTTGGTTCGAGCTCTATAATGTATGCAAGCTGAAAGTGTTCGAACACTCTGAATTAAATTTTAATGAATCAGACAATTCAATGAATGCGCCATCACTATCGTTTGTTGAAAGAGAAATTTTGCACTTTTACGGCATCAGTAAACCTGCAATGAAAGTTTTGAGCAGTCAAGAAACCAGGAAAAAATTCTAAGTTAGCTTAGTCTATCGGTGAGCCTTCGGTAGATTTGTAGCGTATGATGTATTTACCCAATTCATGTTAATGCCTGCTTAGTCTAATTTTATTTGTAACGCTCGAAGCAATTGGACAGTTTTATAGGAACTCTAACGTAAAAAAATGTCTCATACGCAAAAACATCAGGAAACCGAAATTTTTTCATCCGAGTAGCTTTTAAAAAAAATTTCAAAGAGATTCAGACAGTATTTAAAGCATTAGCGTTAGAAGAACTAATGTGATACGTAACTGAAAAAATTGGTGAAGGACTACATTCAATAGCTTGATGTATGAGTTTTTAATAGAAAATTGATGTGTCAGTGAAAAATGTGTGTCACGAAATTTATGTAGAATTTATTTTTTGAACTGAGTTGTCACTTTATTTTTTTGAGGCGTGAGCCATTGAGCTTGGAGTTTGTTAAGGTTAAAAAAAATTGTTTGACTGACAAAATGTGTATTGATAGATGTAAAAATTAGCTTAGGAAATTCGAAACTCTAATTACTTCTCCGTAGATTCTGAAATGCTTCCTTGTAGATTGAAAAGGTAACTAAAACTGAAATTTGATTTAAAGCCTTTTAATATCATGAAAAGCCATGAAAAACTTTAGGTATCAACTAATATCAGTACCTGTGTTCCTTTTTCATCCATAGGAAGCTGCTAAGACCTACAATGATCCAGATTATGTCAGATGACTACAGAAGAACGAAAAGCAACGACAAAATTAAAGATTACTTTCATTTCTACTAGAAGACGTTGTTGAAACTGTTAAAATCAAAATATATTCACTGAAAACTGATGTGTTCAATTTGCCTTCTTTTTAAGAGCCGGCAAAGTGGTATCTGACCTGTGAATAGTATGAAAAGTGAAAAAGCGTCAAGGATGAGAAAAAGTTCAAAAATCAAAATTTTTTTTGTGAAAACTCGTAGTATCGAAGCATCGTATTATCGTAGTATCGACTTTAATTTTAGATTCAATATAACAATTTGACCTGCTTTTTGTTGACCTTACGCTACAACCATATAATCCATGGCTTTTTTTGAAAATATGTTTTAATAGTTAAAGCGGCGATATGCTTTCGACTAATACACTAAATAGGTTTCCTTGAGATCGCCAGGAAGCCAATGGTACCTGTCATTTGTAAGCCTTGGTTTCAATTGTTTTCTTTTCCTTGTAATTGGCGTAGGAAAAAGCAAAAATTGCAACAATTTATTTAGAAGTCAACTTTTTACAATCGGGATGTTCTTTTACGAGTAGACCTAAACTTGTCTTGCTATTGCCGGTTGTCTATCTGTAAAACGTAGTTGTTCCGAGTTTTATTGATATGGATAAAGTGACAAAAAGGTCATATGAAAATAAAGGATCCATTTTGCATAATTATCGAGTTAAATTAGCAAAAACCACAAATTTTTATATCAAGAACACTATCAAAGGAGCCACAAGTGAAATTTGCTACATTTGGAGTTAACAAAGATTCTGTCATCAGTTTTTAGGGGTGTTAATACTGTAATTGTAAACAAGTGGACTAAACAAAGTTTTAGCAAATTTAGCACAAGTTTTGGCCAAAAGTTGGATCAAACACTTCAGCATCACTCATGTTTTTGAGGTAAAACGAACAACACTTGCAACAAATTTTAACATATTTTTTCGCAAAATTGGCAAAAAAAATTATGTAAGTACGGAAAATGTGACAGCAAACCTCAAGTAATTGTGACATCAAACACAATAAAATCATGAAGTTTGCCAATTTTCTATCGTTGCCGCTGACAAACTGTTATTAAAGCAAAAATTGAACGTTTTTATAAGTTTTTTGGCTAAGTTTTCTATGAGGAATCTGCCTGTGCTAAAAATATATCATGCGCATCTCATACTATAGCGCGAGCGGAGATTTTGTATCCAGGGTTTATGTAGTTACAATTCTTGGTAAATAATTTTATAATGTCATTATTTGCTGCTTAGGAAGTAAAACTTCTCTCATAAATTTCTCCAAAACGGTCGCTACACACTTTTTGCCTATTGGTGTTTTTTTTGTGCGTGAAATTCGCTTAACAGGTGTTGCAGCTGTATAATCTTAGAGAAGATGTAGGAGAAATGTTTGAAACCGCTTGAGTAGATTTTATCTTGGGGATGGAAAAAGAATGGATTTTGGCTCTAAAGTTTATTTTTAACAAGTTGTTGCGGTTGAACAAATTGTAGAAAATCAAGGGATCTCAAAAACAGCAGAAAAATATGTTACTTTCTTGAATAGATGTTTGAGAAACAGGTTCAAGTCCCACTACTCAAATACCAAATTTTAGTGGAATTAAAAGGAAATGCTGGGAAATTTAAATTTATGCAAGATCCATTGTACTCAGATAAATAATTCAATCCTTGGGAGGGATGCATCAATAGGCTTTAGTAAAATGTTTATGTGATTGCTACACTAGAACGCTTAGGTTTTCTTACTGTCGAGGGATATGAACTTCAGGCAAATATTGGCGAAAACAGAATCAATTGTTTATACCAGTCTGCTTTAATAGCTGAATAGAAGCACCCTGTTGGTTCGAACTCTATAATAATGTATTCAAGCTGAAAATTTTCGAAAACCTTGAATTAAATTTTAATGAATCAGACAATTCATGAATGCGCTATCACAATCGTTTGGTGCAAGAGAAATTTTACTTTTACGGCATCAGAAAAACTGTAATAAAAGTTTTGAGCAGTCAAGAAACCAGAAAAAAACATTCTATAATTTTGAATTGACGGTAACTCATGAAAATTGTTCTCCTTGAGAGGAATTGCCTAAGGGACTTGAAACTTAGTCTATCGGTGGGCCTTCATTAGACATGTAGCTTATGTTGTATTTACCTAATTCATGTTAATGCCTGCTTAGTCTCAATTTTAATGGTAACGTTCGAATCATTGGACAGTTTTTTAGGAACTCTCATGTGAAAAAAAAAGCATGCGCAAAAACATTAGGAAACGAAATATTTTTGATCAATCGAGTAGTTTTGTTTTAGAAGGGTTGTATTTAAAGCGTCAGCTGAGAAAAAACAATGTGATACGTAACTGGAAAATTTGGTAAAGGACTACATTGAATGGCTTGATGTGTTTTTTAATAAAAAATTTGTGTCGAAATTTGTATTTATTAAACAGAATTGTTGCTTCTAATTTTTTAGTCGTGAACCATTGAGCTTTGAGTTGGTCAAGGTTAAAAAATTTGTTTGACTGGTAAAATGCGTAATGATATATGTAAACATTATCTTACGAAATTCAAAGCTCTAATTACTTGTCCGTAGATTTTAAAGTTCTTCCTTTTAGATTGAAAAGGTAACTAAATCTGAATTTTGATACAAAGCAGTTCAATTCAGGAATTAATTTTCGATCTAAATTGCGTATCGTTAGGAAAATGGTTTTAGATCCCCTGTACAAAGTTTTTAGCCATTACTGAAGTCGTGTCTCTTCATGCAACTTTTTGCTTGACTGTTTTGAGCTCAGCCTTCACTTTGTTCCAAAGTGTTCTTGTTAATGAACGATTGTTGCCTTCCCATTAAGGTGTCGTCAGTAGTTGTTTAATCGACTGAAAACTTTAATCGTTTCACAAGGAGGCTGTATATACGACAGTAGTTGGCTATATTTTATAAATCTTTATATATTCACATGATCACCAGTTTTGCCATGGTGGGCAAAACGGAAAATCTCAGTCTTTGTTTTATTAACATTATTTTGCTCCATACTTTATTTGACCATTTCAGTGGAATGGAATCTCTTTGAATTAATATCTTTTCGAAAATGAATTTTCTTAAATTTTTAGCTATTTCAGATTGTGTGCATTTTTTTTAGCTTTTTCTTTTTATCGCAGTTTTTTTTGCAAGAATAATTTGTTCCGGCCTTCAGTGAAATAACTCCGTCGACTTCGGGTATGGATGGAGTGTTCTCAGGGCATGATGGATGGAGTGGTTCTCAGTTACGTTTTATTTTTTTCAAATATTTTTATTTTTCTAATATGAGTTTTTTTGCTGAATTTGACTAGTCGCCTGTTTTCTGCAGCTTCTAATCACTTGCCAGTTTACTGTCAATAATTAAAGTTTTTGTTTTGTTGCCATAATAATTGACTGGATATTGATCGAGTTTGTTTTCCAGTTTTGTTTGACTTTTCTAGTTTTGTTTGAGTTCATCTTGTCTTTTAGTTGACTTTTTAAATTAGAATTCTGCCTTTTATTGGTTTTTGTTGAAATTTAGTTAACACGTTGATTGCATAGACAATTTCAGTTGAATTAGTGTAGTATGGACTCCTTTCTCTCGGCAATATTTCTTAATTTTTTATCGAAATTTGTTTGTTTGCTCGTCTCATACAGCTTTTGAGCTCCTGAAACTTTTTTGTCCATGGGTTTTACTGTCTTCAATTTAGCCAATTTTTTGGTTACGAGATTTAGCTTCTTGGGGGGTTGATCTTTGCATTTTTGATTTTCGTTGAGAATAATTCTTTTCTCTTATTTTGGATTGGATTTTGATTGCCAAAGCGCTAAAAAAACTTCTTCTTTTATTAAATACAAGACTGCCACTAGTTTTCTTCAACTTCATTTCAGATGTTTACCAGATTTGTTTTCTAGCTGAAATCGCAATGAGCTCCATAGAGGTAATTTTGATTACGATAATTTGTGATTTGAATGAGTATGTGAGAATGAGATTTTTTTGGGACGTGCTTTGAAAATGTGCTAGTTTTTTTTTACAGACAATATTATCCAAATATTTTTTAAATTTTCCCGGCTTTATTTTTAGATTTTGAGATGAACGGCTCAGAGAAGTTCAGATAGGAGGTTCCAGAGCAGCTGAGTTCTTATTGTTTAATCTAAATATTTGCTAAATAAATGATGCTCTGTGATCCGATTGTTGATTTATTTAATTTTTTTATTTTGGTTTCAGTATTTTGTTCTGTTTGATTACTACCGAACAAAGTTTGTTCTATTATATTAGTCCTGTGATCTTTTTGGCTATTTTTAGTGACATAATACTCCCTCCTCGGCTAAAGTAAGGCAGAATTTAACCGCCCGCTTTTCGTTTGAGCTATTCAACCGAGTTAAATCAATTACATTTTTATTTTGCAAGTCAGACAGGAGGATAGAATTGGTCTACTCTTTTGCAGAATTTATGGCTTTTTTGTTTGAGTAAATTGTCGGTGGTCATTTCCGAATTTTTCCAGCTTGTTAATTGTCTTCAGCGTCTTTGTTGTGGCCATTTCAAAACGCCACTGGAAATAAAACAGGAATTCATTAGACGTTTGGCACTCAGATGCTAAAATAGTGTGCGACGTCATTCGTTAATCCGTTGATATGATTTTGTAAGTCGAGCGTGTGACATTTTGGATCATGCACGACTATCTAAATCACAAAACGGACTTCTGCTTTTACTCATTAATTTTAATTGAGTTTTTATGTTTTTTTAGATGAATGAAGGTCGTCCACCTTATACTACTGGGAGCTTTGTTATTGAAAATACAATTTTTGAAATTGGTTGGAAAATATGAATATATTTCAGGTTAAGATTTTCATTTTTTGCTAAATCGTAATCTGTTTTTCGGTATCAAGGAGTCAGATCCTCTACTTCACTGCTATTGGTCGGCAATTCAATTTCAATTTTTAAATTTTTGGTGGTGTTACCTTCCGTCGTGCGAGAAATGTCTTTCTGGGTTTACGAAATACCAGAAATATTAATTTTCAATTATATTTATTGCTTATCCCTTGCAATTTTTTTTTCTGATGCGTTATTTGAAATTGCTTACCTTGATTCATATCCATTGATGATAAATAAAATATTTAATAAAAGAGATACGAATATTTTATTTTTTTTCAGTTAAGATATTATTTATTCCGTCTCAAATACCGCAAAATGATGCAGACAGCAACATAAGATCTGTCATTATGAAAAAATGAATAGGGACTTGAGAATTCTGATAAAAGGAATCAAGCAGGTGCCCATTCGGCCTTTTATTGAGGGATTAGAACGTAATCCCGCTTCAAATTATGATTTCAGAATTTTATGGCACTTCTTTGCAATCAACAAGCACACTAAGTTTCAGGAAGTTAAATTCGGAAAGTATGTGTCAACCGAGTTCTTTCGCTGAATGCGTAAATAGAAGATACCATGAGCAAAAAGCTTGAAAATGGGTTATGCTTGATGATAATAAACCTAAAGTAACCGTTTTACATGTAAATTAAACAGAAAAACAGCACATGCTAGTGCTATGAAATGCGTTTGAAATAGTAATTGTAATAAGAATAAAGGCCGGTTGCAACGGCTGCGCGGCCATATATTTTTTCAATAATCCTAAAACCGTCCGCTCTAAACCGGTTTTGTTAGCAATTACAGCACATGAAAGATGGATGGCTCTAACAGTACTCACTAGCTCCCACATGTTCAATATTTAGACAATGAATAAATGAAAATTCACAGATATCAAAGAATTTTTGTACTTCGGAATGGAAAGAAATTATTAATTATGGTTCTTGTCCGATTTCAGGAGCATCATGAATTTCGTTATCAGTCTCTACTCCCAAAAATCTGCATTCAACAGCTTAATAATATTCTGTGTCACATTAGTTTCATAATGGACTCTCGAAAGATCTACCCCCAACCTGCGATTGTGCTGAAAACTGATGAAAGTAATTGGACCATAAATTGCGATTCCTTGGTTGAGTTTTTGCGTCAGTCAACCTCTATAAAGATGGCGCCCCAGTTACATATCGGAATAGCTCTGAAAGAGGGGATTGTGAGTCATTATACAAAGCAAAAAGGAGTTACTCTCGATGAGTATTGGCCTGATTGTCATCCTATTCCTGGAAGTTTTCTGGGAGGGCTGCAGAGTGAGCCCGCTAAGTCAGCACTACTTTATCACTGCCTTCAGATTTCGTCTGGCGAGGAACCCGAAACGGTATCAGTTCATCAAGATGTATGGTCGAAAGAGTTATACGATGAAGACACTCACAATTGTTTGGATTTTGTAGTTGATTGTTTGAAGAAAAGTAGAGTTGTACATGATCGTTTGACGAAAGAGCAGTTTATTAAAGACTTTATATCAGGCGAAATTGTGTTGCGTTAGTACAAAAGTTTTTACAGAAATTATTTTTATTTTAGCAGTTGATTTTGGTTTCTCTGTCTTTGTTTTTGCTCCTAAATACTGTTTTCCCCCCAGTAGATGTAATTTTTAATGTTTTTTAAGGTTTAAGAGTACCTTTGAAGTATTTGAATCGGCTTTAGATTCCAGAAAAGCACTCACCGTAACGCAAAAGTGGGATAGCGCAGTTGTTTCTTTTGTTGAAAGTTTCTGTGAATTATTGTAGAAATGAGCATGAAACAGTCCAAATTGCGCCTATCATACTTTTGCTCAATTTATATTTATTAAATTGTCGGCAATTAATTCTAATAGATTTTTAGCATTAGAACAAACCCCGTACGCTTAGGAAGGCTTTTTATCCACACAGATGGCCCTGTTTCAAATGTTAGGTTATGAAGTTGTACTGGTTGTTTTTGTTTTTTGCCGCTGTTTCTTGATTGCTGAAAAACATTCTTATTCCTAGCAGACAGTTTTTATTTTGTGAACGTTTGAAAGGTAAAATTCGACCAACGAAAATACCCTTGGTTATATAAAAAAAATCTCGGAGAAGTCGGAAGATGCAAGCCAAATTTGGACAAAGTGGTATTGGAAATGAGGGATTATCAAGGCTATTTTGAGGGCTTAGGTTTGTTAGACATTTTTAGACTTGTGTTGTAACATATTTGAGCGTACTGGGTCGCCATTTATGGGATTACTCCAAGAAATAGTTATCTCGACTGTAATTTTTTCTAAGTTAACATTAAGGAAAACGGAAATGTAATTTTGAGCAGCTTAGAGTTAAATCATTAATTGATCTTAAACGAAGTTATATTAGTCCTGTGGTCTAAGATCAATTAATGATTTAACTCTAAGCTGCTCAAAATTGCATTTCCGTTTTCCTTAATGTTAACTTAGAAAAAATTACAGTCGAGATAACTATTTCTTGGAGTAAAAACATAATTGGCGACCCAGTACGCTCAAACATGTTACAACACAAGTCTTAAAAAGTCCTCTTCAAGTCAAGCAAACCTAAGCCCTCAAAATAGCCTTTGTAATCATTTCCAATACCACCTTGTCCAAATTCTTTTTTTAATGCGACTATTCGCTTAACCGATTTTTTCTCTAAATAATTTGACTTCTTGTCCCTTTTAATTGCTCTCAAACGAAGTTTGTAGCAATTTTATTAGTCCTGTCGGTCTAAGATCAATTAATGATTTTACTCTAAGGTGCTCAAAATTGCATTTCTGTTTTCCTTAATGTTAACTTAGAAAAAATTACAGTCGAGATAACTATTTCTTGGAGTAATCACATAATTGGCGACCCAGTACGCTCAAATATGTTACAACACAAGTCTTAAAAAGTCCTCTTCAAGTCAAGCAAACCTAAGCCCTTAAAATAGCCTTGGTAATCATTTCCAATACCACCTTGTCCAAATTCTTTTTTTAATGCGGCTATTCGCTTAACCGATTTTTTCTCTAACTAATTTGACTTTTCGTCCTTTTTAATTGCTCTCAAACGAAGTTTGTAGCAATTATATTAGTCCTGTCGGTCTTGTTTGCGATTTTTCGCTTGACCGATTTTTCGTCTGATGCTTTTAACTTTTCGTCCTCATAAACGGGATAAGCAGATAGCGCCCAGAGTGCAAGTTCTCTTAGAGCCTTTCAGCTCGCTAATCTCCAATCAGAAACGTTTCGGAGACGTATACTCATGGTTTGAATAGCGGTTCTTAAAGTTTTATCCACCCCCTCCTCGTTCAGGCCGTAAGGACGTGGCCCCGTCCGTCCCTCGTGCACCCCACTCACCCCCCCCCCCCCCGCTGCGCTCACCATTCACCTTCAATTAATCTAAAGCTAGTCTCGCTAAACCTTAGCTAGCTACTGACGATGCCAATTGCTGGCCGGTTATTTGAGAGCAATTCACCCGACGTTAGTCGGTTATTTTTTGGTTATGTTTGAGCGAGTATGGTTCACTTCTTTTTAGTTTTTGTTTTAACGGGCCTCGAGGTAAAATCTTGTCGATGCATTTTCCAGCCCTCTTTGCAAGTAGACTGTTTTCTCATCTTTTCATGTTTTTTTTCCGTTTCACAGTATTCATTTTTTTTCTGGTTTGGAATAATTCTTTCACATAGAATTATTATTTTGACAAGGTGATTCTGTTTTCATCTAGTTTTTTCTAAATATTTTCCAGATCAGTTAGTCTATCCTTCTTAAAAATTTGTAACATGAAAGCTCACATGGTTCACTACGTGGCACGGAAAGTTGCCACATTCGCATTTGAAAACATGCAATGCATCATGTCGATGTGCTTGAGATTTTAAACAATTTTTATTTCAATATGGTTCACTCCCAATTCACACAGTCCACTGTATTTGAGATTGTGTGCTTATAACATGAAGGTCATTATGGTTAGAAGCAATAGCATAGCAGCAGAAGTTTTTCTCGGTATTGCTGAAGTTATAATTCAACTATAAGGTTTTCATACTTCAAGTTGATATTTGTCTCAATTCTCATATCTGCATAAGTAGGTAAAATTAAAGAATATTGTTTTGACGGACAAAACGCTTAGTGAACGGTTCTGATTCCGAAATCAAATAGCTCACAAAAAATTATTTCTAGATTTCTGGCTGGTTGGATTACAAAAGGAGCGCTTTCTCAATAAAGCAGATGGGCCTAAACGTTCCAAATAGCGAACCTAAAAGCTGCAATAATTTTGCTTTTTGAAATTTAGAGACACATCTATGTCGAACTCTTACCGGGCTGGCCAAGGAAGCATAGACATGCTTTTAAATAAGTAACGATGAAATGACTGTGAGGACATGAAATGAGAGCAAAATGTTTACTTTGTATGGATTTTGGAAAATAAGAACAGTTGATTAAAAAATTAAAACTGAAAACTTTTTCACCTATGAGGAGAATTGGGAGCCAAAAACAAAATTCGCAAACAATTCCGAGAGAAGAATGTATCATCAAAATTGTTAAATTAAGAGTGCCTCCCAATTCATAGATAATTGTCTGAGCAGTCTGTACTTTCCACAGGAAATTAATACTGGTTCAAAACAAAAGCAATTTTGGCTGTTGAACTTTCATACCTTTTTTCAGAAAAATATTTGGCATCATTTGTCTTAATAACCATTAGCGAAAAAGAAATTGAAATAGTGGACGGAATTTTTTCGCCATGGCCGCTGTAAAAATGGCCTTCAGTGAATATCTCCCTACAAGGCGTGTCTTAAAACCTTAGATCGCTTGCTGGGCAACGTTTCCTTTGAAACATACTAATTAGAATGAAACTTGTTTGCAGAAGTGAAAATGATTTTATTAATAGCCGCAAAGCAATAGCTGAGCCTATTATTGGCCTTCTCTTGTTTTTACGACTCCAAGAGGAGTATTGAGATTCTACAGGTTTTGCGACTCGAAGAGGAGTATTGAGATTCTACAGGTTTTTTTTAGCAGAAAGCAAGTTTGTTCATGACTTGAATTTTGACTTCTTTCTGTTCGAGCATTTACCTCCG
>NC_134472.1:52470594-52544594 GCF_964194025.1 Convolutriloba macropyga
CAATTAATAACACGACGCATCGAAAAGCAGTAGTCTAATATTCAGAAGTAGTTGCGTTCGGCTCAATCAAGACAATTGAGTGCAAGCTTGGATATATTATGAGAAGCAATTTTTCTAAAAAGTGAATCGTTTGAACTAATTGATTTTGGCTAGAATAATCTATTAATTATTAGTAGCACAGTGTTGAACTCATAATTGCTGAACCGCATTGAATTAATTTTAAATGTTTTATGGCTGCGAAGTTGTAAGATGAGTGTGGCTATATTGTAGGGCTCTTGATTTTTATTACTCAAAGAAGAGTATTGGTTGTCTTGAGGTTTTTGTTCCGGAAGTACTGTTTGTACAAACGTTTTTTCGGCCCAAAAGCAAAAGTGGGTCAAATTAACATGTAAACTAATTTTTTTTGAGCGTGAGAAGATTTTTGTTTGTGTGCTGCGTTGAGTGAATGACTTTTTTGACTTTGAAAAATGCTTCTGAGAAAATAGCTTATAGATAATTATTATTAACCGGTTTTTCTTCAATTTGGCTCATTTTTTGCTTGTTGCTTGGTTTTTGTATATATATGATCGATGCTATATTATTATATAAACCTCTGGAACTGGTATTTGAGTGTTTTTGAAATCCTAATAATGCGTTGCAGGTGCAAAATCTGTCATATTTCTCTACTTGGTTATTTTTTTCTATTATTTCTTTCATTTGGATCTTTGATTAATAATGTGTAGGAAATTTGGCTGTGAAAAATTTTGAATTGAATGCATCTGTTGTTGACTTGTGGTTTTTATTCTAAACAATTGTACACATAGTATTCAGATTTTAGCGATATTTTGTTCCTTTTTATAAGTTTTTTATTGTATTTAAGCTTGATTTGTTAGAATACCGCTCTTTTTTACTTCATCAGGGATTTTAATGCCGTCCTAGTGATGAAATAATTAATCTTTGGTTTCAAAATTTTGAAATTTAAGAGTTCAGAAGTGTTTTTATGTACTCCTGCTCTAATTAAATTTTACCAATTTGTTTCAATTTTCAAAATTGTGACGATGATTTTGTACAATTTGTCTGTAACGTTCACTTTCTAGCATTTGGCACCCTTATGTCTGACAATTATCGTTGATGAGATTTTGTCATGACCTTTAGTTTTATCTGCTCTGCTTTTATGGGTTTTTGAAAAATTTTAAAAGAATTTAGTTTCCTTGTAATTTGTTTTTCAATTTTTTTGCAGCTGGTTTGATTCAACATCGTGCAGTGCAATTAACTTATTGGAGTTACTATTTTTGACCAAGTTTATGACTAAAATGACTAACATATTTCTTCTGTGACTTTTCTTGGGGCTAGATTTAGATTATAGACATTTTTTGCCTGTATATAATTTGGCAATTTTTGACTTTATTTTTATACTGAGTTATAAACTGCCTACTTTTTCCTGATAAATTTAATTTTTGGAATAGTTTGAGTACAATTAAAGAAAATCTCTAACGAAAGCGTTATTTGTTGTTTTTTAAAACAACAAATAAACGCTTTCATTAGAGTTTTTTTTAATTGTACTCTAACTTATTGACGCCACAAAACTTTTTGTTTTTTTATAACGGATCGGTTAAGTTTCAAACAACGCTATCTGCCTTATGGGGGTCTTCCCCATTATACCCCCCACCTTATTGGTGCAATAATCTTTTGCCCCAAATCATAGTATATGTACCATAATGGGTGAAGGAATTTAATGGAGGTCTACGTAGGGAAAGGACCCCCCTTATGCTTCCCAAAGTGTCTCTTGAGTCGCAGAGTTAATCGAAGATTTTTGAACTTTTGAGACGTTATTTGGTTAAAGTTTTTTTGCCAGATCAGTTTTTTTTAGCTTATTAGTTGTTGTCCGTCTTTTGGCTATTTTTCAACATACCAGATTTTTTCATAATACAAAATTTCGGATTTCCAAGATCTTATAATCTTTCTATCAAAATTTTGTCTGCTCAAGACTTAATTCTGTCCGGATTTTCTTGAATCCCGTTGAATGGTTCCTGAATCACGTTAACGATCTGCCGAATATCGAGGGCTCGAATCTTTCCACTGTTTGCTCCCAGAAATGTTTTGCACCCAAGATACACCCCCTTTGCATCAAATTTGTAAGTTTTTAAGCGACTGCGATAATTTTCTTGAACTCATTTATATCTGTATTTTACGACACGCAAGTCTATTTTGCAGCTTTTCAGGCAAGGCAATCGGCCTGCTATGTGATTGCAATATCGCCCTACGTGTTAATATGACTGTCAAATTAGATAATGTTGTAAATAACTTGTTTCAGGAACGCACCAGATGGTCCCAAAGAAAGAGGGAGCCAAAACGCTCATCATTCTACAAAACTGCAGCTAAAAGGAGGAACAAGGGACTCTCATCGGATGACTCATCTGAGGAAAATGACCCAGATGACAGCAATGACCCAGATGGGAATGAGAAAGAGAAAAAGAAGAAAAAGAGTGGCGCTGAAGATGAGAAAGAAGATGACAGTGACGATGAAACCTCATCTGATGCTTACGAGAACATCCTAGAAGCTTCGATGGAAGATCTGAAACAGGTTGGAGTAATAAGAGTACTTCAAGTCCGTTTGCTTGAACATATTAATTGGCGCAACAGTTTTTTCTGTTTTGTGGTCTGACGGTTTTTTTTTCGATTCACATTTTTTAGCCGCAATGCTCAAAAGAGCGGTGTTTTTGATCAAGGGTTCATGTTGCTCTTGACGCCGCCTGTTACTATCACCGGCAGTGAGTTTAACTGGATTGCAGGATTAGTTGTTGATCACAACTGACTTACCTCACCCTCTAAATGGCTTAACTTATTAAAGGATTGAATGTTACTCTGAACGTTTAATCACAAGCATGTGTGACTTAAAAAAGTAGTCATTTTTAATTTTTTACTAAAGAAAGTATTTATATGTGAATTAAAATTTATAGGTTTAATAGACAACTTCAGCAATTCATATCTGTATCTAAATTCTACGTGTGCAACTCTAGTTCGCAGTTGTTTAGAATGGAGGTCTCGTAAGAAGAAAGTAAGACAAACCTTAAATTAACCAGCACGTTACCTACGCATAAATTATGACATTTCTAGAGTTGAACTATATCGTCTTCAATGTCTGAATCTATTTCAATTCAGTGCTAATTTGATCAGTTCAGTGCAGTTTTTTTTTAGCTTTTATGAACTCGTTCAGCTGGTAATTGGTGTTAGACCTGAAACTTTCAGGTATTTTTGGCCTTAGGAGTTCTCTAGTCGGTGGCTGCGGAATGGGATTTTGAGTTTCGCTGTTTTCAGGTTGCGACTGGCTCAGTTCTGCGCAGACCAGTTTTTCCCTGTTTACCATCTCTTGTTTTCCAAGGTTTTGGCTTTTTAACCTTTTATTCAGAGAGGATTTCGAATTTGTTTCAGAAGGGTCCAGATAATATGTTTCGTGAGAGGTTCTTCTTTTCTGCTCTCTCTCTCCTGGTTTGCCACAAATGTTTTGCTGGTCGCGTCGCTATTTTTCATATGTTTTCGTTTTGTTTTTATATGAAAATGTATCCCTCTTTTGTGGGAGACTTTTCCTCTAGTTTATTGTTTTGCGGCTGTCCCCTTTGTTCAGTTGCTGCCAAAATATCCTTGATTTTAGCTTGGCTCAATGTTCTCTTGTCTTTTGGTTTTCCTTTCTGGGGGTTCGTTTTCTTGGTGTTCTTTTTCCATTGGTTTTGTTTGTCCTTATGGTCCTCTGAAATTTTGTGCGTAATTTTTGCTGCACTAAAGTTAATGCTGCTATTTTGGACTTATGGTTGGTTGAATTTCACGGCGTTTGCGTTTCTGAGTTGGCTCTGTAAACCTTTTTGGTATCAAATCAATCATTAGATCAAATTGATCGTTCTATGGTTCTTTCGGATGAAATACTAATGAAGTGTACCTCAAGATTTTGTTTCTTTGGGGAAATTATTGTCGAGTTTCGTATGCTCTTCTCTACCATTCCAGTCAGCGGTAAACAGTACCGGTGCCGGTGTTCTTTCTCCAAAGATCCATCCAATTGTCGCGTACTGTTTGTCGCATGACTTTAGCTTATTATCATATATTGTTTCAGTAGCATTGTCCATTCTATTGCTTCGTTTACGGTATGGTCTTGTCATGTCATGTATTCTGGTTTGATTATTTTTATTTAGGAATTGTTTGTGCATAGTCGTTTTTCATGTTTTCTACGTAACCGAGTTGGTGGTGATTACCCGTATAAATTTTCTGTCGGTCTTGGTACACGTGTTTTTAACAAAACCATTTTTGTCTCATTTTTGATATCTGTCTAACAAAATTACGCACAGTAATCTTTAATTGCTCTTGAACGAAGTTCATAGCAATTATTGTTAACGTGTTGGTCTTTTTTAAGCAAATTTTTTGCGTGAACGTTTTTGCGCTTTTCTTCTAGAACATTCTTTGACTTCTCAAGTGGCTTTTTTTTTGCTTTCGTTCTTCATTCAGTTAGTATTTATGTTCTTACCGGCCCTGATGCATGTGAGACAGTTGCTAGCTCAACTTTCTTTTTATAATTCCATTTTGGACATTACACAAGTTTGGCATTCTCCTTCATCTTCTTTTGGCCCATATAGGCAATCTGATGGGCTGTAAAAAAACACTTGCGTAATCCTCTTGATCTGACGTCTATCAATGTTTTTGTTTGAGCTAGTCCAATATTAGGACATGTTTTTTTCGTGTTTGGCCTTATTCCTTTTTCTTTAATATAGTATGCAACCCAGTTGATGTTTGAAATGAATCTGTTTTCTTGGCTGATGCGCTATCTCGTGCTTTTTCTAATTTTGTCATGTTTTCCACGTCTTATGGATAATATTATTGAAGTCCACGGTGATATTGAGTTTATCGGTTTGCCAAGCCCGGGTTTCTAGATTTAGCCTGCTACCTATTTTTTCTTGAAATATAACTGACCCATCTGCTTAACCATAAAAAGCTCTTATTTTTAAGTAATGTCATTATCTCTGCCACCTTTTATTGCAAATAGTGTCTTGCCGTGTCTGGGTGTAATTAATTTTGTTTGAATGCCTAGTGTATTGAGGTCAAGTAATTATAGTGCAATTTGTTGAATTTTTATTATGTTATGTCTACTATGTTTGTTCCGACCCTCTTGAGGGGGGAGGAACTATATACTCAAATGGGTTTTTTTTTGTTCCGTGAATTTTCGCCGCTCGATATATTCATCGTAGAGAGTTGAGACTGGTATCATTAGAAAGCTCGTCCAGCGTAGAATATGGAATTAAAAAGATTTTTTTAATTTTCGTTTTCTACAGGGAGTTATCGAGGTTTAAACTTCTGAGAAAAGAAGAGTGAATTCACGTTGTTTTTATTCACATTTTCCGGAATTTTTGCCTAAATTTTCGTCAATTTTGCTAAAATTTGTTATAATTTTTAAGAATAGTGTCGTTGATTTTATTTTTGAAGACGAACAGGCATTGTTGATTAATTTGATTTAATTTTTCTGGTCGAAAAATCTGGATAAACATTTCAAAATTTAGCCTTTTTCATCAAAAACAGCACGAAATAAGCTACTTTAGTCCACTTTGATTAAATTTGCCGACATTACACCCCCAAACAACACACATACAATCTTTGTAGACTCAGAGGGGGGCTATTTCTACTTCAGAAACCGCTGAGAGTGCACTGTAGTTAAAACTTTGCCGTTTTTTGCTAACTTTACTCGTTGATTATCAAAAATGCAGAATTTATTTTGAGTTTTCAACTAACAAATTATCTATATCTACAACATTCGAAAAATCAATTGTTCCTAACGGACAATAAGTATTAGCAGGGCTAGTTTTGGGCCATTCTTGGATTGTTACAATCCAAAAAAAAATCGAATTGTAATCAGTCGGTCTTTTTTTAAAAAAAAAAGACTTTTTTTTAATAATAAAGAACAGAACATATCAAATCAAAGCTCAGGAGTGATAGGTCCAACCAACCAATTCGCTTGCTAAGCAGCTCCAAGCTAATGCATTTAGTTTTTTAATTGAAAGTTTATGGTCGTTTCTTTTTTAAAAAATAATTGAATTTTAAATAAATAATGGCTTAATTAACTTTTCCTCTATTTTTTTTCTTAATTTGTTCAACTTCCAGCTTAGTGTCAGCAAAGAAAGACTGATTCTTCTTTCTACTGGTTTAACATTTATTCTCGGTTGCAGTTTTGAGCCTGAAGTTATTGTTTTCTTGCTTTGATACTACAAGATTTCAGATTTTTGTTTGTTTTGATATTTGCCAGTTTTTCACGTTTTCTATTTTTGTCACATTATCACATTATTGACAGTTCTCATGTCACCTTATTAGCATTCTGAATAAATCACAATTGAACATAGTAAAATCCTGAAAGATATACATCATCGTTTTAACGGCCTCGACGCCTCTTTCTTGAAGAAATCAATTGAATTTTTTAATTTTGTCTCTAACTGTCATTTATACTTTGTCGTTTCGGTCGTATGAAATTTCCTGTATAGTGATAGCTTTCATTGGCTTTTCATGGAATAATAGAAGAACGGATATTCTGATATTAGTAGATAGCTGATTGCTTTCATGACTTTGAAAACAATCGTTTTCCAATATTTAAAAAAAAAATTTTAACTTCGCAATTTTGTTCTTTTTATGTTTCTTTTTGTTACCTAATCTCGTTATTTAATTACAGGTCAAATATGACATTATGGGTGTCAAGGGAATAAAAGGGATTGGTGTCCCAAAATCTTTTTTTTAAAGAATTTGTTATGACCTTACTGGCTTCGACACCGGTTTTTCACAAAAAAAAAGTAAATTAATTTGATTTTTGTCATATTTGACGTTCTTTTTGTAGATGCAAGAAATATTCTGGATAATTACAGGTCTCGAGGGCTTCCTTTTCATTAATAAACGACCCTATTTAAATAGCTCTTTTTGTGTAATTAATGCCTTTCATGACATAGAATGTAATTTTGTTTCGAAAAAAAAAATTTAAAGTATTACATACTTTAGCACTTCGCTTTTTTGTCTACTTGTTACCTAGTCTTACTAATGAATGGCCACGTACTACAATATAGCTGTTTGAAGAAGGCGAAATCAAATATATTTTTAGTGCCAAAATTTGGCTTGACTGTTTTGACAGCGTTTTCTGGCAAGTTTCAATTGAAATTTTGTTTGTTCTTTGTTCTTTTTAGCCGCTTTAAAAAATGAATAAGGACAGGTCCTAATGCCCTTCTACAGAAACAGTGGTAATCGTAAATTTGTGGTAATATTAATTGATTCCTAATGGTATTTATTACTTTGAAGTTAACTGTTTCAAAAAAATAAATTAATTTTTTTACTTTACTGTTTTTGTTCTTTTTTGTATAATTGTTACCAAACCTTTTTATGGACTGGTCGCATATGTTTTCTGGTGATTTATAAGTTATTTTTGTTTAGTTTCATGTTTATCTGACGGTATGTTGACTTTGTTATTAAATTTTGTTTTTAAGAGGGACATAAATTTTTTGATGTAATTAATGTTTGTTGTTGTTGTTGTTTGATTTTGCTGTTCGTCTTGACCCGCTTTCTTAATATTGACATATTACAGCAATCTATAGCATCAATTTTTGCTCCACTGAGTTATTTGCTTTGGAGGCTATCTTATCGTTCATACGGAATTTTTTGAAAAAGACTTGGACTTTTTTGGGATTCGCAAAAAATAATTTTTGGGTTTTTCTATCTGTTCCTCATTTGGTAGACAATTATGCCAAAATTGTGGATGGGCGGGGTCGGAACCTTATGTGCCATCGCACATTACCGAGCCGCCTTGTTTGCATTTAACCTTTTTTTACAATTAAATCACTTAAAATTGTCGCGTGTACCATGACATTTACTGAAACGCCCTTTCTCGGGCTCTGACTACGGGTCTTTCTCGAGTCTTTTCTTTCGAGTTTTTCTTCCTCCACTTCATTTTCTCAAATGAGTTTGTCTCTTTGTCTGTTACCGTTTTCACTTTATGGGTACTACTCTGCCTTTTTGTATTGGTCTGAATTTTTATTTCAGTTGAATTTTGTATTTAAAATCAAGTATAGTTTTAATCGCGTTAAGTGTTTGTAGTGGTTATCAAACAACTTTTTTTTCGGTATTTGTTTGTTCGGTATTTGTCGTGTAGTGTTGGTCTTGGTTTTGCATTGACCAGTTTTATGGTTGGTAGTTTCATGTTTATACCCACAGGTGTTGCGTTGTGCTTTACGATTACCTTAGCGGATGGCTTAAGTTTGATTTCAATTCTGTCGGTTTTTAAAAACTTTATTGGTTTAAAGTCAAAATCTTACACGTTCTTGGTCTGGTGCTTTGTCTGAAAATTTTTTAATTTTTTACTAAATAACTCCGCTATGGGGCTTCCCGTGTCTCAAGTGGCATTATTTTACTTCCGTTTATTTTGAGCTCAATCGCAATTTTTTGTTCGTGTTTCGTATTTCTAACCGGCAGGTCGTGTCTTGTAATTTAGTTGCAATTGTTCAGTTGATTTGTTGTTCTTCTTGATCTGTGGTCTCTTTTTTCTGAGATGTTGTCGACTTCTTTCTTGTCTCTTTCAGTTCCTTATAATTGGCATACTCCTTTCTCGGTTGTGAAGTTCCTTCCTTTGCGTTTTTGTTTTGGTGCTCCTGTATGGTTTGTGCAATTTTCCGACATTTTCAGCATTTCTCATCTCGTGCTCTATAGGAATATCTATCTCCACAAATGCAACAGTGTTGGGTTGTATTGTAGTAGCAGTTTTTGCTTTCGGTTCTGATCGGATTTCGAGTATCCCCTGTGTTTTTCGGTTCTTGCTGGTATTGCATAAATGTCTTTGAAACTGCGCGAATGGTTTATTTTATTTTAGTAAGATGATGTTGTTCAATTTGCGGATGAAAGTAGTATTATATGCAAATTTGAACGTAATGAAAATATTCCACAAAAAATTGAAAAAATATTAGAACAAACAGACAAATACCTGACAGAGAATCAACTCACTTTAAATGCCGATAAAACAGAGATGTTATTCTTTACAAATCATACTAATTCGGATCCAGGGTTTTCTTTTAAAGGCGAAGTTATCAAACCAGCTCATGCATGTCGTTATCTGGGAGTACAAATTGATTCAAACCTAATCATTGAAAATCACCTGAACTCAGTTTTAAGCAAAATGGCTAATGCAATTCATTCTTTATATCTTGTAAGAAATCAAATTCCTTTGAAAGTAAGACTTGATGTTTTCAAGTCAGTTGTACTCTCACATCTTTCTTTCAGTGGAGTATTCCTTCAAACTCTTACGGCAAAAAACATAAACCGCATAAAGAGGCAAATTAACTGGGGAATAAAAGTTTGTTATTTTCGACAAAAGTTTGACCACTCATTTGATCGTCTCATTAAGGATCGTATCCTGCCAGCCGAATTGCTTATCTCAAATGTTAGCCAAACGAATCTACAAACAGATATAAGACACTGGGAAACATCCGAAAATTTTAAAATGTTTAATAGTCGCCATAACGCTAGACAACAAGAGAACAAATCAAATTATTATAAAAAAGAAAACGAAAACGAAGTGGAGTAAGAAGTCTTTAACATTGAAAAGCGTTCAAAAATGTTACTTACAAATTGCCCTCTTCAATAAGAACTTTTAACAGTAAAACTTTCTTTAAAAATGTTTTAACCGAGTTTTTGCTCGATCAACACAAGAAAGTACTCTTTAATAGACAAATAGGAGCCTTCAAATCCTATTTTTACCTATGAGAACGAACACCCACACTTTGAAGATTTTTATATTAATAACAATGCTGATTAATTTATTTAACGTTTCAAAGCATGTAGATATCTGACCTTATGGTTATATTCTGAGTAATTTACATGTTTCAAAAAAAAATTTCGCGGTTTTTTCCCTTATTTTTAGATTGCCGATTTTCCCCTGCAGAGATGCCAGAATTCCAGCTCTGCTGTTACTTTTTTATTGCTAGTTATTGCCTAGTTTATGGTCCCATTTTTTCCTTGTTCGACTGTGCAGGTGTTTTTTCCAATTGTTGATAATCTGCTTTGCAGATTTTTCTCCTGGAAAGCGGGGTTCTAGTATCTTTATCGTTGACATTCTTTAAAAACGCAGTTTGTTTTTAATCGTGAGCATCTCTGATGGCGGATATTTACGTAGCAATTTCTGTATCTGGTTCTAGTTGGTAGGCCAGTACCTTGTATTGACAATATTCTCTCAAAATTTCCAATATTCTCTCGGGTTGATTCCTGCCTCTTGGCTGGATCCCCTGATCAATAGGCTGATATGTAGTTGTTGTGAGTGGTAACTGGCAGCGCCATGTTAAGACTGGAGGTCTTGGAAGAAGACAGCAAAACAAATGTTCAAAAATGTTTTTTTTTTACTTGGTGAAAGAAGTTAAATGTTTCAGAAGTTCTTCTTTTTCTGATGAGCTAATCTGTACAGTTTACAAATGCCTGTTTCAGATGCAAGAAACTGAGATCCACGAGGCCATACGTCTTGGAGCCCTGAAGTCTAGAACCCGACTGAGACCTGAGATGTTCTCAGAGACATTCCAACTGAAAGTGGGAAAGCTGTTGGCAGACGGATGCAACTTAAAGGTAAGACATTGAGCAAACAACAAGCCGCGCCTAGTTAATTAATGTTTAAACATTATAGAATATAACCACAATCTTGCAGTAAAGGTGAGTTAAGTCGAGTATATGCAAACTGTCTTGAATTCAGAGACAAAAACACGTTCAATTTTTCATAGTCGTTAAGCATTAGCGAGGTGGGGTATGTTTGCAAATGAATGATGACGGTTTAAGAACAAATCATCGAGCTTTCATTTTGAAGATCTGGTGGAGGTTATTAATTTGCGTTTCTGATCTTAGTTAAATTAAAATCTGAGAAAAAAATTTCTTCCAAACAAGGTTGCTCGAGGTGCGAATTTATTGCATAGTTTTGTGCTTGAAATTTAGGATAGCTAAACTCATATGCACATGCTGAGCTAATTGGCAATGGTAATCCAATTGTGAATAATTATTGAGTACCCAATCTTAAATAAAGAAGAATAACTAGACTTTGAAAATCGTATGCCATGAACTGTTATATTTAGATAGCAAGAAAAGGAATTAGTTTCCTAATACTGGTACGTTTTCTTAGACAATTCAGTCTGTCTTCTCTTCTTTACCATCTTTTGCGGTGTTACACCTTACCTCAGATTACTCTATTTCTTGTTCTGTTTTTGACAATTGAAGCAGTTTTCAAGTAAAACCGAACGGGAGAAAGCTTAAACGTACAAGGTCGTGGTATTTTATCACTATTCTTAGAGTAACCGTTGTATCTTAAGGAACATGCGTCACAAGTTATGCTAACTTGCTATTATCTACCGAAATTTTGATCCCATGAAGTTGGCGATAAACTGATTTTCAGCTTTTTGGTAACACTTTGTTTCGTTAGATATATTTGCCGATCCATTTAAAACATGATGATTAATTGCTCTCACTCGAAGCTTGCAGCAATTATATTAGTCCCACTGGTCTTTTTTGTGCGATTTTTGTTACTATTGATTTTCCGTCGGACATATATTTTCGTTTGATCGACTTTTTGTTGTCAAAAACGGGATAAACAGGTAAAGCCCGAGGGCATTAAGTGACTGAGCAGCTCTCTTTAAGTCATAGTAGTCTCGATTCACCGAAACTGTTGATGAGACATAATTTGATGGTGTGTGAAGGGCGGCTCTTAATGTTTGATCATTTTACATAGGAAAGGACAGACAACGAGCTTGTAGACACACTTTTCAGTCTACCCCAGAGTTGTATTTTAGATCAATAAAATAAAATTTGCTACAATCTCGAAAATTGAGATTTACAACATAACATTGAATAAGAGATAGACATTGTGAAACAAAAGTTAAAATTTAAACATAAGTCTTGCGACTTTGAAATTCCAAACTAAAAAGGAACTCTGCAACTTAAGGCAAAAATAGGACTTTTTGCTTGACGTCGTCGGTTCAAAATCCGCCGGAACGTTTTCTAGGCTTTTCATAGTATGCAACCCAGTTGATGTTTGAAATGAATCTGTTTTCTTGGCTGATGCGCTATCTCGTGCTTTTTCTAATTTTGTCATGTTTTCCACGTCTTATGGATAATATTATTGAAGTCAACGGTGATATTGAGTTTATCGGTTTGCCAAGCCCAGGTTTCTAGATTTAGCCTGCTACCTATTTTTTCTTGAAATATAACTGACCCATCTGCTTAACCATAAAAAGCTCTTATTTTTAAGTAATGTCATTATCTCTGCCACCTTTTATTGCAAATAGTGTCTTGCCGTGTCTGGGTGTAATTAATTTTGTTTGAAGGCCTAGTCTATTGAGGTCAAGTAATTATAGTGCAATTTGTTGAGTTTTTATTGTGTTATATCTACTATGTTTTGCATTTAACCTTTTTTTTAACAATAAATCACTTAAAATTGTCGCGTGTACCATGACATTTACTGAAACGCCCTTTCTCGGGCTCTGACTACGGGTCTTATGAGTTTTTCTTCCTCCACTTCATTTTCTCAAATGAGTTTGTCTCTTTGTCTGTTACCGTTTTCACTCTATGGGTACTACTCTGCCTTTTTGTATTGGTCTGAATTTTTATTTCAGTTGAATTTTGTATTTAAAATCAAGTATAGTTTTAATCGCGTTAAGTGTTTGTAGTGGTTATCAAACAACTTTTTTTCGGTATTTGTTTGTTCGGTATTTGTCGTGTAGTGTTGGTCTTGGTTTTGCATTGACCAGTTTTATGGTTGGTAGTTTCATGTTTATACCCACAGGTGTTGCGTTGTGCTTTACGATTACCTTAGCGGATGGCTTAAGTTTGGTTTCAATTCTGTCGGTTTTTAAACTTTTTAACTTTATTGGTTTAAAGTCAAAATCTTACACGTTCTTGGTCTGGTGCTTTGTCTGAAATTTTTTTAATTTTTTACTAAATAACTCCGCTGTGGGGCTTCCCGTGTCTCAAGTGGCATTATTTTACTTCCGTTTATTTTGAGCTCAATCGCAATTTTTTGTTGGTGTTTCGTATTTCTAACCGGCAGGTCGTGTCTTGTAATTTAGTTGCAATTGTTCAGTTGATTTGTTGTTCTTCTTGATCTGTGGTCTCTTTTTTCTGAGATGTTGTCGACTTCTTTCTTGTCTCTTTCAGTTCCTTATAATTGGCATACTCCTTTCTCGGTTGTGAAGTTCCTTCCTTTGCGTTTTTGTTTTGGTGCTCCTGTATGGTTTGTGCAATTTTCCGACATTTTCAGCATTTCTCATCTCGTGCTCTATAGGAATATCTATCTCCACAAATGCAATAGTGTTGGGTTGTATTGCAGTAGCAGTTTTTGCTTTCGGTTCTTATCGGATTTCGAGTATCTCCTTTGTTTTTCGGTTCTTGCTGGTATTGCATAAATGTCTTTGAAACTGCGCGAATGGTTTATTTTATTTTAGTAAGATGATGTTGTTCAATTTGCGGATGAAAGTAGTATTATATGCAAATTTGAACGTAATGAAAATATTCCACAAAAAATTGAAAAAATATTAGAACAAACAGACAAATACCTGACAGAGAATCAACTCACTTTAAATGCCGATAAAACAGAGATGTTATTCTTTACAAATCATACTAATTCGGATCCAGAGTTTTCTTTTAAAGGCGAAGTTATCAAACCAGCTCATGCATGTCGTTATCTGGGAGTACAAATTGATTCAAACCTAATCATTGAAAATCACCTGAACTCAGTTTTAAGCAAAATGGCTAATGCGATTCATTCTTTATATCTTGTAAGAAATCAAATTTCTTTCAAAGTAAGACTTGATGTTTTCAAGTCAGTTGTACTCTCACAACTTTCGTTCAGTGGAGTATTCCTTCAAACTCTTACGGCAAAAAACATAAACCGCATAAACAGGCAAATTAACTGAGGAATAAAAGTTTGTTATTTTCGACAAAAGTTTGACCACTCAGTTGATCGCCTCATTAAGGATCGTATCCTGCCAGCCGAATTGCTTATCTCAAATGTTAGCCAAACGAATCTACAAACAGATATAAGACACTGGGAAACATCCGAAAATTTTAAAATGTTTAATAGTCGCCATAACGCTAGACAACAAGAGAACAAATCAAATTATTATAAAAAAGAAAACGAAAACGAAGTGGAGTAAGAAATCTTTAACCTTGAAAAGCGTTCAAAAATGTTACTTACAAATTGCCCTCTTCAATAAGAACTTTTAACAGTAAAACTTTCTTTAAAAATGTTTTAACCGAGTTTTTGCTCGATCAACACAAGAAAGTACTCTTTAATAGACAAATAGGAGCCTTCAAATCCTATTTTTACCTATGAGAACGAACACCCACAATTTGAAGATTATTATATTAATAACAATGCTGATTAATTTATTTAACGTTTCAAAGCATGCAGATATCTGACCTTATGGTTATATTCTGAGTAATTTACATGTTTCAAAAAAAATTTCGCGGTTTTTTCCCTTATTTTTAGATTGCCGATTTTCCCCTGCAGAGATGCCAGAATTCCAGCTCTGCTGTTACTTTTTTATTGCTAGTTATTGCCTAGTTTATGGTCCCATTTTTTCCTTGTTCGACTATGCAGGTGTTTTTTCCAATTGTTGATAATCTGCTTTGCAGATTTTTCTCCTGGAAAGCGGGGTTCTAGTATCTTTATCGTTGACATTCTTTAAAAACGCAGTTTGTTTTTAATCGTGAGCATCTCTGATGGAGGATATTTACGTAGCAATTTCTGTATCTGGTCCTAGTTGGTAGGCCAGTACCTTGTATTGACAATATTATCTCAAAATTTCCACTATTCTCTCGGGTTGATTCCTGGCTCTTGGCTGGATCCCCTGATCAATAGGCTGATATGTAGTTGTTGTGAGTGGTAACTGGCAGCGCCATGTTAAGACTGGAGGTCTTGGAAGAAGACAGCAAAACAAATGTTCAAAAATGTTTTTTTTTACTTGGTGAAAGAAGTTAAATGTTTCAGAAGGTCTTCTTTTTCTGATGAGCTAATCTGTACAGTTTACAAATGCCTGTTTCAGATGCAAGAAACTGAGATCCACGAGGCCATACGTCTTGGAGCCCTGAAGTCTAGAACCCGACTGAGACCTGAGATGTTCTCAGAGACATTCCAACTGAAAGTGGGAAAGCTGTTGGCAGACGGATGCAACTTAAAGGTAAGACATTGAGCAAACAACAAGCCGCGCCTAGTTAATTAATGTTTAAACGTTATAGAATATAACCACAATCTTGCAGTAAAGGTGAGTTAAGTCGAGTATATGCAAACTGTCTTGAATTCAGAGACAAAAACACGTTCAATTTTTCATAGTCGTTAAGCATTAGCGAGGTGGGGGATGTTTGCAAATGAAAGATGACGGTTTAAGAACAAATCATCGAGCTTTCATTTTGACGATCTGGTGGAGGTTATTAATTTGCGTTTCTGATCTTAGTTAAATTAAAATCTGAGAAAAAAATTTCTTCCAAACAAGGTTGCTCGAGGTGCGAATTTATTGCATAGTTTTGTGCTTGAAATTTAGGATAGCTAAACTCATATGCACATGCTGAGCTAATTGGCAATGGTAATCCAATTGTGAATAATTATTGAGTACCCAATCTTAAATAAAGAAGAATAACTAGACTTTGAAAATCGTATGCCATGAACTGTTATATTTAGATAGCAAGAAAAGGAATTAGTTTCCTAATACTGGTACGTTTTCTTAGACAATTCAGTCTGTCTTCTCTTCTTTACCATCTTTTGCGGTGTTACACCTTACCTCAGATTACTCTATTTCTTGTTCTGTTTTTGACAATTGAAGCAGTTTTCAAGTAAAACCGAACGGGAGAAAGCTTAAACGTACAAGGTCGTGGTATTTTATCACTATTCTTAGAGTAACCGTTGTATCTTAAGGAACATGCGTCACAAGTTATGCTAACTTGCTATTATCTACCGAAATTTTGATCCCATGAAGTTGGCGATAAACTGATTTTCAGCTTTTTGGTAACACTTTGTTTCGTTAGATATATTTGCCGATCCATTTAAAACATGATGATTAATTGCTCTCACTCGAAGCTTGCAGCAATTATATTAGTCCCACTGGTCTTTTTTGTGCGATTTTTGTTACTATTGATTTTCCGTCGGACATATATTTTCGTTTGATCGACTTTTTGTTGTCAAAAACGGGATAAACAGGTAAAGCCCGAGGGCATTAAGTGACTGAGCAGCTCTCTTTAAGTCATAGTAGTCTCGATTCACCGAAACTGTTGATGAGACATAATTTGATGGTGTGTGAAGGGCGGCTCTTAATGTTTGATCATATTACATAGGAAAGGACAGACAACGAGCTTGTAGACACACTTTTCAGTCTACCCCAGAGTTGTGTTTTAGATCAATAAAATAAAATTTGCTACAATCTCGAAAATTGAGATTTACAACATAACATTGAATAAGAGATAGACATTGTGAAACAAAAGTTAAAATTTAAACATAAGTCTTGCGACTTTGAAATTCCAAACTAAAAAGGAACTCTGCAACTTAAGGCAAAAATAGGACTTTTTGCTTGACGTCGTCGGTTCAAAATCCGCCGGAACGTTTTCTAGGCTTTTCAGTTTGTTGTATAGTTTTGTTGCAAGAATTTTGATTGCACAGCGCTCTGTTATTTTGCGTAATGTTGATGTTTCTAGTTAATAGCCGCCCTCATCTTCTCAGCCGGCTATTATAGCGCTCCTATTTTTTTTTACTTCGTCGAACAAAATGTTTCGCTTTACCTCATTTTGCCGCTGCTGCCTTTTCAACATTTTGCGTGAAATATTTTGGACTTCTCTAGGCTAGTTTCTCTCTTCTCTCATTCTGTTAAAAGTGATTTTGAACATCAGTTGCTCAACAAAGCAATTCACAATTAACTGAGTCAGTATAAAAAATTGAAGTCAGAAACAGAAACGGGATAAACCCATAAAGCCCAATTTTGGATGCCCGCTATTTGAACGTCGTTCCTATAAGTCTTAGTTAACATCTCTAATGCTTATTGGTTATGATAGCAGCCCCTGTAGCCTCTCTCTAAGAAACAGAAGTATGCTCAACTACGAAATACCATCAAAATAAATCGGACTTAAAAAATGATTTTGTACAGAAATCTTTTTTTAATATCTTCTATTCTTTCAATCCCAATCATGCTTATTGGAATCAACGGCGGCTATTTTCCGGCAATCTACCGGGTATGTTTTATATTATTGATCCCCTAGTAATATTGATATATCATTTTTCAATCCTTAATTTCCAGAAAACAATTTCCTTAACTTCCAGATGCCTCAAGATTATGAAGTAAAGTAACTTCATAATTTTGTATATTGTAACCGATCAGAAATGTTAATGCGATTGTAATGATCTGTTTTTTTGCGTTCGAAGCCAACTTGTAGTCATTTTTTAAAGAAAGAGCGAGATTTTAATGCCTTAATGTCTTCTGTTTCATGGCATCCCAAACTAACTTTTGCGGAATCATTTTAAAGCTCTTTGCTTCTAGACCTCCAATTGGATAAATTCAGGGCTCTATTTTTAATGTTTTTCTCATTGCCTGTAGTTGGGGCCTGATTTCTTGCTATTATCGTGCTAATTTTGATCTTCTTGTTGCCTTTCTTTTTGTTATTTTTCTCTCCAAGACTTTCTCGCTCTAACTTTAGATAAAGTGGATCAAATGTAGAGAAACATGGATTCTCACATATTTATCTTTGATTTTTAAAGTGTGATCAGCTTTCTTAGGATTATTTTTATTGAGCCATCGACATTTTTGCTACGCATTTAAATCCCAATGTTTTCTTCTTTATCTTGTTTTGGAAAGTTAGCGACAAGACACTAGATACACACTAATCTTTTGAATTAGAAGTAATGCGGGAAGAAAATGCGAGAACTTGATGATAGCCCAACTTTTTTGTTCGGACAATTTGACTTGTTTGAAACTGTGAGGGCATTCCTCACCAACATTAGCCGTCATAGCTCTGAAGCTGTAAGTTGAGCGGAGATATATGGCGCTGCTCTTGGTTTTTTTTACAATTGATAGAATTTGAATTGTATTGGGGCGCTGTCTTTTTTTAAGATCAATTCACACATTTTCTTGATTTTTAAAGTCAATTTGGAATAATGATTTTGGTGACGCCGAAACAGGAAGTGAAGCGAAAAAGCGGGTGGTTTTGCTGCCTGAAAGTTTTTCAATCTAATTTTAAAGTTGAGTGAGAAAACGGTGAATGGACAAAAATTCGCTTTCTCGCCAGGGGTTTTTTGTTCACCTGCGTTATTTTCGTTTTGATTGTTAGTTTTTTTTCAATTTTTTTGCTGAGATTTTTTAAATGGTTTTGTAATCAAGTCATAGCGCATCCTATTCTGACGCTTCTTTCGTTTTACATATGTTCACACCGCAAAGCTGAAAAAGTCAAATTTTCTGAATGACTTCTTCCTCTCATTAACGGCATTTGCGCGCGTGACTTCATTTCTCACTCTCTTTAGCCAACGTTTCTGGCTCTTTTGCGTGATTAGATTTTGATCATACGTGGCTTACCTCATTCAATAAATTGACTTCTGCACCTTAAAACTTAAGTTTAGTTTGAATTAGTTTAAGGTCAAAGGAACTTATTTGTGTAATAAAGGTCCCTAAAGAAAAGGCTTTTGCGCAATGAATTTTAAGATGCTTTATTAATTTATCTTTGAATGTTTTTTTACATAGTTTTTGAGTGGCGTCGATAACTTTTTCAAGTTATATCTGTATCTGTTTCGGGCACGAAAGTCTATTCTTTTGCAGCAATTCAATTGTTTTGCAGCAATTCAATTGTTTTATCATTTCAAAGCCGTCTTGCATTTTTGGCAGTTGGAGCCAGTTTTCTGTGATCAATCTGCTCATTTCATATTTGCCGCTGTTTTGTAATCTTTTTACTACTTTTGTCCACTTTATCTAGATGTTGAGAAAGAGCGTAAACATTTCCCAGTTCCAACTTAGCGAAGGCTATTTTAACCTTTTTTCTGGAAACATCCTAATCTGCCGGAGAGTTTGTTCGAGAACCGAAAACGTTTTCTTTTTAGATAACAAAAATATCTTCAGTCTTCGGAATTTTGGTCTAGCGTCGCGACTTTTTGACCACTCTTTGGTATTTCTACTTTCTAGGAACGCTTTGTTAAGGAATTTTCCATATTGTTGTGAATACTGTAGAAACTAACTGTTCGTTAAAGTGAAATTGAATTTCGTAAAGCAAATTTGAGTTAAGAACTTGCTTGCTGTTAAACATGCTTTTCTGTGACTTTTTTCTTTGGGAACGTTTAAAACTTAGACTGTGTTAACGTTTTAGTTGATAAAATCAGAACTATTATATCAGCAATTTAGACTCTGCTATTTTTTAAGGTTAATGTTATTTTTTGTTTTGAATTTGTTTAGAAGTATAGGTAATATGTATTTGTTTAATTTCTAGCTACCCATTTCTCCAATTTTGAAACCACCCTATTAGTCAGCGTTTGACTTTCAGTTGCTCTGAGCTCTTTATAAAGAAAGAACGAAAGAATTTGTTTATCAAAATCTCAGTAAATACAAAGTTAACACAGCACAAGTTAATGAGACTCGGAAGGGATAGGTAACGGGATCCTTTGATCCTCCTTGTCCTACCCGTGGCTATTCACGAAATATTAAAAACTTAAACGGAAAAAAACTCAAAAATTAGAAAATATATATCAAAAATCTGCAAATTAATTGTTATCTGTCTTTCCAGGTAAGCTGTTTGATACCAGAGATTCAAGAGGCATTGATTACTTGTCCATTCTAAAGAATGAAGAGCGAAAGAGAAATTTTTTTGAAAAAAGGTTTAACATTTTTCCAAGTATCTTTAGAAATTTTTTAATTTTTGCAATAATACTAAAAATGCATTATCTCGAATTCTAGAAGAGCTTGAGGGTTCAAGGTTTTCACCCAGAATGAGGGCCTAAAATCGGATGTCCTGAAGCATTGGTTGTCCTGATTTTTGGTTCCTAAAAATCGAAAATTTTTCTCACCAAATCTTGGTTTTGTAAACGGTACGTTTTTTTGATGTCACAATCCGTTTTTATAATTTCTTTTTAATTACACTTACTAATACTTTCTGGTAACACATTGGCGATTTGCAGGAGATTGAAGAGCTTCGAGGCCCTGTATTTAATAGAAAACCTCTCTCTTTAGTCCTAGCAATGGGTTCAGATAAAACTTGACTCGATGAAGACCTGGTTTATATTTTTATTTTTTTCATTTTGAATATATTGCTAGGAAATATTTGTTGAAGCAATCCAGCTATTGATCGTAATACGAATTTGAGCAATTCATATAAATGTAACTCATACTGTTAAGATTTCATTTGAAAAGAAGATATCATTGCAATGATCCCGTCTGTTACCAAAAAAGACAAATTTTAGAATCTTTTTCTGCAGCAAGAAAATAGGATTTAGGCGACTGTGGTTACAACAACCAAGTACAAGTATACCGTATTGTATAATGGGTGGAACATTGCTACAATAATATTTTATTACTTGAAACCGGGGCACGTAGTGCCTCAGTTACGAAATGATACCACACTGGTCACCGAGTCTCTTTGTAACATAATCAACATGTGACTTGAACGAAAATTTACCAAAATAAATACCTAAATATTTACACAAAGGCTTACAATTTATCACACTTTGATTTAAGCTGATACCATAGTTGGAATCACTAGGCTTTAAATTTACTTGTACTGTTTTTGTTCAGTTAATTGCAAGCTTATCGGCATTGAGCCAAGTATTTTGGTTACAGAGGTCCTCTTTTATATCTTTCACGTCATTGTTTATTGCAGTTAGGTTGATTCCGTCAGCAACTAGTAAAACTTGTAGGGATTTAGAGGAAAATGGCAAGTCATTTACATATATCAGAAACAATAGTGGTCCAAGAATAGATCCTTGTGGAGCACCGCAATTAATACTTTTCCAAGAAGAGGATACATCATCAACTTCTACTTTTTGGATCCGATTTGAAAGGTTATACTGTAACCACTTCCACCATTGTCTTCTAAATATATAGCTTTTTAGATTATAAAGCAGGATGGAATGTTCTAGAGTATCGAAAGCTTTTCATAGATCAAGGAAAATGCTGATCATATTTTTATTCTTCACTCTCATATTTTCCAGAAGTTCTACTAATGCATCAATGGTACGATGTTTCGATCGAAAACCATATTGCTTGAGGTACAATAAAGAAAACTGCTCAAGCATCATACACTCCTACATACATTGCCCTCTCAAACATTTTACTCCAAACTATAAGGTGTGATATTGGCCTGTAATTGTTTTCACAAGTTTTATTTCCATCCTTATGAAGTGGAAGAAAGTTCGCTTTACGCAGCTCTTCGGGGAACTCGCGGTTTTGTAATGAGAGATTTTCAAAAAAGTCCGATAGGGAATCACGGCATCAGATGAGGCTTTTATAATTAAGTTGCTGATATAGTCATCCCCTGAAGAAGATTTATTGTCCAAATTATCAATAATTGATTTGATTTCTCTTTCATTTACATCATACAGAAAAATTAGCTTTCCAACTTTTGCTACCTTTGCAGATTGGTGGCTTCAATTGTTTTGGTGACCTCTTGGGCAATTGTGGTGAAGTATTTATTGAAAGTTTCAGCAATCTCAGGAGCCGAGTTTTCTATACAAGAGTCGAGGGCAGGCACAATTGAGGAATTGCGATGCTTCCCACTTCTATCGTTTAAAAGCTTATAAGTCTGTCTTGAGTATCCAATACATGAATCAAATTTCCTCCAGTAAAATTGCTTTTTTGTCTTAACTAGTTGAGTTTAGTTTAGTTTAATAAGTTTAGTCATTTAGTTTTTCATATTCGAGTACTTCAGCCGTATATATATCAGGTTTTTGGTATACGAAATTTGTCTTAATTAAATTGCTTTTAAGTTTAGTACGTAGATCCTTAAAATTCTTAAAAATCAAGGGGTCTTTATTTGATTTCCAGTTTTTGTGCCTTGTTTTTCCGAGATCTTAGATTTTTTAACTTTGTGTCAAACCATTGGGGTTTCGGTTTTTTATTTTTTGAAAAGTTCATTTTGGAGCTACTTCGTCAAGAACTTTTGCAAATATATTGGGGAACAGATCAAAATCATCATTGACTTTACAGTTTCATCAAAGCGTTCTCCTAAGCGTTGCAATAGACTGGATTTAAATTCTGATACTGCTTTAGGGTTTTTCAGAAAAGAAGTATCTCTAAAAGAAACAGGCCGCGGTGGTTTTGTTTCAGTTTTTATTCTCCATGTCAGAGAAACAGGAAAATGATCAGATAAATCTTTATTTTCCAGTACTTCAGTCGTATCTATTTCAGTTTTTTGGTATACGAAATGGTCTATACATGTCGAGGCAGAATGTGTCACTCGTCAAGGCTCTTTTAGACTCAAATAGTACCTGTTTGCTTCGATAGCGTTCTGATATTTTTTGTGATTAAGTTTTCTTCCAATACATTTATATTGAAGTCACTACTGATGATCACTGGAGTATCGCAAGTAGAATTTTGCTCAAGGAAACAATCAAATTTCTATGAAATCTTTTTTATTGGTTCTTTGTTTTTTAAAATAACCCCTATGTTTCATAGAAATTTCTATGAAATTTCTATGAAACAATCAAATTTCTATGAAAAAACGAATGGAGAAAGAATGACGCTCAAAAATGAAGCTCAACGGACATAACTGGCGTTGTTTTTTTTTCACGAATTCTGGCCTGTTTTTTTTCTGGGAGAAAATTTCCTGTTGTGATTCTTTGAATAATCAGAAAGTTGCCGAATTCATTTAATTGTTTTTTGATGACCTGAAGCATTGGTCAATTTTCAATTATTAAAAGGCTAATTAATAGGTTAGCTAAGAAAAGTTTTTTGTCTTTTCTGGTTACCCAACCTTCTAGAAATATTTTGGCATGCTAGTTTTTCCTGGGCCATCAGGGTCATCGGTTTCTTTTGAAGTCACAACTGATGATCATCTGGTTACCCAACCTTCTAGAAATATTTTGGCATGCTAGTTTTTCCTGGGCCATCAGGGTCATCGGTTTCTATTGAAGTCACAACTGATGATCACTGGAGTATCGCAAGTAGAATTTTGCTCAAGGAAACAATCAAATTTCTATGAAATCTTTTTTATTGGTTCTTTGTTTTTTAAAATAACCCCCACTTTAAAATTATACCCATCTTGTGATATTTCCAAAAAAATGCTTCCTCAAATTAGAGGTCAAAACTTATTATCCGGCTACAGTTGCTTTTATTTTGCATCATAACACCACCACCACGACCGGAATCTCGGTTTTTTTTACAAAGTGTTGATTGTAGCCATTGATCAAATATGCATTAAAGTTATCGTTTTCACTGAGCCATGTTTCTGTTAAACATAAAATTTCTAGTGGAGACTCAAGACCAATAACTAGTGATTCCAACTTATCAAAGTGTGGTTTCATAGATCTTACATTTAAATGAAGAACAGAAATAGTATTTGAATAACTTTTTGTATCACCATTTTGTTTTTCGAAATTATGATCCACTTTCTTTACTTGTTTCATTTGAAACTCTAGACTCAGACGATTTAAAGCACCTTTGGACAGTATAATAATCATAACCTAACATTTGACCACCATCATATAATGAATGAAACTTATACACTTTATTGTCTGATAAATCCTTTTTAGTGAGATAACCAAGGTCACTGAATGGTATTAACTCAGTCCATGGATAAAGATGAAACCAAACGCAAAAACTCAACGGATATAACTGTCTATTGATAAAGACAAAATCAAGAGAGTGAAAAAACGAATGGAGAAAGAATGACGCTCAAAAATGAAGCTCAACGGACATAACTGGCGTTGTTTTTTTTCACGAATTCTGGCCTGTTTTTTTTCTGGGAGAAAATTTCCCTTTGTGATTCTTTGAATAATCAGAAAGTTGCCGAATTCATTTAATTGTTTTTTGATGACCTGAAGCATTGGTCAATTTTCAATTATTAAAAGGCTAATTAATAGGTTAGCTAAGAAAAGTTTTTTGTCTTTTCTGGTTACCCAACCTTCTAGAAATATTTTGGCATGCTAGTTTTTCCTGGGCCATCAGGGTCATCGGTTTCTTTTCAAAAATTGACTTAGCGATGAGAAAATAGTTCTCTCAAAATTGCAAACAAGAAATAGTTTCTAATATTGCGGATGATTTTGAAATCTACTGTACCTTATTTGTGGATTTGTTTTTGAGAAATTTCAAGCGAACTTGTGTCTGGCTCTTTTTGTGGCCCGAGATTTTTTTTTGTTAAAAATTTAAACCAATTTTAATAATTTTAATGCCATTGCTCTAAAGTATTGAATCAATATGCAGTAAAGCTGGATGATATTTGCAGTAATTGTATGTCAATTGTGATTTTGTGCTGTTAAAGCTCGGTGTGATAGGAGAAATCGAAATCTTGCTACCAGTATTTTCTTTCCTCCGTGTTTTTTAGGTTCGTTACATCTGATTGAAGCATAAAAATATGATTCATTTGGGGACTCAGTTTTGTATTTATGCAGTTTGTGCAGTATGCGTTTGTGAGCATTATGGTCCTAAATTTACTGCGTTTGAAAGCCAGAACAAAATTTTTGAAACTTAAATCCTTTTCGTATTTATACTTTGATGAATTTATGGAAGGTTTAGTAAACACGTTTTATGATAATGCTCAATTGCTTCTAAACGAAGTTTGGAGCAATTATGTTAGTCCTGAGATCTTTTTTAATGCAGTTTTTGACTTTTCGTCCTCAGAAACGGGATAGACAAGTAACGCCTAGAGATCATTTTATTTAATAGCCGCGAAGCGATATCGGCTATTATTGGGGACATCGTGGTTTTTTACAATTCAAAAATTGTATTGGTGCGCTGTGTTTTTTTAAGATCTGTTCACGCTTTTTTCGGCTTTTTCCTGTCAATGAGAAGTCAAATTAGAGTGTGATTTTGGTCACACTGAAGTAGTAAAGGGAGTGGAAAATCGAGTAGGTTTGGGGCGTGACATTTTTCAAAATACCTCGTGGAGTGAGAAATTGGTATTTGAACAATTTGGCGGTTTTTGAGATGGATTTTTTTCAGCTGCGTCAATTTGACTTCTGTTTTCAGAGTTTCCTCTCCTTCAGTGCTTTTAAGACGGTACATATGTGTTCTAGTTGTGCCTATTTGCCTTCGCTTGAATTCATTAAGGGCAGCTAAAACTTTTTGTGGCTTTGCCATTATTTGTTGTCATAAAATATTAGCGAATTTTATATTTTACGCCCCTTTTTGAAATTATCTGTTGTCTTATCACTTAGTATCATTAATGACAGGTCTGCTTGGTTGCTACCTAGGCATAAAAGAACATAATTAGTTGCTCGAGTTAATAGCCAGTGGTTTTAATTACTTTGACTCTACTTTTTCTCTAAATTTTGAGTGAATTTTTCAGTTCTGCAAGTATTTATTGTACTTTTTGATGTCTTATCATTTAATCGCATTGGAGACATGTCTCTAATGCTGTTAATAGGGGCTAAATTTATCAATTTTTTTCGTTTTTGTCCAAAGCTAGTGCTTTCAGTGACTCTGACACTAATTGTTTTCAATAATAATTATCGAATATTTTTGAGTTTTGCGAGTTTTTGTTTTCAACTTTGTCGTCTTAACTCTAAGTCTCATTGTTGACAGGTCTCATTGGTTGGTAAAAAGGCTTCATTTAAGAAAGTCGTTTTAGTTCGTAGCTATTGCTATTTGTGAGTTTTACGCTGTTTCGTTTTTATTTATCTTTTTGATGACAGGTCTCAACGGTGGCCATTGAGGATTCAAATAATTGATATATCTGTATCCTTCAGTAGCTGTTGCATTCTGTGACTTTTATGCTAAGTGTTTTCAAAAAGTTTTAGCGAGTTTTATTGCAATTTTTGGTTATTTTTGTCTTATCGTTTAATATTATTAGTGAAAGGACTCATTGATATTTAATGACAAGTTGCTTATGACCAACAGACGAATATAATTGGCATTTTGAGTTCATAGTAGTTGTTTTTGATGTTGTTTTGGTCTTCTCAAAAAATATAAGTTGTAGATAGAGAGTAGATAAATAGTGTTGCTTGTTTTTGTTGTTCTTGTGTTGTTTTTTGCTTAGTCTCATTACTAACAGCTTTCATTTGCCTTCTAAAGCGGATTAAATGATGATTGTCTGGTCATGAATTAATTTAGTTCTTTGAATTGTGTTTCAGGACTTGTCCTGCTATGTTTACATCGTGGTCTTCATCGATGATTCTTACGACCTGACTTCTTGGAGATAACTTTTTCAATGACTTGAGTAACTTTTACTGCTTTGCTGTTAAAATTTGTGTGCCTGACGTCATTTCTGCTTTTATGTCAATTGTGTGACTTACCTCACTCAAAAAAAATTACATCTGAGCTCACTTATGGAATTTTAAATTTTATAAGCATTGACTAGATAAAGATCAATAGTGTGCATCTAAGTAGTGCCAAACTTATATGCCCTAATTCTTGAGTGTTAGTCTTCAGTTTTTGGTTTCGAATATCAATTTTCAAAAACCTCTTTCATGGTTTTTTCCTTATAGACGTATGTGTCTCATAAAATTGACAGTCTGAATCTAACCCAAAAAGTCTAGTGGTCTATTAAAGGACTGGTGGTCGAGCTCTCTATCTTATTCCTTTAGTTGTTTCAATTCTTGGAAGGCCACAAGTGTCTATCGCGGCTATTTTCTGGCAATCTGCCGGCTAGGTTATAATAAGGGCTCTTTTTTACAATAAAGGACTCTTTTATTACAGAGGCTTTTAATCACAAGTGTGACCGAAATAAATTAGTCATTTGTGTCTACAGAAAGTACTTAGAAAAAATTGGATTTAGGGTTTACAGGTTCAATTGACAACTTAAATTTTACGTGTATCTAAATTCTACGTGGGCAACTCTAGTTCGCAGCTGTTAAGAATGGAAGTCTCGTAAGAAGACAGTAAAACAAACATTAAATTAACCAGCTCGTTACCTACGCATAAATTATGACAATTCTAGTGTTGAACTATGTCGTCTTCAATGTCTGAATCTATTTCAATTCAGTCCTAATTTGATCTGCTTTGGCGCTCAATTCATGGAAGGACACAAGCGTCTATCGCGGCTTTCTAGACTCTAAGAATGCAATTCATCGAAACTGTTTCATCACCCACTTATGTTCTTAAGACTTCATAATCCCTTGAATACTTGGAAATAATTTAGTTGTGACCTGATATTACAATTTAATTATTGCATAGGCAATATTGCTTAAGTGCTTGAAGATTTACTTTCTTAAGTTTGTTGATAATGTACTTATATAATTGGTAAATACCATAAGAGGTAAAGTTGTTAGTGAAGTTATCGCCTCGATTACGGCTACTTAAAAAGAACAGATTACATGCAGTACCTGTGATGTAAAACTCGACGCGTAACTGTATGTTTCACAAAAGAGCTTTGACGTGAAATATAACAACAATCGTATTAGAATATGTTCAGATTTTGAAGTTTGTTGATGGTACACAGCAAAAGCTGGTGGATTGATGAAGCGGAGTCAATTCCGTATGCTATAACCATTTTTGAAACTTGCATCCCGTTTCGTCACACTGGCATTATTGTAGCAATATCTCTATTTTATTCCTCACTTGAAATAGTAAGTTTTGAAATAATAATTATTATTGTAATTATTGGCATAACGTGATTAGTAATTCAATCACACCTCACCACTCAAATAGCAACACTGCTTTGAGTAAAGAAGAATTATTTCATGCTCTGAAAAGATTTAATTGCAATGTAGTAGGTATTGTTTATTTGCAAAGAAAAGGAACTCCAGACATTTTTGACGAATTGTGTAACTTAAAAGTTGGGCGAGTTATTAACGGAAGGAGACATTTGCTACCGAAATTCAAACAGAAACAGAAATGGTATGAAAACCAGCTAGCTGAAGTCCATCCTCACGTTTCGATTGAACTTAATTTTATTAATATCATACTGCGAGAAAAAGCAAATTTGCACAAGTTGACCTTGAAAAATAGATCGAAAACTCGAAAACGCAAGAGCAGACCAAGGAAAAACAAAGCGAAAAAGAACAAGAAAAAGAAAAAGAAGCCCAAAAAAACTTGCCAAGATTGATCGTGGAATTTTTAAATTAATATCTCTTTATTTATTGTTTTGTCTTATTGTTAACTAGCTCTTGGTCAAAGGCCAGTTGTATACTTGTAAGCTTACGGTACACGTTTTCTTTTCTTTCAGCTTGGGAGGATCTCTAGCCGTCTCTGAGTCCAGCGGGCTTGAGGCAGTCCGGGGAGCCACCTGAGTTGAAAGACTTTTTTTCATAGGACTAAGCTTAATTAAAATCCAGAAGTCTCATTTTACCTTATTGTTGAAATCGAGCTTCAGCTTTGTTAAACTATAAATTATATATAAAAAAAACTAAGTAGTAACT
Source organism: Convolutriloba macropyga (assembly GCF_964194025.1). Classification (NCBI taxonomy): domain Eukaryota; kingdom Metazoa; phylum Xenacoelomorpha; order Acoela; family Convolutidae; genus Convolutriloba; species Convolutriloba macropyga. Next base: position 52,499,066 of record NC_134472.1, read on the forward strand.
TTGCAGCAGAATTCTAAACTCCAACCGATTTTTTTTTCTCCTCAAAATAAAACCGTTTATTCCTCCTTTATCATGTCCGATTCCAATCCAGACAGCAGTCCGCTGAATGGTGTCAGTAACAATGCATCTGAAGAGCTACAGAAAGAGGTTCCACAATTGAAGTTTTTGGGACTCACACCATTGGCAAGCATTCAACAAGAAAGTAAACCCACTCCAAGTCAGAAGAGGCCGCTCTTGGCACTAAGTCCAGCAGGAGAAACAGAAGAGAAGCAAGAGCTACAAAATACAATCCAAGAAGGGATCAAAGGAGCAATCAACGATATTTTTCCTAGCCTCATAGACAAACTAAAAACTGACTTAAAGACGACAATTAACGAAATAGTTGAAGAGAAGTTTCAAAAATTCGTTGAAGAAAGTAAAACAGTATGGCGAAGAGTAATAGATGAAAGGATTGCCGAACTGGAAACAATGCTGACACAGACCAGCGAGAGAATGATAGCTTCCAAAATCTCAGAGATGACCACTGATATCCACCGTAAAACTGACGAAAAGCTTGCGAGGTTTATCACTGAAATTGGAACAACCACCAACTCGGAGGACACTGTGACAGATCTCAAGATGCTCTCTCAAACAGAGCTTCTAGAAACGTACAATCGTCGTGATAATGTTAAAGTTTTTGGACTTTCTGAAACAATCGATGAAAGTGGAAACACGGAGACTAATGCTCAAACAGCGCAAGCGTTCTTGGATGTAACAGCTGACCTAAATGTTAACGTTGATGCTACTGACATATCAATTGCTCATCGACTTCCTTCTCGATATAAGAACAGACCAATCATTGTTAAATTTACTAGACGCATCAAGAAAATCGAAGTTCTCAAAAACAAACGTGCCTTAGAAGAAAGCCCCTCTTTCTACAATGTTACAATACTTGAAGATGCAAGTAAACCCAGGCTTAATTTTCTCAAATTAATGAAAGGTGACGAACGGATCTCGTCATCGTTCATACGTGATGGGGTCATACACTACAGGTGGATGGACGGAAAGATGTACAGAATCAACAACTTATTTGAAGGTGGTTTGTTCCTCAATTATTCTTTAATCAACATCCAACAGTGCTTGAAGCCACCTCAAAATCCAGATACAGAACGGACGAATCAGCCCTTTCGTGAAACGTAAAAAGAAAGAAGAGGTATTTAACGAAACTGAAATTAACACGCAAAGGAAAGATTTAAATATTTTTCATCTCAATGTAAGATCATTAAAAAAACACCTACTAGATCTTGAATCTCTTATTTTTAGCTTAGATAAGCTGCCTCACATTATCTGCCTAACTGAAACCTGGTTGTGTGACGATGATGAAATAAAACAATATCTGTTACCGGGTTTTAGATCCCATATCCAGAAGAGTAGAAGATCCAGGGGAGGTGGTGTAATGATTCAAACCACAAGTTCATGCAAAATTCTGAAAGAAAAATCAATAAACTTTGAAGAGTCTGTCTTTGCTGAAATAGAATTTTCTGGGGCAAAACTAAATCTTGCGGTGATTTATAACAAACCTAGGGAAAACAAAATGAAATTTGTTGATAATCTTAATACTTTTCTAGAAGCCAACCAATCCCCTTCATTTCCTTTAATCATATGTGGTGATTTTAACATTGATACATTACAAGAGAATGCTTTGTCAAAAAACTATCTGAATTGTATATCATCTAATGGTTATAAAATTTTTGCAAAATCAGCAAACAGGGAAACGGATACCAGTTCCACTTGTCTCGATCATTTCGTGTATCGAAATATTAATCTGTTAAACTGTGAAATTCTAAAAAATCAAACTTTTTCAGACCACGATCCAATTATTCTAACATGCGGACTTTGTTTGGAACCTGAAGGTAAAACTACGTTTCGAAACACAGCTTTTCTGAAAAATCCGAGCACTGTAGAAAACTACGTAGAAACTCTCCGGGTGGAAATATCGGAGTGTAGTGGAAAATTGCTGAGTGCTACAACTTGCTCAGAAGCTTTCAATGTTTTTAATGAAACTTTTCTTAAAGTCACTGATAGATTTGCCCCAATCTGCAATTTCCCACCCAAGAAAAATCTGCTGCCAAAATGGCTCAATAAATCTTTGCTTAAAATCAGGTCAAAACGGAACCAAGCACATAGAAAGTGGTAGAAAGACTGCCATAACAAAGCCAAGCTTCAAGAATTTAAAAAGTGGCGTTTGACTTTTGAAAAAGAATACAAAAAATCAAAAAAGCAGTACTATCAAAATAAGTTTCAAGCTTGCCAAACAGACTCGAGGAGAACGTACAAACTTCTGAATGACATCAACGGAAAATCCAAAACGTTTAATGATCCCCCGCTTTTGAACACTTGTAGACAAAATTATAAGCTCCCATCAATTAAAAACAATGCAGATGTCTTTAATAAATTCTTTGCAAACGTTGGTGAAGGACTTAGCAGTCATTTAACTGCCGCTCATGATGTTGATATCCCAAATTGCGTTCACTCCATGTTCTTTTTCCCAACAACAAAGCGTGAAGTTGAATCCGTTTACCGAAGCTTACAAAATAAGTCGTCCTCGGGAGATGACCTAATATGTAACAGTATTGTAAAAGCCTCAATGCCAGCCACCTTAAATGTAATTACAAATTTCATTGACCGGTCATTCAACGAAGGCCTTTTTCCAGATAGCCTGAAAACAGCCAAGATCCTTCCTTTATTTAAAGATGGCTCAAAATTGGAGGAAAATAACTATCGCCCAATTTCACTACTCATAATTTGGAGCAAAATTTTTGAGAAAGTAGTTTTTAATAGAGTATATGGCTATTTCGAAAAACTAGGAATTCTCTCAAAGTATCAATTCGGTTTTCGAGACAAGCATAGCACGATTGATGCGCTAGTAGAACTGAAAAAATTTGTCATTCTGGAAAAGAGAACGCTATTAATTCGTTCTTTTTGGACTTGAAGAAAGCTTTCGATACTATAAATCATAATCTACTGCTAAAAAAACTGGAAAGATATGGTATCAGGGGGAAATGCTTAATGTGGTTTGAATCGTATTTAACAAATAGGAGACAAAGAGTTTTTTTAAACAATGTGTCATCTGATTGGGAAATTTCAAACTGTGGGGTACCACAAGGTTCAATTCTGGGACCTCTACTCTTTCTAATATATATTAACGATCTCCCTCAAAATTGTAATCTTAATGTCCTGCTGTTTGCTGATGACACTAATATTACATCCATAGGAAACAGCCGTGCTGAAATTAGTCTCGAACTTGCGAAGATAAATAACTGGTTGAAATCAAATAAACTGGTACTTAACCTTGAAAAGACTATCTTAATGAAAATGCTGGTTGCTGGTTCCAAAATAGATTCAAGTGAATATCTGTTTGATGATCAAGTTGTCCAAACTCACTCTATGTGCAAGTATCTTGGTGTTAGAATTGATGCAAAGCTTTCCTTTATTAGCCATATTGAGCATGTAAAGAAAAAACTAAGCAAGCAATGTGGAATTGTATCTAAAATGAGACATTTTGTTCCTAGATTGCAACTTATAAGCTATTATTCGAGCAACGTGATTCCCATTATTCAATATGGCGTTCTTGTATATGGCTGCTGCAGCTACTCTTCTTTACTACCATTGTTTATGTTGCAGAAAAAGGTGTTAAAGTTTATATCCTTTCGACGAAAATCAGACAGTTGCAGTGATTTGTTTCTTAAACATGGATTTCTCTCAGTCTACGAGCTACATATTTACGAGCTTAAATTTGTTCTTAAATCGATTTGCAATTTTCATTCTGAGAATTATTGTAACGAAATGTTTCAATTTAGTAAAAAAAAAAGGAGGAATACGAGGCAATCCGAGCTAAGATTACTCAATATACCTTGCTGCAAGAGAAAACTTGAGAAATTTTCGATCAAATATCGTGCTGCTAAACTGTATAATAAGCTCAGGGAATTAAATCTGCTACCTGGAAAAGTAGAAAAAAGTACGCGTGATGAATTAAAAAATATATACCATAAGTTAAAGGATTCTTACCTTATTAACAACCAAGAGCTAGTAAATTATATGTTTGAAATGTAGTAAAATTGAAAATGTTAATGTTTATGAGTTAAATATGGGGATTGCTGCAATAGAGAATCAGCAAGATTCCGTGCAAGTCCACTTGTGTCATGATAAATATATCCAATGGTTGCATATATTCAATCATGTCCAAGAAATAAATTCTTTTTTTTTATCAGTTGCTATCAAAATTGAAACCGGTATTCATTTCTTTATCACTCTATAAGCTTTGAAAACTCGCCTCATTTCCTTTTTCTGTCCTATTTTTGGAACATTTATGGGGTCAAAAAGTTGACTATGTTCCTGCAGCTTGCTGAAGAAAATTAAACCGTTCTCTTAATGGAAACGTTTCCGCATTACCCTACCCAACGCATTGATATTGAGCTTTTTATGCTGTCAAATACGAATCATCTGTGCACAGAACCATGCCAGCCGTCTTGTTACGACTCGGAGAGGAGTATTGGTATTCTACGGGTTTTTCTTTATCTGAAGCTTTACCTCCAAAAAACTACCTAACCCCGCTCAGCCCACCATTAACCCCACACCCGATCAACCACCAGCCCTCTCTCCAACCTCCCCTCCACCTCAGCCCTAAACTAAAAATTTATCTGCAAATACGAAAGCGCTTTCTATAGTTTTAGGAAATTAAATTTTTTCTTTCTTGAATATTTTTCATTCAGATTTGTTTTGTTTAGAGATTATATTGCACAACTTTGAGTTGATTCGAGTATTCTCGGCTGTTTTTTTTGGCTGAAGCAGGTATGTTCATTTTGAACATTGGAATTTAACACTATCTTAGTTTCTAATTTGCAAAAATTAGTAACTGCATGTAATATTCGAGGTCAAAAGGTCATTTTGAGAAGTTTTGGAATAACCGTACCGCCTCCCTATTTAAACTATACAGACACTCCGCCCACCTATTTGCCTGCCCCCTACCTACCTGTCCCCTTTTAACCTCCCCTCAACCCCCCCCCCCCCTCCCCCCCCTCCCCGCCTCACATAATTACCCCCTAACTACCTACAATTTTTTCGTTAGCGGGGTTAGGTTAGTGATTATATTGCAAAGCTCTTCAAGCCGTTTCCGGTTTTTTAACGGCTATATTTTTGTTGCTTCAAACAAGGTTTACCGATGATGTTGAAATGCGGATTTTTTATTTGCGTTCATTTTTTGTCCGCCAAATTTTTCACGCTTCACTTCTTGCTTGCTTAATTTGAGTTTTTCGCAGCGGAAATTCCTTGCGATGGCTATATTGAGGGCAATAATCGCTCCTTATTGGATAGCTTATTGAATCACTAATATTGAAGCTTTTTTGTTGCAGACACCGTTTCTGGAATTATAAACAGCTCAACGTCTCCAAAACGTAAATTGAAGATGTACTGCGTAAATATACGCTAGCCTTCACTCGGAAATGTTGGCATGAGCTGTTTTGTATTTTTTTTTCAGGCGCTATCGGATAAGCTGGATTTGAGTCCGGACACGTTGAGGTCTTGGCGCAGACTACACGAGCAGAAAGTAGTGGAACTGAAGCAGCGACTCAATGACAAAAAGGTAATAGTTGTTATGTTTATTTAGGTCAATAGAGGCAAAAATAGAGCTGAGAATATTATTTTTTTTGTTCGAGGTCCGAAGTATGTTTTAACGACAACTTTATCAAGTCCCAAAAGGGCCAATTTTTCCAGCTGTTCCAGACTTGAAAAATGAATTTATGACGTCATTGTCATAAACTTTGTAGCGTAATTGTTCATGTCAATGATGTGATAAGACTTTTGATACCTTACTTCACTCACAAGACTGACTTCAACACTAATTGAATTTGAAGTTGCGATTAAACCTGTAGTTGCCGGTCAATTGAGAGCAATTTTTTGCTGTACACAGCCCTAGTCGATTTAGGATGTTAATCTTGCAAGAATCTTGCAAGATCTTGCAAGATTAACAATTTTTTGCAAGATTTTCTTGCAAGATTAACATCCTCTTGCAAGATCTTGCAAAATTAACAGCATATTTTGCAGATTTTTTTCTCTCCTTAACCTATCCTAAACAAAAAAAGCGCCTAAAAAAGCCGCGGAAAACCAATCCTATCCTATTTTAGTAAGAAAAAAACGTTCCTATCCTAGACCTAAGTCTTATGAGAAGAAACTCAGGAAAGCAGATGAAATTTGAATTTAAAAGAAACAACACAAAAAAAAATAAATACATCACATCGAAAAACCAATCAAGCACAAGAAAACAACAGGCAGACGACTCCCTTCGCTGATCTTCTTTTCTTCTTTTTTGATTTTTCTTTGAGTTTTTTTTCAAACAATTTTGTTTCTTTTCATTTTCAAGTGACTGTGGTCTCGTCGTAGGGTGTCGTCTCCTCGTCCTCGGGTGTCACCGAATCCTGCAGAAAAAAAAGTGAACAACACAGAACAGCAAAGAAATCCCAAGCGCCTAAGCGCAAGGGTACCCCCCCAAACCGAGCCAAAGCACACCAGGGCAAAGCAAAGCCCAGCAAGAAACACCTAAAGCCCGCGCCGAAACCTAAGTGGGGAGGGAAAAGCGAAGCGGAAGCGCGAAAAACCTAGCTCCTAAATCGGCGCGGGCACAGGAGAGACCACCCACCCTAACCTAAGCACACTATGGGCAAAAGCAAAGCCCGGCAAAGCAACACCTAAGGCCTGCGCCAAAAAGCCTAGATGGGAGGGGGTACAAAGAGCAACGCAAAACCTTAATCCTAAGTGGCACAGGCAAAAAGGGCAAAGCACGTGCCCAAAACAAAGCAAAGCCTAAGCAGCGCGCAAAAAGCGGGGAGCACTAAGAGTGCCCGAAAACAGGAAAAGGGGGGAACGACACAGCTTACCGACCAAACCGAAGACGCGAAGTCCATGCAGAAGGGGTGACGACTCCACCACCAAAACCAAAGGTCGTCTCAACCACCCAGGGCTCCTCGGGTGTCGTCTCCTCGTCCTCGGGTGTCACCGAATCCTGCAGAAAAAGAGAAAACTGAACAACACAGAACAGCAAAGAAATCCCAAGCGCCTAAGCGCAAGGGTACCCCCCCCCCCAAAGCCCAGCAAGAAACACCTAAAGCCCGCGCCGAAACCTAATGGGGGAGGGAAAAGCGAAACGGATGCGCAAAAAACCTAACTCCTAAATCGGCGCGGGCAAAGGAGAGACCACCCACCCTAACCTAAGCACACTATGGGCAAAAGCAAAGCCCGGCAAAGCAACACCTAAGGCCTGCGCCAAAAAGCCTAGATGGGAGGGGGTACAAAGAGCAACGCAAAACCTTAATCCTAAGTGGCGCAGGCGAAAAGGGCAAAGCACGTGCCCAAAACAAAGCAAAGCCTAAGCAGCGCGCAAAAAGCGGAGAGCACTAAGAGTGCCCGAAAACAGGAAAAGGGGTGAACGACACAGCTTACCGACCAAACCGAAGACGCGAAGTCCATGCAGAAGGGGTGACGGCTCCACCACCAAAACCAAAGGTCGTCTCAACCACCCAGGGCTCCTCGGGTGTCGTCTCCTCGTCCTCGGGTGTCACCGAATCCTGCAGAAAAAGAGCAAACTGAACAACACAGAACAGCAAAGAAATCCCAAGCGCCTAAGCGCAAGGGTACCCCCCCAAACCGAGCCAAAGCACACCAGGGCAAAGCAAAGCCCAGCAAGAAACACCTAAAGCCCGCGCCGAAACCTAAGGGGGGAGGGAAAAGCGAAACGGATGCGCAAAAAACCTAGCTCCTTAATCGGCGCGGGCAAAGGAGAGACCACCCACCCTAACCTAAGCACACTATGGGCAAAAGCAAAGCCCGGCAAAGCAACACCTAAGGCCTGCGCCAAAAAGCCTAGATGGGAGGGGGTACAAAGAGCAACACAAAACCTTAATCCTAAGTGGCGCAGGCAAAAAGGGCAAAGCACGTGCCCAAAACAAAGCAAATTATAAGCAGCGCGCAAAAAGCGGAGAGCACTAAGAGTGCCCGAAAACAGGAAAAGGGGGGAACGACACAGCTTACCGACCAAACCGAAGACGCGAAGTCCATGCAGAAGGGGTGACGACTCCACCACCAAAACCAAAGGTCGTCTCCACCACCCAGGGCTCCTCGGGTGTCGTCTCCTCGTCCTCGGGTGTCACCGAATCCTGCAGAAAAAGAGAAAACTGAACAACACAGAACAGCAAAGAAATCCCAAGCGCCTAAGCGCAAGGGTACCCCCCCCCCCCCAAACCGAGCCAAAGCACACCAGGGCAAAGCAAAGCCCAGCAAGAAACACCTAAAGCCCGCGCCGAAACCTAAGGGGGGAGGGAAAAGCGAAACGGATGCGCAAAAAGCCTAGCTCCTAAATCGGCGCGGGCAAAGGAGAGACCACCCACCCTTACCTAAGCACACTATGGGCAAAAGCAAAGCCCGGCAAAGCAACACCTAAGGCCTGCGCCAAAAAGCCTAGATGGGAGGGGGTACAAAGAGCAACGCAAAACCTTAATCCTAAGTGGCGCAGGCAAAAAGGGCAAAGCACGTGCCCAAAACAAAGCAAAGCCTAAGCAGCGCGCAAAAAGCGGAGAGCACTAAGAGTGCCCGAAAACAGGAAAAGGGGGGAACGACACAGCTTACCGACCAAACCGAAGACGCGAAGTCCATGCAGAAGGGGTGACGACTCCACCACCAACACCAAAGGTCGTCTCCACCACCCAGGGCTCCTCGGGTGTCGTCTCCTCGTCCTCGGGTGTCACCGAATCCTGCAGAAAAAGAGCAAACTGAACAACACAGAACAGCAAAGAAATCCCAAGCGCCTAAGCGCAAGGGTACCCCCCCCAAACCGAGCCAAAGCACACCAGGGCAAAGCAAAGCCCAGCAAGAAACACCTAAAGCCCGCGCCGAAACGTAAGTGGGGAGGGAAAAGCGAAACGGAAGCGCGAAAAACCTAGCTCCTAAATCGGCGCGGGCAAAGGAGAGACCTCCCACCCTAACCTAAGCTCACTATGGGCAAAAGCAAAGCCCGGCAAAGCAACACCTAAGGCCTGCGCCAAACAGCCTAGATGGGAGGGGGTACAACGAGCAACGCAAAACCTTAATCCTAAGTAGCGCAGGCAAAAAGGGCAAAGCACGTGCCCAAAACAAAAAGCAAAGCCTAAGCAGCGCTCAAAAAGCGGAGAGCACTAAGAGTGCCCAAAAACAGGAAAAGGGTGGAACGACACAGCTTTCCGACCAAACCGAAGACGCGAAGTCCATGCAGAAGGGGTGACGACACCACCAATAACACCAAAGGTCGTCTCCAACACCCAGGGCTCCTCGGGTGTCGTCTCCTCGTCCTCGGGTGTCACCGAGTCCTGCAGAAAAAGAGAAAACTGAACAACAGAGAACAGCAAAGAAATCCCAAGCGCCTAAGCGCAAGGGTACCCCCCCAAACCGAGCCAAAGCACACCAGGGCAAAGCAAAGCCCAGCAAGAAACACCTAAAGCCCGCACCGGAACCTAAGTGGGGAGGGAAAAGCGAAACGGAAGCGCGAAAAACCTAGCTCCTAGATCGGTGCGGGCACAGGAGAGACCACCCACCCTAACCTAAGCACACTATGGGCAAAAGCAAAGCCCGGCAAAGCAACACCTAAGGCCTGCGCCAAAAAGCCTAGATGGGAGGGGGTACAAAGAGCAACGCAAAACCTTAATCCTAAGTGGCGCAGGCGAAAAGGGCAAAGCACGTGCCCAAGACAAAGCAAAGCCTAAGCAGCGCGCAAAAAGCGGAGAGCACTAAGAGTGCCCGAAAACAGGAAAAGGGGGGGACGACACAGCTTACCGACCAAACCGAAGACGCGAAGTCCATGCAGAAGGGGTGACGACTCCACCACCAACACCAAAGGTCGTCTCCACCACCCAGGGCTCCTCGGGTGTCGTCTCCTCGTCCTCGGGTGTCACCGAATCCTGCAGAAAAAGAGAAAACTGAACAACACAGAACAGCAAAGAAATCCCAAGCGCCTAAGCGCAAGGGTACCCCCCCAAACCGAGCCAAAGCACACCAGGGCAAAGCAAAGCCCAGCAATAGACACATAAAGCCCGCGCCGGAACTTAAGTGGGGATGGAAAAGCGAAACGGAAGCGCGAAAAACCTAACTTCTAGATCGGCGCGGGCACAGGAGAGACCACCCACCCTAACCTAAGCACACTATGGGCAAAAGCAAAGCCCGGCAAAGCAACACCTAAGGCCTGCGCCAAAAAGCCTAGATGGGAGGGGGTACAAAGAGCAACGCAAAACCTTAATCCTAAGTGGCGCAGGCAAAAAGGGCAAAGCACGTGCCCAAAACAAAGCAAAGCCTAAGCAGCGCGCAAAAAGCGGAGAGCACTAAGAGTGCCGAAAACAGGAAAAGGGGGGGGGGAACGACACAGCTTACCGACCAAACCGAAGACGCGAAGTCCATGCAGAAGGGGTGACGACTCCACCACCAACAACAAAGGTCGTCTCCACCACCCAGGGCTCCTCGGGTGTCGTCTCCTCGTCCCCGGGTGTCACCGAATCCTGCAGAAAAAGAGAAAACTGAACAACACAGAACAGCAAAGAAATCCCAAGCGCATAAGCGCAAAGGTTACCCCCCCAAACCGAGCCAAAGCACACCAGGGCAAAGCAAAGCCCAGCAAGAAACACCTAAAGCCCGCGCTGAAACCTAAGTGGGGAGGGAAAAGCGAAACGTAAGCGCGAAAAACCTAGCTCCTAAATCGGCGCGGGCAAAGGAGAGACCTCCCACCCTAACCTAAGCACCCTATGGGCAAAAGCAAAGCCCGGCAAAGCAACACCTAAGGCCTGCGCCAAAAAGCCTAGATGGGAGGGGGTACAAAGAGCAACGCAAAACCTTAATCCTAAGTAGGGCAGGCAAAAAGGGCAAAGCACGTGCCCACAAAGCAAAGCCTAAGCAGCGCGCAAAAAAAAGCGGCGGCAGAACTTACCAAACAGAGTGAAGAGTCCCTCGTGCCCACCAGCCAGCCCCCAAACTGGACCTCACCAGGCCCTCCGTGTTGTCTCCTCGTCCTCGGGTGTCACCGAATCCTGCAGAAAAAGAGAAAACTGAACAACACAGAACAGCAAAGAAATCCCAAGCGCCTAAGCGCAAGGGTACCCCCCCAAACCGAGCCAAAGCACACCAGGGCAAAGCAAAGCCCAGCCAGAAACACCTAAAGGCCGCGCCGGAACCCAAGTGGGGAGGGAAAAGCGAAACGGAAGCGCAAAAAACCTAGCTCCTAAATCGGCGCGGGCAAAGGAGAGACCACCCACCCTAACCTTAGCACACTATGGGCAAAAGCAAAGCCCGGCAAAGCAACACTTAAGGCCTGCGCCAAAAACCTTAGATGGGAGGGGGTACAAAGAGCAACGCAAAACCTTAATCCTACGTGGCGCAAGCAAAAAGGGACAAAGCACGTGCCCAAAACAAAGCAAAGCCTAAGCAGCGCGCAAAAAGCGGAGGGCACTAAGAGTACCCGAAAACAGGAAAAGGAGGAACGACACAGCTTACCGCCCAACCCGAAGACGCGACGTCCATGCAGAAGACATCGACTTTTTTGTATACTTAGGGTGGTCGGTCTCCACCTCATAGAATTTACTTCACCAATTCGTGTACATAAACATGAAAACCAAAAGCAGCAAGAGTCAATTTCTTTTTTAAAGTAATCTATGTGTCCCTGCCAGATCACACAGATTGTTATTATCGTTTTTTTCAACACCGTATTGCATTTTAAAAGTTTGAAAACTTGCGCAAGAACATTTCTGCAAATTTACGTGATATCAATGCTGCAGCACAACTTTTATCATTGAGACTTTATGATCATCTCTGGTCATTCTCATTGGATAAATTTGAAGAGCACTTCGGCAAAAAAATGGCTTAACATTTTTCAACTTAAGATTTTTTTTATTGCATAATTTAAAATATTTTCTGTACCTAATGTTTTGTACCAACTTTTGGAAAAACTTGAGTACTTGTCGTTTGCATTTATCTGCAGCTAAAAAATTTCAATTGTCAGTATCTATGTGTCCCTGTCAGAGCACATTTTTCATTTAAAAATTTCAGTTGGTTTTTTCCTACCGTGCTCAAAACCAGCATGCTCTTTGAAACAATATTTGAGAAAGCAAGAGAATTTTCAATTTTCGTTCATTAAAGTACGCTCTGTAAAAAGACCAAATTAATTTTTGGGTAGTTATTTTATGTTTCGAATTAAACATTTATTTTCGCTTTTTACTCAGTTTTTAACTGTTTTCATTTTTTGCTTTCTTCTTGAAAACAATTTTAGGAACAGAAGGATTGAAAGAGAAAAAAGCTTTTTTTGTTTTATTTTTTTTTCTGTCAACTATTTTTTCTTTGTTTTTTACAAAAACTTTTATTATAGGACAACAAGAATTTTGAAAAATGTTGGTTCAAGAAACTGAATTGTTAAGATCTAGCATTCCGAGATAGCACCTAATCAATCAACAACCAATTTCTTACGTTAACATAACTTTTCAGAACTTGAACACTAGGGGTGAACTTCAAATCTGGTGGTCAATATACTGCGGAACAGAGCGAGCACTCGCTTTTTGCCGTCCTCATTCAAATGCGCCAAATCATATGGAATGTTTTCTTTGAGAAAATGAATGGGCCTCACATAACGAGGACCAACGTAATCAGTTTGCATAATGTTTTGAAGAAAAATATTAGTCTGTTGTATGGCTCGTATTCAGTATCTGGCCGATTTAAAAGACCGACAACTTTAACTTCGACAGAATTTTCTTGTAGTCTCTTTGCGAAGCCACACAGCCTAGCAGCAGTTTTTAAAGGAGTTTCAGGGGTCAGCCAAGGTTTGTTAGGGTGTTGTGAGATGTCATTGTTTCCTAATAGAAGTATGCAATGGGTGAAATTGGCACAAAACACTACATCTTCGCCGTTCAAAAAGGCAGCTCGGAAGCCGGGTCTGCAATGAAGAGTGATTTTATAGGGCCGGAGAACAACATCATTTTCAAGTTCGTTTTGAATCTTCACCAGGTTGCTGTCCCCGACTACAACGTTTGATGGACTAAAACACGCTTCGATTGAATACATTTTTTCCCAAGCTGGCCCTGACAGCGCAGCTTGATTTTTTGTGATTAATTAAACGCAAATTACGTACAGAAGCTTTCATTCAATAACAAAACAAAAAAAAGTTTCTTCATCTCAATTATGCTCGAATCCTTCTCTTATGACACTCACGATGAGAAAATTTTGCTCAACAAAAACTACAGTCTTGTGCTTTAAGTTACAAGTGGGAACCATTTCCATAGACCCTAAACCAAAAAGTTCGTATATTAGGCCAAAATTATCAGAAGTACCAGTCAAATTTAAATCGCGGGCACTAGTAGCAGGTCTACCAACAGCAAATGACACATCAGAAATTGAACAGTACGTACTAACACGAAAGAAACGACCGTCGCTTAATTGAATTACGCATTCTCCCAAGTTATTGTTAAGTCTGGAATAGGATAGCGAGCCAAAACATTGACCACTTTTATTGATAAACCTAGAAAAAAAGAGGAAATATTCTTATTATCGCAAAAACGTAGAGTCTCGTCGTCTACCGTTGTCAGCCCCTTGAGATATTTTTCAGCTTGATTAATAGTAGTGCAATTAATCGCAGCTTGGTGCTTAATAAACTGTTGAACTATAGCCTCTGGTTCTTTAATTGTCCCTTGAACAGCACTTAGAAGGTTGTGATTTGCAGACTCAAAACAAAAGGCCGAAAAAAGCCAAAGGGGTCCGTTGCGCCTAAACTGTTCACATAAGTGTCGCATTGTATGAAAGTTGAATGACTGCGAATCCACTCCGTAAAGTTCTACAAAATTAATGAAAAAAAGAGTTATGAGCTCATCTGCTGATTTAATGTGAGCTTCGGTTGCCGTTTGTTCAGAGAGCAGTCTCATGGCTGTGCTGAGCACGCAGAAGCTTTTATACAAAACCCTACGGACGGGAATTTTTCTAAAAACAAGAGGTCCCACGTGAAAAAAAACAATTTGAGATCGAAACCTTTCCAGAACTTGATCTCATCTAAAGACATTATTCGGTGCAAAATATCGAAAGGTACTTTAACTTGCATCATTAAGTTATTTGCTTCCTTCAATTTTGACTTAGCTAAAGATACAAGCACTTTCGTCAAAACTTTACCTGTACCCAGAAAAACTTGGTGCATTGGATCAATTGGACAATCCCAAGGTAAATCTAAGATACTATTGAGGGGGGTTGAAGACTTAATGCCACATTTGATATCGCCATCTCGCTCAGCTGCCCGACCGCAGGCTTTGAAATCCTTATTTTCGCAAAGTTTGAAGGGTTTTGTCACGGAAATCAGCATCCTATAATTTTGCCAAAAGCCTTTTATGAAACAATGAGGACATGAAGAGTAGCCGTTAAATTGATTCATACATAAAACACTTGCCGTCGCTGGCATGTCTGCGACAATGGTTCTGATCCGAAAACTGATAGTTTCTAAACCCTCAATGAGTATAATTGGCTCGCACAAAGACTCGATTTCAAACACAATTAGGGGCAAAAGCTTATCAAAAAGTGGTTTTGATCTTCCATGCCAAAGACCTAGGAGAGAAAGATTTGAAAAAGCACCCCGTAGTTTTGGGGGCAAATTGAAAACTTGAACCCAAGTCGGCCAAACAGATAGTTTAGATGACTTGAAAACTGATGCACCGTCTACATTTAAAACTAATTGTACCTCATTACTTTTGAAGTTGTCCCATTGAGTAAACCAGGGATAATCGTCTTGCCAAGACTTCAAAATATAAGTCGAATTTCGGATTAAAAATTTTTCGAGCTGCGTTTTCAGGTCCACACAAACAAACTTACCACTTTCATACACATTAGATGTAAGGGCTGGTAAAAATGGCATAGAGAGTTTAGCGAAAAGTTTATTAGGTATTGGAAGTGCCTTAGCAAAAAGCTTCAACAAATCATTTTTTGCAATTTTTGGTAGCTTATGCTTATGAGACAAAGCTTCAAAGTCCTTCACGAAGCCTTCAGTTGAAAGGCTGGCTCCCTCGAACAACTCTGTTCCTTCCTCCTGCACCTGAAAAGCACTAAAGATTTCATTACCGTTATTGAACTGGGTTTGACTGTTTCTTTCTTCAACCTTTTCTGTTTCAAAATTACCTAACATTATAGGAGTACCAAAAACGTCCGAAAGAGTTTGATCTTGAGGCGGCTGCGGAGAAACAGAAAAACCTCTCGGAGACGAACTTGTGATCGGGTCGCAGCGAACAGGTGTACTTATTTTTTGGGGGCTTAGGGATTGATCAATTTTCCTAAAAAAACTGTTATAGCTCAACTAAGATTCTTGATCAACATTTGAAGCTGGCAGTTTTTCAAGTACAATTCTTCTTATTGGAGTTTCGGGAATAGACGATTCTAAAGAGGAGAAACTTGGTGTCGTAATTAACTGTTCGGTTATTTTTTTGCGTTTTCTTACCGGCTCGGGATCGTTTGGACAAGGGTCACCATGCTCGCTTTTGTAGGGGCAGAGACAATTGATGTTAAACTTGCCAAAATAATGACGATTGTAAAAAACAGTTAATTCATCGCCCGTGCTAATATTCTTTGTGGCAACGCAAACCACTAATCAACCTTTTTGTCTGTATTCGACGTTCGACCTACAGGAAGCATTAACGAAAGAAATTGGACCTAGCATAAGCCATTGCTCATCTCTCATTTTACTGCATAAAACTGACACGTCATTAAAACCTGGTATTATCTCCGCATCAGTAATTTCTGCCAGAAATCCTATGACACCATTTACTACTTCACCTTTTTGAATATCAGATTTCGTATACAGACCTAATTGAACGTAGTCCTCATTTGGTAAGTAACTTACAGTTTTGTATTCAACCGAGAGCATAGTTTTGCCGTACTCGTCGTCAAGGAACTTATGCATTGAGGTGATGTCATCGTTGTGTACTTCCTCACCCTCTATGAGAATCTTATGCACCCACTTAAAAGTTAGTTGTTGATCAATCCTAGCTAGCTGTTTCCACGTCACAATGGACTTGGAAAAGTTTTTGGAGGCTGTGAAATAGTAATTCAACAATCCCTGTGCCATGAATCTTAAAAAGCATAGTTAAATTAGTCAGATAAGCTAGAATTTTATTGGGAGAGGGATAAAACAATTTTTCCTGAGATTCTTTAAAGCCTCATGACATTAAAAATATTCCGAAAATTCAATTAGATTGACATTATATTTTGAAACAAGAGGAGTAACTTAGCCAAAAAAGAAACTTTATTAGCGTCCCTGTCAGAGCGCCATTTATTTTCTCGTTTCTTAATAACCTAAAATCAGTTTCGTAATTCAGTTCATGTTTCATGCATCATCTTTGCTTGAGCCGAACCGTTGCTTTCTTTCATGAATGCCGTACGCATTGGCAGCATCCTTTACACGTCTCAGGGCATAGAGGCTGTCCCCACAGAACCGTCTGACTGCTTCTAAAATTTATGTCGTAAGTAAAAAAAATTAAAAACTCCGAAAAAAACTGAAGTTCGAAAAATTTCAACCTCGAAAATAACTTTCATCTTCCTCAGAGGCTGGTACGCGTCCGTCCCTGACCGATCGTTGTGCAAACCAGCAAGTTATTTTTCGTTCCTCTTTTGATAGGATGCACCTCGTTAAAAACCTGGCGTACCCTGAGTAGTCATCGCTTGCACCACTGTAGGCCAAGAGATTTCGATTTTTATACATCAGCCGATTAATCGAGTTTTTCCGTTGTTTTTGACTCTGTTTAACGTTCTATGACAAAAAAGAATAATTTTAGTTTTAAACGTAACCAACTACGGTCAGCTTAATTGCTCTCAAGCGACAGGTTTCAAGCGAAAGGGTTCGTGGCCGGATATCCAGTAGAGGGGTGCACACGGGGATTGCTTTATCAATTGCTCATAAAGTTCGATCGTTCACGCAAAACATCAGTCCAGGAAAAAAAGCACAAAAAGACCAACAGGGCTAATATAATTGCTACAAACTTTGTTTGAAAGCAATTTAAAAAAAAAACTTACAATTTTTCTCAATGATTTTGCAGCCCAAAGCAAAAAGTTGACTGCATCCACCTGAGCCATGTCTAATTGTCTTAGTGCCTCTTTAATTCTCTTAAGAACATTGACGGCGTTTCTATTCGGGCGAAACCTGGGTTGGTTTTGACCAGGCATTTTTCAACTTTTCAATTTATTCTGAAAAAAAATCACATTTTGAGCAAACCTAAAATTCCTCTATAGACACGAAAGACAAATTCAGTTGCCTTCACTTTTGATCGAGAGCTGTTAAAAACGTTCTCCAAGCTATTGTTTTATTAATGCGCGAGATGAATCATGCAAAAAATTCAAACGATAATTAAGTGGCCGCTCAAATATTGAATAAAGCATACATCAGAACAATAGGAAAGTTGGCCGCAAAACAAGTAGGTCATATTTGTATTATAACCCCAAAATCAAAATGAATACTAGCCCCATGAGAAAAGTTTTTGTACTTTTGTCCAATGGCACGCAGCAATTGAATAAAACAGTACAAATATGAGAGCTCAAATCTTCAGTTATAAAACAAGAAATCAAAAGAACTGGCATCAAAACAGAACAAAAGAAAAAAATCCAGAAAGCCTTTTCGCTTTCAGAAGCAAGCCGTTTTTTAAATGTTCTTGTTTCCCTGACAGAGCACAACCACACGTATTTCATTGTAACAGCTTTTAAGCGTCCTCTTGACTAGAATCAGTTTCAGAATTACGATTTTCGTTTCCAACTGACTTTCGCTTTCGTTGCATATCCACACCTTATTGGTTTACGTACCTGAGAATATCAAGGTATTTCACCTCATTGAAATCGTTTTTCAAAACACCCATCAAAGCGCTACGAAAAACTTCTGTTCGTTCCTCGTCTGCTGGTTCCCTCTCACCTATGAGCATTTTCCTTGGAGCAATGCAGTATTTTTTCCTTTCCTCGGGGGTCCAAATTTTGTTAGCAATAAGAAGAGCACGTTCACGGGGTGTGTTGCCACCCAATCCCAAGAGATTAACACCATTATACATCAGCGATTCAACTTCGAAGGAGCGTTCGTTTTCTTCAATCGGGTCATCTCTGTTTTGCTCGGCTATTTCATGAAGCCGGTTGAGTTCCTCCATGGTTTTCCTCCCAAAGGTCTTCGGTGAACGCATCACATCTGTAGCGGCGTCCAGCCTTTTCTCAATTTTTGTCATAACGAATTGGAACCGCTCCCAAGTGAACTCCTTCAAAAAAGTATTTAAGAGTTATTGAAAATTTCTAGAGCCAATAGTTTGTCGATTTGAGATAGCAACAAATATTTTCCTAACAATCACATTGGCCATCAGTTTACTTAACATCCTAAAAAAATCCTAAGTGGTTTTGCAGTAATCTCATTGGTCAAAAATTGTTTTTGTGGAGAAAAACTTCATGTGTCCCTGTCAGAGCACATGAAGACTTGATTTTTTGAACTAAATTCTTACTTCATCCGATTGTCTTGATGACGAACAAGCTGCTCCTCCTTCTGGGGTTTTTGATTTCTTGGACTTTTTCGCCGCGCGACCGAAGTAATCCTCTACCAATGCGTCAACGAAGGGTGGTTCGTCCGCAACTGCCTCATTATCGATCACAAGTCGGCTTTGCGATGATGGTAAACCAATTTCCGGGCTGCAACTTGGCCGATCATTTTGATTGTTGTCAATTCGATTGCTGCCCTGAGAGCTACCGCATCCTATATTGATAGCTTCCTCCCTCGCAGCAGCGCCGTTAGACTGACATAATTCACGCAGGTATTTATTGACATCCTTTTCATATCCTTGATATTTGAATTCTCCTAATGCTTTTCCTCCATGAGCATAACAGATAATATCAACCTAATCTCCGTACATCAGAGAGACCTTCTGCGAGTTCTTATAGTCCAAAGGCCACCTTGGACTATCTGCCGGAATTTTACTAAATTTATCATCAATTTCGAAGTAAAACAAATAAAACCAGTTGGGTGGCAATTCGCAGTCGGAAACATTGAGAGCAGCGGCCTCTTTTTCGATCATTCGGGCTGATTTTTTTGTAGCCTCTGGAAGTTGACTCATTGCTAAAAAATTTTTCGATTCGAGCATGATTAGAGCAAAAAGTTTGATTCGAGCATAATTTAAAATTGAGAAGAAACTTTTGAGTCATTTAAATATAAAACACAGAACCCAATTCTTACCTCATTGGCAGTGAAGACTAGAAAACAAAATGACTCTCAAAATTTTGTTCTTGATGGAAACAAAAACGCGTCCCTGACAGAGCGCATTTTATTTTTTATTCCATTCTGAACGCAACCCGAACTAATTTTTTTTTTACAAGAGCACATTTTTTTTTAAGATGTTATATACTAAACACATTTAAAACTTGTACCGCCTGTAGTACTTCTTGTGTGTGCGAGGAAAAACTTAGCTATAATTCCAAACTGTTACTATAACAAAAACGCTTCTTTTCGACGAAAAAAAATTTGTCTTAACCAAAGTTTTTCAAGTTTTTCATTTCTCGTAAATTAGATAGGATAAAGTTGGTTTTAAGATTTGTCCAGATTTTACACAAAGGCATATTGGATGCCTCCGCTGTACTTCAATGGACACATCTGTTTTAAGTGGGACTCTCAGAAGAATGGACTACTTGCTTTTTGATAAGTTTTACGAGACATGAAAAAAATGAAGATCTTTGGTCAAGCCATATTTTTTCGTTGAAAAAAGAAATTTTGCACTATTAACTACTTGGAGTTATCACTTAGGCTCTCCTAGCACACGGAAGAAGGACTAAAAGCAGGACAAATATTAAATGCGCTCACTATATAATCACAAATATGGTTTAAATTTCTTTTTCGGGTTTCGGAAATTTTTTGCTTTTCGGCCTTGTCCATATTTTTCACAACTAAACAAACGAAAATATCTTTTCCTTGCTAACCGGCTAGCCTAAACAGAAGGGGGCTCTCGCCTATAGAATGTAGGAAGGCAGGCGACAGAAGAGAGCTGAACAAGAGCAGCAAAACCAAACAAGAACTGAAATAGAAATAATAAAATAAAAATGATAACAACATCAAAACCAAAACAAACCAACACCGGGCGGATACCACTAGCCAGCAGTTATACGCTACCAACAATAGTATTAGAATAATAATATTAATAGCGGAGGGACAGTGAAGAACAAGTCAGCCAGAAGGAAGAACACCAAATTTCCTTTGACTGAATAAAAAAAAGTGGACCAAGTTTTGGTTATTTTTCAACACTTTCTCAAGAAACATTACACGCAACCCTTTTGTTATCTGTATACACACACATCATTAGACAGGCTCAAATAAAAAAACAGAGCCACAATGGGGTCGCTCTAAGATGATGTATGGAAATTTTAAGGAACAGTACTAGTACCCAAAGTACAAATGTGATCAAAGAAAATGACGTATGTCAAACATCAGAGAAATCACCCCTGAGGGTGACACTCCCAGGGGACCCTTAAAACATTATTACAAACCTCTACAAACAGTACTACACACCTGTAAACGATTTACAAACAGCTTTCAATGCAGTGAGTTGGCCCCATACTACAAACATGGCCATGTACCGCTATACAGAGGCAAATTACATCATCTTGATGCCCGAAATCGTGTATACAAACTGAGCTTGCCAGAAACTACATATAATTAGGGGTCTATATAGCCTATACACAACTCCGTAAGTACATTTTAAACACATTTCAATCGCCTCCACCGCTGTGTTACATACGACAATTTTGAGGCCAAAATAGGGGCCAAAGTACCATCCAAATATCAAACAGTAGTCGATGTGCGACCCCCTCAGTTTGGTAGTACACTACACGACGAGCCTGGTGAATAAAACAGAACCAGATTTGCTTCACTATTCACATATTAATCAACAATTTGGTGTTTTGTACCATCGCTCAAAATGAGGCCACTTACCACCCCCCACCCCCCTATGGAGTCAAAATACACCATCTAGATCCACAAAAACCTACATATAACCATGGTTCATGAGTAACTACATATAATGGGGGTTATAAATAGCCTATAGACGACACTAAAAGCACATTTTTAACACACTTTTTTCATCTCCGCAGCTTAGGTACCCCTCTATTAGGGTCGGATGTTAGGACCCCTTTACCGGCAAAATACACCATCTAAATCACAGAAAACCTACATACAACCATGGTTCATGAGTAATTACATATAATAGGGGTTATAAATAGCCTATAGACGACACTAAAAAGACATTTTTAACACACTTTTTTCATGTCCGCAGGTTAGGTACCCCCTCTATTAGGGTCGGATGTTAGGACCCCTGTACCGGCAAAATACACCATCTAGATCCCCGAAAACCTACATACAACCATGGTTCATTAGTAACTACATATAATAGGGGTTATAAATAGCCTATAGACGACACTAAAAAGACATTTTTAACACACTTTTTTCATCTCCGCAGGTTAGGTACCCCCTCTATTAGGGTCGGATGTTAGGACCCCTGTACCGGCAAAATACACCATCTAGATCCCCGAAAACCTACATACAACCATGGTTCATGAGTAACTACATATAATAGGGGTTATAAATAGCCTATTGACGACACTAAAAAGACATTTCTAACACACTTTTTTCATCTCCGCAGGTTATGTACCCCCTCTATAAGGGTCGGATGTTAGGACCCCTGTACCGGCAAAATACACCATCTAGATCCCAGAAAACCTGCATACAACCATGGTTCATGAGTAACTACATATAGTGGGCGTTATGAATAACCTATAAACATCACTAAAAGTACCTTTTTAAAATACTTTTTCCATCTCCGCAGGTTCGGTACAGATCACTATTTGGGTCGAAAATTGCGCCCCATGTACCGGCTAAAAATCACACTCTGGTTCACAAAAGCCTATACGCGGTCCCCTTGGCCTTCAACAGCAATATATAACCTGTCATAATCTTCAAGCAGAACAGAAATTGGTTCACTCAACAATGAGATATTTCAAAAATACCGTTTTGTAACATAGCCTAAATTTGACCTGGTTCGCGACGTACATCGTCAAATTTCACCCACACAACTTCAGAAAACGCATAGGAAAACTTATGGGGCTCAACTGTGGAGATGACGAGGGTTGTAAATTGCTATAGTACATCTACAAAAACCGCTTATATAAAGGTACCATTGGTGCGGTGAAAAAGAGGGTCAAAATTAAGCATTTTGCCTGAATTCAGGGGTTAATATTTTCTCAGCGACCAATACTACGCACTTCACCGGTGGCTCAAACAAAGAGGAGCTCTTGCTGAGTTCAACGATACCACACATGCTCAATTCCGTTCAGTACTTCTGGAGTACTTTTCAAAAGCACTCAATTTCATCGAAATTTTCGAAAATTACTCGATCCAGTACAATCAAAACCTCCGAAATCACCAATACCAGCCTTTGCAACGCAATTCAATGGCTGGACTTTTGTTGTCCGGGCCATTCTAAGAGTCACTCCTACCTATGCAACTCTTTCAGAAGTCTTCGTGACCCTGCACTACAATTTCACTGAATGTTTGTCTTTTTGCATAAAAAAAAACGTTCGAAATCAAAGAAAAGTTCATAAATTGTAAATTCGCAAATCAGCTATCATCAGCATGTTAGGTGGCCAAATGGAGGTCTAAAAAAATGCTAGATACACTGTTTTCCAACCCATTATTGAGCGGAAACAGGAAAAAACTGAAAACAGAGAGTTTGGAGCTGACTAAACCGAACTCCCGAAACTTCAAAACTTGGACGTTTAAACCTTTTGTATGCAATCAAATCATAAAACCAATTACTTCTACTGGTCTTTTACTGTTCACTGTGTATCGATGTTATTGAGTTTTAATTATATGAAGCAGTGGTCACGGTATAACTCAAACAAAACGCTTCCGAACATTGTTTTTTGCCAATTTCCTTTGTTAGACAACTGAAAACACCGGTATTAGCACAACCAAAAATGGTTTTCGCAAAAAAACAACACATGGTACTTCTTGTCGGTAAATTAATAGTGCCGATTTGCCATAGAATGAGTTTGGAATGGTTCCAAGGTTAAAGAAGAGTTACAATTTCGGATTTCGCCTTGTACATATTATACCATCGAAAAGCGTTCTGTTGTCGCCACAAAGAAATTATGGTCACCTTTTTTGGTCTAATAGACCCCTGATATATATCAGATATTGATGTACAATTAGCGATTAAAATAACTGGACCCTTGTTGTCATTCCATGCGCTTCGAGTCATAGAAGCAGTGATTTTCTTGGAAAAAGTCAGACAAAACAAAATAAAAGCTTGGATGGACATTACTGGAGGCTTTGATATGACGTTTATCAGATCCTTACAACCTAACCACAGTCATTGAAAGCTATTTTGTGTGAGAAAACCATCAAACAACATTTTTTTAATAATATTTTGTATTCTTATCACCGGTAATGTCAAAATGAAATTTTCCGTTTAGGCCCGAGACAATGATTGTTTTAAGGCAAAAAATTGTTTTTGGGACCCCATTTCAGTTTTCCAGCTTTGTTAGCCTCAGTAGAAGTGCAGTTTTGCTATAGAATGATTTTGGAAAGGACTGGAAGCTCAAGAAATGTGACCATTTACGAACTTCGCCATAAACATATTATATCACCAAAAAACGTTATATCACCATAAAAAGCCTATGATCAACTTTCGCGCAATCTAGGCCTGTTTTTCAACTCATCTGACTACTTATGAATAGAGATCGTGGTTACGGAACCGTTGTGGTAGTTCTATGTGCTTGGAGTCAGAGAAACAGCGTTTTTCTTGAAAAAAAAAATCAGATACAACAATAAAAAAAAAGCTCAGATGGATGTCACTGGAGGCCTCTGATATGACGTTTATCAGGGCCTAACAAACTAGCCACAGTCATTGAAAGCCGTATTAATAAAAAATCCATCAAGCAACGTTTTTTATCAGATTTTGTTTTCTTACTGCTATATCACCGGTAAGGTCAACATGAAATTTTGTGTTTAGGCCCGAGAGAAAAAATGTTTTATGGCAAAAAAAATTGCAGCCCAATTTTATTATTCCAGCTTTTTTTAAACCCCAGTAGAAGTGCCGTTTTGCTATAGAGTCATTTTGGAAAGGATCGGAAGCCCAAGAAAGGTGACCAATTACGAATTCCGCCATAAACATAGTATATCACCAAAAACCGTTATATTATCACCACATAAAAACTATGATCGATTTTTTCGCTTGATCTAGGCCTTTCATTCAACTCATCTGGCTAGTTATGAATAAAGATCGTGGTTACGGAACCGTTGTGGTGGTTCTACGTGCTTGGAGTCAGAGAAACAGCGTTTTTCTTGAAAAAAAGTCAGTTAAAACAATAAAAAAGCTCAGATGGATGTCACTGGAGGCTTCAATATGACGTTTATCAGGGCCTATCAAACTAGCCACAGTCATCGAAAGCTGTATTAATAAAAAAATCATCATACAACGTTTTTTATAAGATTTTGTTTTCTTACTGCTATATCACCGGTAAGGTCAATATGAAATTTTTTGTTTAGGCCCGAGAGAAAAAGTGTTTTATGGCAAAAAATTTTGCACACCAATTTTTTTATTCCAGTTTTCTGTTATCCTCAGTAGAAGTGCCGTTTCGCTATAGAATGATTTTGGAAAGGATCGGAAGCCCAAGAAAAGTGACCATTTACGAATTTCGCCATAAACATAGTTTATCACCAAAAACCATTATATCACCGCAAAAAACCTATGATCAACTTTTTCGCGTGATCTAGGCCTGTCATTCAACTCATGTGACTACTTATGAATAGAGATCTTGGTTACGGAACCGTTGTGGTGGTTCTATGCGCTTGGAGTCAGAGAAAGAGCGTTTTTCTTGAAAAAAAAGTCAGGTAAAACAGTAAAAAAGCTCAGATGGATGTCACTGGAGGCTTTGATATAACGTTCGTCAGGGCCTTACAAACTAGCCACAGTCGTTAGAAGCTATGTTATTGAAAAAACCATCAAACAGCGTTTTTTATAAGATTTTGTTTTCCTACTGCTATATCACCTGTAATGTCAATATGAAATTTTCTGTTTACGCCCGAGAGAAAAAAAATGTTTTATGGCAAAAAAATTTCGCAGCCCAATTTTACTTTTCCAGCTTTTTTTAAACCCCGTTAGAAGTGCCGTTTTGCTATAGAATGAATTTGAAAAGATCGGAAGCCCAAGAAAAGTGACCATGTACGAATTTCGCCATAAACATAGTTTATCACCAAAAACCATTATATTATCACCACAAAAAACATATGATCAACTTTTTCGCGTGATCTAGGCCTGTCATTCAACTCATCTGACTACTTATGATTAGAGATCGTGGTTACGGAACCGTTGTGGTGGTTCTATGTGCTTGGAGTCAGAGAAAGAGCGTTTTTCTTGAAAAAAAAGTCAGGTAAAACAGTAAAAAAGCTCATGGATGTCACTGGAGGCTTTGATATAACGTTCGTCAGGGCCTTGCAAACTAGCAACAGTCGTTAGAGGCTATGTTAATGAAAAAACCATCAAACAGCGTTTTTTATAAGATTTTGCTTTCTTACTGCTATATCACCTGTAATGTCAATATGAAATTTTCTGTTTACGCCCGAGAGAAAAAAGGTTTTTTGGCAAAAAAGTTTTACACCCCAATTTTATTTTTCCAGCTTTTTTTAAACCTCAATAGAAGTGCCGTTTTGCTATAGAATGATTTTGGAAAGGATCGGAAGCCGAAGAAAAGAGACCATTTACGAATTTCTCCATAAACATAGTTTATCACCAAAAACCATTATATTATCACCACAAAAAACCTATAATCAATTTTTTCGCGTGATCTCGGCTTGTCATTCAACTCATCTGACTACTTATGATTAGAGATCGTGGTTACGGAACCGTTGTGGTGGTTCTATGTGCTTGGAGTCAGAGAAAGAGCGTTTTTCTTGAAAAAAAGTCAGGTCAAACAATAAAAAAGCTCAGATGGATGTCACTGGAGGCTTTGATATGACGTTTATCAGGGCCTAGGAAACTAGCCACAGTCGTTAGAAGCGTTGTTAATAAAAAAACCATCAAACAGCGTCTTTTATAAGATTTTGCTTTCTTGCTGCTATATCACCGGTAATGTCAATATGAAATTTTCTGTTTACGCCCGAGAGAAAAAATGTTTTATGGCAAAAAAATTTTGCACCCCAATTTTAATTTTCCAGCTTTTTTTAAACCCCGGTAGAAGTGCCCTTTTGCTATAGAATGGTTTTGGAAAGGATCGGAAGCCCAAGAAAAGTGACCATTTACGAATTTCGCCATAAACATAGTTTATCACCAAAAACCATTATATTATCACCACAAAAAAACATATGATCAACTTTTTCGCGTGATCTAGGCATGTCATTCAACTCATCTGACTACTTATGATTAGAGATCGTGGTTACGGAACCGTTGTGGTGGTTCTATGTGCTTGGAGTCAGAGAAAGAGCGTTTTTCTTGAAAAAAAGTCAGGTCAAACAATAAAAAAGCTCAGATGGATGTCACTGGAGGCTTTGATATGACGTTTATCAGGGCCTAGGAAACTAGCCACAGTCGTTAGAAGCGTTGTTAATGAAAAAATCATCAAACAGCGTTTTTTATAAGATTTTCCTTTCTTACTGCTATATCACCTGTAATGTCAATATGAAATTTTCTGTTTACGCCCGAGAGAAAAAATGTTTTTTGGCAAAAAAATTTTGCACCCCAATTTTATTTTTCCAGCTTTTTTTAAACCTCAATAGAAGTGCCGTTTTGCTATAGATTGATTTTGGAAAGGATCGGAAGCCCAAGAAAAGTGACCATTTACGAATTTCGCCATAAACATAGTTTATCACCAAAAACCATTATATCACCACAAAAAACCTATGATCAACTTTTTCGCGTGATCTAGGCCTGTCATTCAACTCATCTGACTACTTATGATTAGAGATCGTGGTTACGGAACCGTTGTGGTGGTTCTATGTGCTTGGAGTCAGAGAAAGAGCGTTTTTCTTGAAAAAAAAGTCTGGTAAAACAATAAAAAAGCTCAGATGGATGTCACTGGAGGCTTTGATATTACGTTTATCAGGGCCTAGGAAACTAGCCACAGTCGTTAGAAGCTTTGTTAATGAAAAAACCATCAAACAGCGTTTTTTATAAGATTTTGCTTTCTTACTGCTATATCACCTGTAATGTCAATATGAAATTTTCTGTTTACGCCCGAGAGAAAAAATGTTTTTTGGCAAAAAAATTTTGCACCCCAATTTTATTTTTCCAGCTTTTTTTAAACCTCAATAGAAGTGCCGTTTTGCTATAGATTGATTTTGGAAAGGATCGGAAGCCCAAGAAAAGTGACCATTTACGATTTTCGCCATAAACATAGTTTATCACCAAAAACCATTATATTATCACCACAAAAAAACCTATGATCAACTTTTTCGCGTGATCTAGGCCTGTCATTCAACTCATCTGACTACTTATGATTAGAGATCGTGGTTACGGAACCGTTGTGGTGGTTCTATGTGCTTGGAGTCAGAGAAAGAGCGTTTTTCTTGAAAAAAAATCAGGTCAAACAATAAAAAGCTCAGATGGATGTCACTGGAGGCTTTTATATGACGTTTATCAGGGCCTAGGAAACTAGCCACAGTCGTTAGAAGCGTTGTTAATGAAAAAAACAATAAAACAGCGATTTTTATAAGATTTTGCTTTCTTACTGCTATATCACCGGTAATGTCAATATGAAATTTTTTGTTTAGGCCCGAGAGAAAAAGTGTTTTATGGCAAAAAATTTTGCACACCAATTTTTTTATTCCAGTTTTCTGTTATCCTCAGTAGAAGTGCCGTTTCGCTATAGAATGATTTTGGAAAGGATCGGAAGCCCAAGAAAAGTGACCATTTACGAATTTCGCCATAAACATAGTTTATCACCAAAAACCATTATATCACCGCAAAAAACCTATGATCAACTTTTTCGCGTGATCTAGGCCTGTCATTCAACTCATCTGACTACTTATGATTAGAGATCGTGGTTACGGAACCGTTGTGGTGGTTCTATGTGCTTGGAGTCAGAGAAAGAGCGTTTTTCTTGAAAAAAAAGTCAGGTCAAACAATAAAAAAAGCTCAGATGGATGTCACTGGAGGCTTTTATATGACGTTTATCAAGGCCTAGGAAACTAGCCACAGTCGTTAGAAGCGTTGTTAATGAAAAAACCATCAAACAGCGTTTTTTATAAGATTTTGCTTTCTTACTGCTATATCACCGGTAATGTCAATATGAAATTTTCTGTTTACGCCCGAGAGAAAAAATGTTTTATGGCAAAAAAATTTTGCACCCCAATTTTATTTTTCCAGCTTTTTTAAACCCCGGTAGAAGTGCCGTTTTGCTATAGAATGGTTTTGGAACGGATCGGAAGCCCAAGAAAAGTGACCATTTACGAATTTCGCCATAAACATAGTTTATCACCAAAAACCATTATATTATCACCACAAAAAACCTATGATCAACTTTTTCGCGTGATCTAGGCCTGTCATTCAACTCATCTGACTACTTATGATTAGAGATCGTGGTTACGGAACCGTTGTGGTGGTTTTATGCGCTTGGAGTCAGAGAAAGAGCGTTTTTCTTGAAAAAAAGTCAGGTAAAACAGTAAAAAAGCTCAGATGGATGTCACTGGAGGCTTTGATATAACGTTCGTCAGGGCCTTGCAAACTAGCCACAGTCGTTAGAAGCTATGTTAATGAAAAAACCATCAAACAGCGTGTTTTATAAGATTTTGCTTCCTTACTGCTATATCACCTGTAATGTCAATATGAAATTTTCTGTTTACGCCCGAGAGAAAAAATGTTTTTTTGGCAAAAAAATTTTGCACCCCAATTTTATTTTTCCAGCTTTTTTTAAAGCTCAATAGAAGTGTCGTTTTGCTATAGAATGATTTTGGAAAGGATCGGAAGCCCAAGAAATGTGCCATTTACGAATTTCGCCATAAACATAGTTTATCACCAAAAACCATTATATTATGACCACAAAAACCTATGATCAACTTTTTCGCGTGATCTAGGCCTGTCATTCAACTCATCTGACTACTTATGATTAGAGATCGTGGTTACGGAACCGTTGTGGTGGTTCTATGTGCTTGGAGTCAGAGAAAGAGCGTTTTTCTTGAAAAAAAGTCAGGTAAAACAATAAAAAAGCTCAGATGGATGTCACTGGAGGCTTTGATATTACGTTTATCAGGGCCTAGGAAACTAGCCACAGTCGTTAGAAGCTTTGTTAAAAAAAACCATCAAACAGCGTTTCTTATAAGATTTTCCTTTCTTACTGCCATATCACAGGTAATGTCAATATGAAATTTTCTGTTTACGCCCGAGAGAAAAAATGTTTTATTGCAAAAAAATTTTGCACCCCAATTTTATTTTTCCAGCTTTTTTTAAACCCCAGTAGAAGTGCCGTTTTGCTATAGAATGATTTTGGAAATGATCGGAAGCCCAAGAAAAGTGACCTTTTACGAATTTCGCCATAAACATAGTTTATCACCAAAAACCATTATATTATCACCACAAAAAACCTATGATCAACTTTTTCGCGTGATCTAGGCCTGTCATTCAACTCATCTGACTACTTATGATTAGAGATCGTGGTTACAGAACCGTTGTGGTGGTTCTATGCGCTTGGAGTCAGAGAAACAGCATATTTCTTGAAAAAAAGTCAGGTAAAACAGTAAAAAATTTCAGATGGATGTCACGGGAGGCTTTGAAATGACGTTTGTCAGGGCCTAACAAACTAGCCAGAGTCATTAAAAGCTATTTTGTTCACAAAACTTGTCAAAAAACGGCAACATCATAGAGCGATTCAATAATGGAGGTCAATCTTGAAGAAGATCTTGCAAGATTAACATCCTCTTGCAAGATTAACATCCTCTTGCAAGATCTTGCAAGATTAACAGTTTTTTGCAAGAATCTTTCAAGATCTTGCAAGATTAACATCCTCTCTCGACTAGGGAGGTTATAATGGCAGCATTTTTACCGTCTTCTTTTTACTAAAGAGATATGGCGAATAGTGTCGGACAATCTTCTTGCACTGTTTAGAATAGGTTTTCCCTGTGACGGTTTTCCATGCTTAACAATTCCAGTAACAGATTTTTAATGACTTTTGAAAAGCATAAATTACTTACTGGCTTTTGTAATAAGCTGGTGCGTATTCTCATGAAAACTACAGCTTAATCTTAAGGTTAATTCAGCTGATTTAAACTTTCAGTTCAATCAGAGTGAATTAAGAATTTAACCATTTTGTAAACATCTTGGGCTTAAACTGGATTAAAAGTTTCGCTTTCCAAACTCATATCAGTCATGTCAAGATGAAATTAGGTAAGTGATATCTTTCAAAATTATGATATGTGCAGAGGACTCAACTATTCATTTACTACAACACCAACATCACGCCAATTATTCAACACAGTGCAGAAAAAAATTGCTAAAATTTTTAGTTGCTCACGAACGAAGGTTGAAGCAATTATTGCAGACGTGTAGGTCTTTTATGCGCAACTTTGACCGCTTTGACTTTTCGAGTGACCTTTATGCCCTTGACTATTCGGTTTTGCGTAATCTAATATCTCTCATTCACAAGTTTTGCGTAGCTGTTCACCACTAAAAGTTTTTAAAAGAAGTAAGCCGAAATTGTTGTTTTCTTTTTATTAATGGTTATAGTGGTATATAATAACATCTGCTGACGTCATTTGAAGCCCCCTACGTGAATTTAGTTACCCTCGCCCCGAACTGAAGCAGGTTACAACATATTGCAACAGGATTTCCCACTAGTCATTCGAGAGCAATTCTTCTGACGTTAATTGGTTATGATCGGTTTCCGAAAAGACTATCTCTGCGATGACTTATTCCTAAGACACTCCTTGTTAACCGTTTACGAACTGCGCATTTATGAATTAAGTAATTATGTTCTCAGATCCCTGAATTCTTTTTACAAGAGTGATTTTTGCAATAAACTCTTTCAACCTCAATTAAAAGGTGGAATCAAAAGGTGGAATCAAACCTCTTTTTAATTGTATAACTGGAAATTGGAATGGAATAAAAAACGTTGTTGCAGTTCTAAGTTTCCCGAAAAGCTGATAAAAAGGTTGCAATCATTCCCAAAAATCTTCATAGTTGCAATAAATTTGATTTAACAAATTTTTTGCCATTGATTAAAAATTCTTATCTCGTTGTCAGCAGTGAGCTATTGGACGTTATATTCCAGTAACTTAGTCCTCGGTTAACACTTACAAAGCGATTAAGCCTCATATAAATTCCTAGATCAAATATACGTAGTTTTTGTTTATGCAACTGCTTGAATTAATTTTTTAATTTTATATATGGGCTAATTGTAATAAGTGATCTCGTAATTTGTCCACGTTGTGAGTCTTTTCACATCAACGAAGTTCACTCGTTCTGTATTTCTTTCGTTCTTAAAGGTTTCCTTAAAGGAACAGAAAATTCTTACCGTCATTAAATATCACATTAATTTGGACATAAACGTGTATACTATTGATTTGTATTCTGTAGTGTGATTTGTTTGAACTAATTAAATTCAGTGCATTTTTCTCCGGTTTGAAGTTCCTACATTACGGAACAACCATCATCATAAGTCATCATACACAATCAGTTTTTAATAGCCGCGGTCAGCATTTCAAATGCTATTATTTAGGCGCTGTCCTTCTTTTACAATCCAGGGACTTTGGATTGTGTTAGTAAGATGTCTGTTTAGGACTCAAGGAGGAGTATTTTTAATAGCCGCCCTCATCTTCTTAGCCGGCTATTATTGCGCTCGTATTTTTTTTTACAATTCAAAGAATTTGAATTGTATTGGGGCGCTGTCTTTTTTTTACGACTCGAAGAGGAGTATTGGAGAAGTCCTTTTTTTTTAATCACTTTAGTTGGAGTGAATTTTGAAGCAGGAAATGAAACGCGTGAAAAATTTTAGAGTGGTTTGGGTGCTGAACAAAAGTGAAGAGGGGAGCGAAAAGATAGTGGTTTTTTGTTCATGCCGCTCTTTTTGATAGAGCGAGAAATTGATGTGTGAAAAAATTTTCTCTGAGCGAGCGAAATTTTTTTGTTCACGTGCGGCTTTTAAAAGCAGTTTTTTTGCAATTTTTCTTGTTTACGAGGTTTGATTATGATATTGTATTGGATTTGAGCTCGTTCTGATAGGAATTGAAGGTTTCAAGTAGTTAATTTGAGTTTTATGCAAATTTTGAGGTTTTTGATCAGTTTTGCTGATTTTTCGACGAAATTTAATGTAATTTGGCCTTTTGTTTTGTTTTACTGCTTTAAGTGCAATTTGCATAGAAGCTCGTTACTCAAAGATCATCAGGGATACAAATTGATTAAAATTTTGTTGTTATAAATCATTTTTTCTGAAGAAAAATGACAGAAAAATTAGGAATTTTTTAACCACTTTTTCAAATTTTTTGCTTTTTTTCGTTTTTTTTTCAAAGGTAGACAACTTCTTTAGCTTGTTACGACTTGCCCATTTTTTCGCGAGCATTTCATTGCTCTATTTGCTCTAAGTATTTTTATTTGGCTGTATTTTTTTGTAAAATTTAAAAAAAAAAACACCTTACTTTTTCTCGTTTTTTATTTGTTCAATTTGGTTTTAAATGTCGTTTCTATTCTTCCTCAACCTTTGATAGGATTTGGGGAGTTTTCTAGTGGAAGTCAGTTGTTGAAGCTCTTTTGGATGTCTCTCATTTTGATTGATAATAGTTTCGAGTTGATTTTGTTAAAGAAAATCGAGTAAATCAGAGCAAATGTTGGCCACTTTTTGTCTTTTTTTAAGTTTATTGCATATTTCATCCAATTTTACGTTTCTTGTTGGCAACCTTTTCCCAATAAAGAGCATTTTTGTAGGTGTCGATACTATGAATTTGCACTTGAAGGCTTAGCAGGGCAGTTTTCATTTAAACAAATTATACAAATCTCTAATTCGTTAAAGAGTTTTTCTTAGTCTTTTTTAGTATGATGTTTAACGTTTCTCTGCAAGTACTAGGTGGGCGGTTGATCTAGCCAAATATATAACTAATTGATTGCTATGAGTTATGGATGGGAAGCTGCTCATCTTTTTGTAGAGGATTTTGTTTGGATTTTTAGAGAATATTATTTTTTGATTTGGTCCTTTGTCAAGTTTCCAGTTCTCCAGTCTTTTCTTTGTGTCTTTGTGAATTGGTTACACTGTCAGTCGATTAATATTATGCTGGTGATGAATCTGATTGGTGAGAATAGTCAGATTTCTACTTCGAGTCGTTTCCGGAATTTTTCCGGCTATGTTTTTTTTTAAGTTCTGTTCACACATTTTCATGATTTTTGAAGTCAAATTGGAGTAGTGATTTTGGTCACGCCGAAACAGGAAATGGAGCGAAAAAGCGAGTGGTTTTGCGGCGTGAATTTTTTTCGCTCTAATTTTAAAGTAGAGTGAGAAAATGGTGTTTGAACAAAAATTCGGTTTCTCGGTAGTGGTTTTTTGTTCACATGCGGCAATTTCACTCTGATTTTTACTGTTTTTTCGATTTTTCGGATCGGATTTTTTTCTAAATGGTTTTCCCAATCCATTCAAAGCTCATTCTAGGCCTAGTTTTTTGTGTGAATTAAATTTTCATTTCTCGTTAGTGGTTTTTTTGTTCACATGCGGCATTTTCACATTGATTTTCTGTTTTTTTTTGTTATTTTTTTATCAGAATTTTTTGAAAATGGTTTTCTCAATTCACTCTTAGTCCATTCTAGGTCTGGTTTTTCTGTTTAGTCTATGAAAACTCTTTGAATTGTACGTCAGGACGTGTCCTGCTATGTTTTTTTATTAAGATCTGTTCACATATCTTCATGATTTTTGAAGTCAAATTGGAGTGGTGATTTTGGTCACGCCGAAACAGGAAATGGAGCGAAAAAGCAAGTGGTTTTGCGGCGTGAATTTTTTTCGCTCTAATTTTAAAGTAGAGTGCGAAAACGGTGTTTGAACAAAAATTCGGTTTCTCGGTAGTGGTTTTTTGTTCACATGCGGCAATTTCACTCTGATTTTTACTGTTTTTTCGATTTTTTGATCGGATCTTTTTGTAAATGGTTTTCCCAATCCATTTATAGTCTGTTCTCGGTCTAGTTTTCTGTTTAGTCAAGGAAATTTCTTTGAATTGTACGTCAGGACTTGTCCTGCTATGTTTTTTTACTTCGTCAAACTTTTTTTCGCTTTACCATTTTGCCGCTTTTTCGACATTTTGCGTGAAATCTTTTTGACTTCTCTAGGCTAGTTTCTCTCTTCTCTCATTCTGTTAAAAGTGAATTTGAACATCAGTTGCTAAGCAAAGCAATTCAAAATGAACACAGTCGGTATAAAAAATTGAGGCCAGAAATAGAAACGGGATAAACCCATAAAGCCCAATTTTAGATGACCGCTATTTGAACGTCTTTCCTATAAGTCTTAGTTACCACCTCTATTGCTTATTGGTGTTGATTGTAGCCCCTGTAGCCTCTCTCTAAGAAATAGAAGTATGTTCAACTACGAAATGCCATCAAAATAAATCGGACTTAGTAAATATTTTTGTACAAAAATTTTTTTTTTCATTATATTCTATTCGTTCAATCCCAATCATGCTTATTTGAATCAACGGCGGCTATTTTCCGGCGATCTGCCGTGTATGTTTTTTATCTCGCGCTGTTTTTTAAAGCGGTTTTCTAGTTCTGATTCTAACTTCAGCCAGCGGTGTTAGTGTCAATTGTTTCAGCTATTAGTAAAACGCGTGGAATCTCTACGACTATTTGGAGCAAATCTTAGACTTTTAGATGCGATTTGGATTTATCTTTGCTTTTTTTTGCTGTTGGACGCAGCTTTTTAAGCTTTTTAGCAGCTTTTTAATCTTCAATTTTTTCTAGCATTGGGATAGTTATTCTGACTAAACTTTGTTGTTCTGGTCGTTTTGATGAGCTTTTTTTAAAATAGATGTTACTTCTGAGGTATTCTGTTTGTTGAGTAAAATGGAGTAACTCTAGTCGGAAATTTTTCATCTATTTTCAAAAATTTTGAGCTTATATCGGCGAATTTTAAGCTTTTCGCAATCTATTTTTGTTCACTATTTAATCACATTTTAGTGTTTAATAATCAAAATTTATCCAACTTACCTTGATATTTATCTAAAACTCAATATCAGAAGCATGTTGCGCTTTTTTAATGTCAATTTTGTCCGGTACATATCTTTTGTTAAGACAAGACATTTAAGTTATTTAGGAAAAATTGAGAATCCGTTTCTACACTTCTACCTTTTCGTTGTTCTTGTCGTCAGGCGGGTACTTTTTTGTTTTTAGTGGCTCCTGCATTATAAAATGCTTTTAAAAATCCTGTGTACAAAAGCTGAAAAAAATTCTTTGGAAAAAAAATTCTTTGAAATTTTTTGAGTTTGGAAAAATACTCAACGAGATAAAAACTTGGTTTTACTGAACGTCTCGTGATAAATATTAAAAAACCATAATATAGTCTCGTCAATAATTTCCCGAAGAAAAACAGGCGT
This sequence comes from Convolutriloba macropyga, assembly GCF_964194025.1. Taxonomy (NCBI): domain Eukaryota; kingdom Metazoa; phylum Xenacoelomorpha; order Acoela; family Convolutidae; genus Convolutriloba; species Convolutriloba macropyga. The sequence continues at coordinate 52,534,674 of NC_134472.1, forward strand.
TAATTATTTTTAATTTGTCAGTTTTTTATGCTGATGAATCTTTTGAGCTAATGAGAGTATTTTAGGCTACTGAAAATGCATTCAATTATAATTTTTCATTTTGCCATGCAATATATCTAGTCAGCAAGAGAAATCAATTTTAATTATTTTTACCTAATTTTTAAAACGCTGGAAAACGTTAATTTGAGGAAAAGTTTGAGAAATTCGACACTGATTTTTTAAGCGCAATTTACACTTAGCAATTTTTTCTTCGCAATTGTAACACACAAATCGTTTTAGTGAATGATTATAGCATTCTAGTAGGACTTGCAATTTTTTTTCTAGCAACAAGAGGACAGTTATTGACCACAAACGCATAGAGGCAATTCTGTTTCAATTTGAGATTTTCAACTAAACGTTGCCACATTCTTTTTGCTTCATTTGCTCCGCAGACAACTAACAAGATTAGAAATCACGTAAATGCCTGTCCTGATTTCAGCCAAGAGCAATTTTTGTATCTCTTTTTAATTCACAAGAAATTGGTTTGAGAACCCCCTTACAGACGCCTCCTCCACTCCACTCCCACTCAATTAAGCACCCCTCATGTATCCCATTTCTCTTTGCCTCTAGATTTGAAAAACTATGAGTAAATAAAGTGAATATTATTTGAATTTTTGTATTCATCTAGTTCTCTGTTTGTTTTAGAAAACCTATGCAACAAATATTCAGAGCTATAATGATCCATTTTTCTCATTATAATGCCACATTACTTTGAAAAGTGAATAAATCAAGAGGCACTTAGGTGAGATGGAACATGATTTGCAAACGCACATTACCGATCCTCCTTGTTATGTTTAGAAGAAAAAGAAGAAGTACCGAGAGCAACGCACGCGGGAGAGGACAGTCTCTCAGAACAGTTCGCTGACCAAAGAAATCCTGGAGCAGGTCAAACAAGTAGGTGGTTATTCTCCATTCTATAATTTTTCAATGCTTCTGGACTCAAAAATTTTGCAGGTTTTTTCTGTGCGTCTCTGTTGGCATAGCTAATTCTTATTTTTGCAGGAAATATCTGTGAAATATCACATCTAGCTGACTCGTCCAGTAGTCTTGATCCTAGTATTTCGTTTCTGACGTTTTGCTGAAATCTGATAATTTAATAGAGTTCAGTAAAAGGAAAGACGATAGCGACTTGGTATAGTATCGAGCTGTAATGTAGCCTAATACCCTGTTTGATTCATCAAGTGTGAAAGCTTCAGCCAAGTGAGAGCTTTTGACGTCTTAATAGAGTTCAACGTACTGAAAAATAGCAGTGCTAGATTTGTCCCCAAGGGTTATTGTCCGTTCCAACTATAAATTGAACGACATGATTCTGTATATTCAAATAAAACTAAGTTTTTTTAGCAGTGCAAAGGAAGATATTCAAGCTGTATTTCACCTTGTGTATTTATTTAACAGATCTCCGTGATGCCGAGTAGTGGTCCGAGACAACTGCAAAAGATACTACCCCGATCGTCCGAAGACCAGAATGACGCATCCAATTCTCAATCTCAATTTACTTCATCAGTTCCCGCATTTCACTCTGGGCAGTCACCATTGCGTGGAGGCAAAAGAGGAATAGCCCCACCTTCGCCTGGTAAGTGGGGGAGGGGATTTAACTTTTTATGCGTTTATTAGGTAATGACAAAACTTCTATTCAAGCTAGTATTTCTTGGTGCAAAATTCTGATACCAAATTTTCGGCGGCTGATAGTTCAAAACGAATTCTTTTTCGAGGGAGCAATCGAATGTTCGTAATCCTAACGTCTAAGAAATATGCTAAGTTAACTTTATATGCAAAGCTGAATGTAGATATATTGCAGTTGATTTTTATACAATTCGAAGAGTTTGCCTTGTATTGCCGCGTCTTTTTAATTGCTCTTGAACGCAGTTCATAGCAATTATTGTAAACGTGTGTGTCTTTTTTTATGCAAAATTTTCGCTTGACGGTTTTGACTTTTCGAGTGACTTTTACGCCCTTGACTTTTTGCATTTCGCGTGATCTAAAATTCTCTCTCAATCACAATTTCAAGCAGCTGAACTCAATTGGCGGCAATTTAATACTAAAAGTCAAATAAAAAGTGCGCCGAAACTGGTGTCATTTTTTTACTTTAAATCTTAATAGTGGTATATGTTAACCTCTAATATGGTTATTTGAAGCCCACTATAGAACTTCTTAGTCCCATTTAGGCTACCCCCCCCCCCCCCCCCCGACTGAAGCAGGCTGCAATTGATTAGAGCTCCCACTAGTCGTTCAAGAGCAATTCTTCCGACGTTTAGTCGGTTATGTTTACGATTCGAACAGGAATTTTGTCTGTCGTCTTTTTATTTTAATCGACATTTTTGATGGAGTGTATGTGAAAGAGAAATGTAGTGAAAATAAATACATTGTTTAGATCAAACTGCTGTTTAAAATTCAAAGCAGAGCGAAGAGATAGTGGTTTTCTGTCCGTGCATCGTGATGTAGTTTGTTATCTCATTGACAATTTTCTCTAGTTGACCTCAGTTGGTGGCAGTTAAATACTTAGAGTCAGAAGTCAAACGAAAAATGCGCCAAAATCGGTTTCATTTTTTAAAGTGTTCATTTCAAGCCTTTTGTGTCATTTTGCCCCCCCCCCCCTCCTGCACTATAGCACCCCTTCCCCTCTACTTCATAGTCTGAGAACTTTTTTTTGTTTTATAGCTACTGCAGAAGTTTATTGCTGAGAGATGAAGACTTTCACTTTTTCCTGCTGCTAAAGATGTTCGTGGTACATTAAGTTTGAGAACGTTTTTAACATTTTTCTAAATCTGATTTATAGACTCCGTCAGATACTCAGAGGGCTATTAGCTGCCTTTAATATTGTTTAACCGCCCGCCCGTGTTTTTTGTTTTACACAAATGACAATTGTCGCGCTTAACGTGTTTTACCTCCCTCTTCCGTTTCCCTCACTTTTCCAACTGACTGTATGGTTATAAATTATATCCTGAAGTCTACGCATTTTTGTCATACGGCAATACGGTCAAAATTGTGTTTATCTGCTGACAATGCTTAAGTAATGCGTAAGTTGGTTTGGTGTGCCACCTTCTTCAAGTCGTTTTCAGAATTCTTCTGACCATTTTGTGGGATCTGCTCTTACATGTGCATGATTTTTTGTGAGACTTGTCCTTAATGAGATCAAGCGACTGGACAAAGCGACATTTTTTGAAAATGTTTAGTACCAAAGTTGACATGTGTATTGAAATCGTTAATTTCTACCTACGTTGATACAATTCAATGTATTCATTTTTATAGCTGTAAGCTGAGCGGAGCTATATTGAGGTGCTGTTGGTTTTTCACAATTCAAAGAATTTGAATTGTATTGGGGCGCTGTCTTTTTTTTAAGATCTGTTCAGACATTTTCATGATATTTGAAGTCAAATTGGAGTAGTAATTTTGGTCACGCCGAAACAGGAAGTGGAGCGAGAAAGCGAGTGGTTTTGCGGCGTGAATTTTTTTCGCTCTAATTTTAAAATAGAGTGAGAGAACGGTGTTTGAACAAAAATTCGCTTTCTCGCTAGTGGTTTTTTTGTTCTCATGCGGCAATTTCACTTTGATGTTTACTGTTTTTTCGATTTTTTGGATTGGATTTTTTTCTAAATGGTTTCCCAATCCATTCATAGTTCATTCTAAGCCTAGTTTTTTTAGAATCAATTTAAATTTCTCTCTTGTGGTTTTTTGTTCTCGCTAGCGGTGTTTTGACGATGATTTTGTTTTGTTTTTTACAATTCAAAGAATTTGAATTGTATTGGGGCGCTGTCTTTTTTTTAAGATCTGTTCACACATTTTCATGATTTTTGAAGTCAAATTGGAGTAGTGATTTTGGTCACGCCGAAACAGGAAATGGAGCGAAAAAGCGAGTGGTTTTGCGGCGTGAATTTTTTCGCTCTAATTTTAAAGTAGAGTGAGAAAACGGTGTTTGAACAAAAATTCGGTTTCTCGGTAGTGGTTTTTTGTTCACATGCGGCAATTTCACTCTGATTTTTACTGTTTTTTCAATTTTTTGGATCGGATTTTTTTCTAACTGGTTTTTCCAATCCATTCACAGATCATTCTAGGCCTAGTTTTTTGTTTGAATTAAATTTTCATTTCTCGCTAGGAGTTTTTTTGTTCACATGCGGCATTTTGATATTGATTTTCTGTTTTTATTTTTTCTGATGCTTTTAAAATGGTTTTCTGAATTCACTCATAGTCCATTCTAGGTCTAGTTTTTCTGTTTAGTCAATGAAAATTCTTTGAATTGTACGTCAGGACTTGTCCTGCTATGTTTTTTTATTTTTGTTTAGAAATGGTTTTCCCAATTCACTCATAGTCCGTTCTAGGTCTAGTTTTTTGTTTAGTCAATAACAATTCTTTGAATTATACGCCAGGACTTGTCCTGCTATATTTTTTGTTTCGTCGGAAGCTTTTTTCGTTTTACATTTGTTCACACAGCAAAGCTGAAAAAGTCAAATTTTCTGAATAACCTCTTCCTCTTATAACGGCAGTTGCGCGCAAAAAAATTAGCGTGATCGGATTTTAATCATAAATGACTTACCTCACTCAATAACAGGGTTTTTACACTTTAAAGTTTTGAGTTCAGTTTGAATAGTTTAAGATAAAAAGGAACTCGTATGTGTAATAAAGGTCCCTAATAACAAGGCTGCTGTGAAATGAGTTTTAAAGAGAAATAAGTTTTATCATTTTTGCTGAATAGATTTTTGAGCGGCGTTGATAACTTTTTCAATTGGTATCTGTATCTGTTTCTATCTGTATTATACGGCACGCAAATCGTTTTCGTTTGCAGCTATTCCGGCGATCTACCGGCTATGGTTTTCATTGGATAGCCAACTACAACTTCAATAAATAGAATTTAATGACAAGAACAACATAAGAAATACAAAACCAGAACTCAAAAATTTGCTGATTTTTATGGAAAACAAGTATTAAAGTTGTTCAACTTTTAGCCATGAATTGAAGTAAGTAAATAGATGCAATTGAGCTCCATTGGAGAGCCATTAAGAAAAATTGTACATGACTCAATGAAACGGCGAAAGAGCCGCATGTATAAATTTTTTCTTTCTCGTAATGTGTTTGCGCGAACACTATACCCACGAAGTGAACAAATGTGGTTATAGTAAGTCCCATAAAGTTGCAGCGCAATCGAACGTTCGGAAGACTCGAGGCACGCAAATGAGCATCTTTTGGCCAGATATCTGCATGTTTTAAAATTGAACTTTGAAACCTTCGATAACGTTGCAACTTTATGGGACTGACTACACATTGTCCCTCGATAGCAGTTTTGAAAACCGCACGTTGTAGAGAATGCAAAAATTGATAAGAAGCGTTTGATATTTTCTTTTTCAACTTTTGGTTCTTCCTTTTTTGCTCTATATAATTTATTCTTATTTATTCTATATTTATAATTTATATCTTTATAATTTATATATTTATATCTTTCCGCAAATCTTTTTTTGAAAAGAAGCTAACTGCACTCACGATGCGCTCTGACCAATTTTTTGGCAACAGCAAGCTTTGTATAATTTTCAATAAAATATCTAGAATCTGTTTTTCTCCTGGTTTATGCTTCAAACTTAGTAATTAGGTAAAATTTCAATCCCAAAGTCTATTTCAGGAAAGTGCCGGTGATGTTTATTATCTAGTGGTGATGTGTTTTTGGTCTGTGAAAAAGAGATAGGTCGCTTGGACTTCTTCAATTCAAAATGAATAAATAGTTAGTTTTGATCAAAAATGGAAACGGAAACCACTGATTCAGAGAAGCTAGTGCATTTTTCATTAAAATGGCGAATGAAAAGCTATAGAGAAGATTGGAATGTCAAATAGGAAACAAATGTCCGAAAAAAGGAGGCCAGTCAATCTGCATTTTGGCTGAATTATTGCAAACTTAGACTGATATATAATAAAAATGGGTTAGACGAAGCGGTTGAGCAACGTTTGAAGATCGTTTTGTAATAATGGTGAAGTCCTTGCATATTTTTGGCAAAAAACACCCTAAAAAGTGAATGTGAGGTTACCTAACAAGTGAGAAATCATTCGCCTGGCCAGATTTCTTATAATAGCTCTCACAATTTTCTTACGTACTGTTTTGGGCAATTAGATGTGCAGTTTTAAGATATACAAAACAAGGCGGCTCGGTAATGTGCAATGGCACATAAGGTTCCGACCCCGCCCATCCACAATTTTGTGGATGGGCGACCAAATGAGGAACAGATAGAAAAACCCAAAAATTATTTTTTGCGAATCCCAAAAAAGCCCAAGTCTTTTTCAAAAAATTCTGTATGAACGATAAGATAACCTCCAAAACAAATAACTCAGTGGAGTAAAAATTGATGCATTAGATTGCTGTAATATGTCAATATTAAGAAAGCGAGTCAAAACGAACAGCAAAATCAAACAACAACAACAACAAACATTAATTATATCAAAAAATTTATGTCCCTCTTAAAAACTAAATTTAATAACAAAGTCAGCATACCGTCAGATAAACCTGAAACTAAACAAAAATAACTTAAAAATCACCAGAAAACATATGCGACCAGTCCATAGAAAGGTTGGGTAACAATTATACAAAAAAGAACAAAAACAGAAAAGTAAAAAAAATTAACTTATTTTTTTGAAACAATTAACTTCAAAGTAATAAATACCATTAGGAATAAATTAATATTACCACAAATTTGCGATTACCACTGCTTCTATAGAAGGGCATTAGGACCTGACCTTATTCATTTTATAGAGCGGCTAAAAAGAACAACAAAGAACAAACAAAATTTAAATTGAAACTTGCCAGAAAACGCTGTCAAAACCGTCAAGCCAAATTTTGGCACTCAAAATATATTTGATTGCGCCTTCTTTAAACAGCTATAATGTAGTACGTGGCCATTCATTAGTAAGACTAGGTAACAAGTAGACAAAAAAGCGGAGTGCTAAAGTATGTAATACTTTTAATTTTTTTTTCGAAACAAAATTACATTCAATGTCATGAAAGGCATTAATTACAAAAAGAGCTATTTAAATATCGTCGTTTTTTCATGAAAAAGAAACCCTCGAGACCTGTAATTATCCAGAATATTTCTTGCATCTACAAAAAGAACGTCAAATATGACAAAAATCAAATTAATTTAATTTTTTTTTTATGAAAAAGCGGTGTCGAAGCCAGTAAGGTCATAACAAAATCTTTAAAAAAAAGATTTTTGGACACTAATCCCTTTTATTCCCTTGACACCCATAATGTCATATTTGACCTGTAATCAACTAACGAGATTAGGTAACAAAAAGAAACATAAAAAGAACAAAATTGCGAAGTTAAAAAAGTTATTTTTTAATTTTGGAAAACGATGGGTTTGAAAGTCATAAAAGCCATCAGCTATCTGCTAATATCAGAATATCGGTTTTTCTATTCTTCCATGAAAAGCCAATGAAAGCTATCACTAAACAGGAAATTTCATACGACCGAAACGACAAAGTATAAATGACAGTTAAGACAAAATTAAAAAATTCAATTGATTTCTTCAAGAAAGAGGCGTCGAGGCCATTAAAACGATGATTTATATCTTTCAAGATTTTAATATGTTCAATTGTGTTTTAATTTGAATGTTAAAAAAAGGTGACATGAGAACTGTCAATAATGTGATAATGTGACAAAATTAGAAAACATGAAAAACTGGCAAATATCAAAACAAACAAAAATCTAAAATCTTGTAGTATCAAAGCCAGAAAACAATAATTTCAGGCTTAAAACTGCAACCGAGAATAAATGTTAACTCAGTAGAAAGAAGAAGCAGTCTTTTTTTTGCTGACACTAAGCTGGAAGTTGAACAAATTAAGAAAAAAACAGAGGAAAAGTTAATTAAGCCATTATTTATTGAAAAGTCAATTATTTTTTAAAAAAAACGACCATAAACTTTCAATTAAAAAACTAAATGAATTAGCCTGGAGCTGTTTCGCAAGCGAATTGGTTGGACCTATCACTCCTGAGCTTTGATTTGATATGTTCTGTTCTTTATTATTAAAAAAAAGTCTTTTTTTTAAAAAAAAAGACCGACTGATTACAACCCGATTTTTTTTTTGGATTGTAACAGTCCAAGAATGGCCCAAAACTACCCCTGTTAATACTTATTGTCCGTTAAGAACAATTGATTTTTCAATGTTGTAGATATAGATAATTTCTGAGTTGAAACTCAAAATAAATTTTGCATTTTTGATAATCAACGAGTAAAGTTAGCAAAAAACGGCAAAGTTTTAACTACAAGGCACTCTCTGCGGACTCTGAAGTAGAAATAGCCCCCCTCTGAGTCTACAAAGATTGTATGAGTGTTGTTTGGGGGTGTACTGTAGGCAAATTTAATCAAAGTGGACTAAAGTAGCTTATTTCGTGCTGTTGTTGATGAAAAAGGCTAAATTTTGAAATGTTTATCCAGATTTTTTGACCAAAAAATTAAATCAAAACAATCAAAAATGCTTGTTCGTCTTCAAAAATGAAATCAACGACACTATTCTTAAAAATTATAACAAATTTTAGCAAAATTGACGAAAATTTAGGCAAAAAATTCCGGAAAATGTGAATAAAAACAACGTGAATTCACTCTTCTTTTCTCAGAAGTTTAAGCCTCGATAACTCCCTGTAGAAAACGAAAATTAAAAAAATCTTTTTAATTCCATATTCTACGCTGGACGAGCTTTCTAATGATACCAGTCTCAACTCTCTACGATGAATATATCGAGCGGCGAAAATTCACTGAACAAAAAAAAAAAAAAACCCAGTTGAGTATATAGTTCCCTCCCCCCTCAAGAGGGTCGGAACAACAAACCCGATCGGAGGAGCAGATGCCGGATAGGGCAACAGGTCGCTATGCAAATAGGATCTCTCCATATAATGAATGAAATAGAGTTAACTTTTTTTTACATTTTGGCTTTTCTTTTTTCTCTAATTACTGCTGCTGGATTTAACGAATTTTCACACTGCATTCCACACTGCAGACAATGGATGCTGCTGCAAAAGATCTTTTCGAGCATTAATAGAGGAGTACTCGGTTACAAAATTACTATCTCAAACTGATCATTATGAAAAACAAAATTTTTAAATTTTAATAATACGGAAACCACCGAGACTATTGAGAAAAAATATTTTTCCCAAATTTTTTTTCTTATGCTAACTCGCGCTCTCTATTTTTGGACCAGCGTTTGTACTTTAGTTCGACCATTTGCTTGCATTTAATACGCCCATATAAACTTACACACAATGGAAATTTTGTGATTTCAATTAATCAGGGAATTTTTGGAACTAACGCAAATACGATAATGATCCCTTGCATATTATGTTAGCACCAGATGATTTTTACATATATCGCTAATGTCGGCAAGTAACAAAGAATATTGAGTTTGGGTGATTTCTTCGTTTCATTGGCCGTGGAAAATGGCTTCGTTTCGGTTCGTGCATTGATCATTTACGGGGAGCCTGTTTGTTGTCGAAAAAATCATATTTTGTTTGTGGTTCAGGTGGGATGATCAAACAACTCATTCACACGGTGAGTTCCTCTGGCAAACATATGTTCACAACTGCTGCTCCACCGTCAATTGAGCCAATTGAGAAGCAGAATGCACTAGAGGGGAAACAATTGAAAGGTCAAAGTAGGGCCAAAATAAAGAGCAAACCAGAAACTGTGAGTTGTATTTTCTTGGATTTCAAGTGTAAGCAAGCAAGGTTGTTAACGGAAAGTTTTTCCAGATAACCATGTTCTGCCCAAAAATGTAACTCGTTAAACTGTGATTTGTCAACGATCTTTTCTGGCATGATATTTTGGGTCTGAAAAGTCAGCTAAAAAGACGCAACATCAGCTTTTGGTGGAATCGTAATTCTAATATAGAGCAATTTAAAAGTGTAAATGTAAG
>NC_134472.1:52544794-52699817 GCF_964194025.1 Convolutriloba macropyga
TTTTATGGACTGGTCGCATATATTTTCTGGTGATTTATAAGTTATTTTTGTTTAGTTTTAGGTTTATCTGACGGTATGTTGACTTTGTTATTAAATTTAGTTTTTAAGAGGGACATAAATTTTTTGATGTAATTAATATTTGTTGTTGTTGTTTGATTTTGCTGTTCGTCTTGACTCGTTTTCTTAATATTGACATATTACAGCAATCTAATGCATCAATTTTTACTCCACTGAGTTATTTGCTTTGGAGGCTATCTTATCGTTCATACAGAATTTTTTTGAAAAAGACTTGGGCTTTTTTGGGATTCGCAAAGAATAATTTTTGGGTTTTTCTATCTGTTCCTCATTTGGTAGACAATTATGCCAAAATTGTGGATGGGCGGGGTCGGAACCTTATGTGCCATCGCACATTACCGAGCCGCCTTGTTTGCTTTTGCAATTCAAAGAGTTTTCTTCAGTTATACATAGTTTTGCTGTGAATTTCCATATCGCCTCTGATCACGAGTCCAATTATCTCCACTTTTAAAATTGCAAAAGAGGTCTCGTGTCTGTTCTACTGTGCTGTGCTGTGACTTCAGAATGTGATCGAGAACATCCACATCCTGGACAAGGGAGCTTCTGATGTCTCAACAGACGAGAGCGACTATGACGACGATGTGGTCAGTAGAGTCTGCTTGTATCTTCCACTTACATCCAATCTTTCATCATTCACCAACGTCAAATTTTTTGTTTCATTGATTTGTGGGAAAAAATGATTATAGGTAGACAGAACAATGATAAAAAACTTGACGGAGACTTGGTGAATGATGGAGAACATGACTAGCAGCAATTGAATAAATGATAGAACACTCAGGACTTTTTACCTTTCCCTGAGTAGTGAAGGTGACAAGCTATACTATTACATGTTTATAACGATACGAGTTAATTGCAAAGATTAGTCCTAGCTCTTGTTGCTATACATTACGTTTTATATGACCCTAAATTTCGCGAGCAGATTTGCAATCTTTTGTAAGTGGAAATCACAAGCAACCTTTATACAAGTATTCTTAATTGCCACTAGTGAAGAACGCTTACGTTAAATTTTTATCGGATTTTGAAGCTAGAAACCGTGAGCAGAGTTCACAACAAAGAAATTTTGAAAACTCTTACGAAAAGTTGCAATTAGATTTTTCGCTCTCAGCGTGGAGTACTTATAAAAATTTATGGTTATTTGATTCCAGGCTCTTTGTAATTAAAATCCAAACTGATATTAATCCAAGTTGAGGCTTAGTGCAATTAATGTCCATGGCTTTGATATTTTCAGCTTTTATGTCAACAGATTTTTGAAAATTAAGGTAATTTAAATTCATCTTTCGTAACCAAAGTCTACATTTTTTGTAATTAAATTTCACGTTTAATATAATTGTAGTTGGCATTCCTCTTCTAAAATACATGGGAGAAAGATAATCCTTCATAATTTCAATTGAGTTTGAAAAGGGGAAAAGTTAATTGAAAGATTTTAGAAAGAGGTGTTTCCAATGTTTCAAAATCAATCAAACCAACGCAGCGAACAACATTGGGGAGTTAGCAACATCACACTTGTCATCACTGCTCTGCCACAACTTTTCGGATGTGACAACATTAATAGAATTCGCAAAAAAGAAAGAATTACAATTTGATGAGCTTAATAAACTTCAAAACCATCTATTTCGTTTTTTTCACAAATATCTCTCAGCTATTATTGAACCCATCTGACTCTACATATGAATTTTCATTACAATTTTTCAGATGTCTTTTTTCATTTCATAGATGTTCCTCAAAATTTGTTCTCACTCCAAAATCCCTCCGAAGGATTAGTCAATAATTGTCCTCAATTTTTGAGGGAGAAATTGATAATAATTTTCGATCAATTTTTATCACAAAAATCCTTTAGCGTTGATGGAAGAGTTTCCAAGTTCAGATATTGTTATCTCCTTGTCGTATCCATTTTTTAGGCGCAGAAAGCATTAAAAAATAACTAATACAATAATCAAATTCGACATCTGCTCAACCATTTTATTTCACGATATTTTAGTTGATGTTAAACTTGCTATCTGTCAAGTTCTTAATATGAGCCCCAATTTCAACTTCTTTAAAACACTTATTGCCGATAAGTAAGATTAAATCAATATTGAACATTGATCATATGGAAGGGAAATATTGATCGAAAAATTTCAGTCAATTTTTCACAAAAATCTCAACAATCATTTTTATCTGTCATGCCTCCACTTCTTAATAATTGAAGAGCGATTAATTATATATTTCACAAATATCCCTGTCTTCGGCTATTTTGTCGTATTTAGGGAAAATGAGGAATGGAAGAGATCATCCAAATGAAAACGACACACACAATTGGTACAAAGAAAACTTCAATGTTCAATCAACAATTAAAAATAAATGAATGATGCAAAAAATGAACAACCAAACCGAACTCCATCATTCTAAATGATCATCTTATCAATTAGCAACCGATTTAATCAGTTTTAACAAAATCAACATTTTCATTTTTTATTGAGACGCAGGACTTGCGTGTGCGATTAAAACGTCCTGTAGTCTTTATTGTGGGAGTTGATCGTCACTGTTGTCACCAAAGTTAGTTTCAATGAATTCAGGACAAAATGCATTCTAACTTTTTGATCCTCCTTTCAACATTAAATTGTTGTCCCCGATTTGAAATTGCCCATAGGTTGTAATGCGTGAGATGAATCATAATGTTAAAGTATCGCAAGTGACACTTAGCTGGGGGTAGGGGGCACAATTAACTTGAATGATATAGCAAGTATAGTTCGGCATACATTCGATTAGCAAAAGCGTCAGCAAAATTAAAAATCCGTTCAATGAGGAAAATTTGTGAAATGATGGAAAACCTGAAGCGTACGCGGAGACTATCGAGGAAGTTGTTAAACTTGCGAACAAAATAGAAGTTAACGTGGATGAGCAGGACATTTCAATTGCACACAGGCTACCAAGTTCACAGAGAGGCAAGCGACCAATAATTGTCCGCTTCAACAGGCGGGTTTCAAAAATTGAGATGCTGAAGAAGAAGAAAAGTTTGGAGAATCTCGACGGATACGCCAATGTTAAAGTCTTTGAAGATATTAGTCGTCCCCGTTTAGCATTTTTTAACCTAATGAAGCGCGATAATCGTATTGCAATGGTTTGGACCCGAGAAAGTAACATTTTTTTTCCAATACAAGAATGAAAGATCTATTCAGAAGATAACGGGACTGTACGAAGGTGGTGATGAACTAGGCTATCAATTGCAAGATGTGAAAAACTGTTTTCATTTTCAGCGGCATTTTTCCGGCAGAGAAATGCACGGAGAGGGAACCTAAATCAGTTTTATCTTCATGTGCTAGATCCTATTTAACAATTTCCATACTAACTGTTAATGTTCGTTCTTTAAAAAAACACTTAAGTGATTTGGAAGCACTTGTTCATAGTCTTGAGTCTCCACCAAATGTTATATGTGTCACTGAAACTTGGTTGACTGAAAATGATGACATCGATTCCTTATTACTTCCAGGCTATAATAATTATGCAATTAAGAATAGGAACACGCTTGGCGGAGGTGTAATGATTCAAATTAAGGATCCAATATTCTTGTTAGAAACACATTCAACAGATATGGATGAGACTCTTTTGGTCTCTCTTCAATACAATAAATATAGATTTAAATTGGCTACTATCTACAATCCACCAAGAACAAATAAATTAAAGTTCGTCGAAAAGCTGGATAAATTTTTGAATGATTTAACTTCCATAAATTGTCCTACCGTTATAACTGGAGATTTTAACATCGACACTCATGTGAAGAATCAATTAAATTCGAATTATTTTTGCACGATATCTGCTAATGATTTTGAGATTGCTAATCTTGAAACTACCAGGGAAACTTCTACCTCCGCAACTTGTCTAGATCATTTTATATATCAAAATTTTGCCAGCCCTGAATTTAGTGTACTAACTCATGAAAACTTTTCAGATCATTATCCCATCCTAATGAAGTGGCCAATTAATGTTGATACTGAACAAAACTATTTGCCATTTAGAGACATAAGTTTTATAAAAGATCAAGAAAAACGGTCGAAATATTTAACTGACTTAGACTGGAACCTAAGGAATCGGTGTCACTTTTTCGAATCTGATGGTACCAATGAGTTGTTCAACAAATTCAACAGCCTTTTTCTGGAGATCACTAACAAGTATGCCCCTCTTAAATGCTTGGCTGATAAAAAATCGAAAGTACCGAAATGGTTTACAAACACCCTTAAAAATTTGCGCTTCAAAAAAAACCAAGCACATCGAAGTATGAAACAAAATCCGCATAACAATGAAGCAGCAAAAAAATTCAAATTGTTACGCGACAAGTTTGGAAAAAGTGTTAAAAAAGCTAAGACAGATTTTTATGCACAAAAATTCGAATCGTGTATTGGAGACTCAAGGCAAACATATAAGTTACTCAATGATATTAAAGGAACAACGCGAAAAAGTTCACAAGTCCCTGCGTTGAATTCATGCAATGCACGTTGCACTGATCCAAGCAGCGCTGACATTGCTGAGGAATTTAACACATTCTTCACCAATGTTGGTCCGAAGTTGAAATACAACATTAAACACGTTCCTTTAACTAAGATGGACGAAGTTAATCACTCAATGTATCTAAAGCCAATAACCTGTGACGAGGTGAGGGAAATCATTGATAATCTAGATAATAAATTCTCATCTGGTGATGATGATATCTCAAATGTCATAGTCAAGTTATCATCAAATATTACGATTCCATATCTAACCCAGATAATTAATTTATCTTTTGAAGAAGGAATATTTCCCGATAATCTGAAAAAGGCCAAAGTCATTCCTCTTCACAAGGATGGATCAAAACTTGATGAAAATAACTACAGACCAATTTCTCTACTAATTGTATGGAGTAAAATTATTGAACGTGCTTTGTTCATTCGCATATATGCTTACATGGAATATCATAATTTGTTTTTCAATAGGCAATTTGGATTTCGTACCAAACACAGCACAATTGACGCTCTAGTTGAATTAGTTGAAAAAATAAGATTGAACTGCCGAAATGTAAAAGCTATCAGTTTCTATCTTGATCTTAAAAAAGCTTTTGATACCATTGAGCATGATATCTTATTGAAAAAGATCGAAAATACTGGCATCAGAGGCCCAGCTCTAAGTTGGGTAACAACATACTTAAAAGGGAGACAACAGCGGGTTATTGTAAATGGAGCTTGTTCATCGTGGAAATCTATAGTTTGCGGGGTTCCACAAGGCTCAATTCTGGGCCCGTTATTGTTCCTCATTTATATCAATGATCTGCCATTAGTTTGCAAATCTCTTGATGTTATATTGTTTGCGGACGATACAAACCTCACCGCAATCAACAAAGACGATAATTCAGTGCAAGAAGATCTGCAAAGCATCCATAATTGGTTGATTGCTAATAAGTTAATACTAAATATGGATAAAACAGTACAAATGAATATAAGGAATAAAAATAGTGCTTCCAAATCAGTGTTTAAGTTTGATGATGTTTCTATTGAAGTTCGTAATGTCTGTAAGTATCTCGGAATCTATGTAGATAGTAAATTATGTTTTCAATCACATATAGAATATGTTAAGAAAAGACTCTCAAAACAGTGTGGTATTATATGTAAGCTGCGTCACTATGTACCCCGTAAACAGCTAATTGATTACTATCGAAGCAATGTTAACCCAATAATTCAATACGGTATTTTGGTATATGGCTGTTGCAGTTACTCGTCGCTTCTACCTATCTACATTCTGCAGAAAAAAATTTTAAAATTCATTTACTTCAGGAAAAGGTCAGATAGTTCTAGGGACATTTTTATCTCTAATAAATTACTAACAGTATTCGAATTCCATGTTTATGAGCTGCTGAAATTTGTCCTGAAATCATTGAAAAAGATGCATAGCGAAAGCTATCTAAATGAACTCTTTGAATATGAGCATAATACCAGAAACACCAGAAGATCTACCAAAAACTATCTAAAGATACCCTCCTTTAAAACGCAGTTTGAGCGCACCTCTATTTCATATCGTTGTGCAAAGCTATTTAACACGCTAAGAAAGAATGAAGTTCTAGCACCAAACATTGAAACCGAAATTTGGCAAAAAATATCGCTATTTTATCATAAATTTAAAGAAAGTTATTTGCTAAACAATGAGGAGCTGGTATCCTATATTTTTAAATAGTTTAATCCGTATCCACCCTCAAATTTTTTTTTTCACCTATTTCTTTTCCATGAACTCTTGTCAAAAATTGTTGCGGCACTTACTTTGTAAGTGCCGAGGCCTCAAAAATGGTATTATTTTTGCACAATAACGAAGTCTACACATAGAAAATTGACGATAAAGAATCGAATTGCAGGAAAAAAATTTCTATTTGAATTTCTTTTTAAAAAATTTGCCAGGAATCAGTGGCTCTCTCGTTAAGCGTAACATAGCATACAGTGTTAGCGTTAGTTGGTAATGAGTCAAAAGAGAGAATCGTTTTGAGCTTAAAACCGCTTTTCTAAAAAAAAATTTTTTTTTCTGTTTTTGACATCAAAAAATTATTTTTTCTTATCGTTTTCTCTTCTAAGCTATTTAACTTTAGCCAGGGCAGATACTAGGTGGGCTTAATAGCCCCGTTTATCTGTCCTCTCCGAGATACCTTTGATATGTAAGTAATTTCAATTGATATATATTATGAATTATATAATGTATTATGTAATTAATTAAATTGTTCATAATTTTTATGATAAAGGAGAAATTTATTCTTTCTTTCTTTCTTTCTTTCTAGTCTTATCAAGTTAGTGTTTTCAAACTTAGAGATTAAATTTTGTTATAAGATAAAGTTTTGTCCACTTAAGTTTCATTGCTCTCAAACGAAGTTTTTAGCAGTTATTTTAGTCCTGTTGGTCTTTTTATGCGGCGGTTTTTCGCTTGACCAATTTTTTGTCTGACCCATTTAATTTTAAAAACGGGACAAACAGGTAGCGCCCAGCGGCCATGAAAAGCTCTTAGAGCCTTTCAGCTCACTAGTCTCCAAGTATGCGGTTCACAGAAACTGTTTTCGACACTTATACTTATGGTGTGAAGGGCGGTTTTATGAGGTTGACCCGCCACATCAGCCCCCTCACATCTCCCCCCCCCCCCCCCAATCCCCACCCGCACGCATCGTTCAGGCCGTGAGACCCCTGTGCAGCCAAAAAACCCTCCCATCGTTGCCCCCCGTAACCGTTGCCCCCTGACGAAGCCAAACACTTGCCGGTTGTTAGAGAGCAATTCGCCCGATGTTAGTCGGTAAAATACTTACAAAGCTACGTTAAAATGTCCAGCCCAAAATGTGAAAGATTCCGCGTGAATTGAATTATGAAAAATATCATGTGGATTTCACAATCTCGTAAGCGTTGTTCACGACCCCCCCCCCCCCCCCCCCCCCCGTAGGGCATTAAAATTCTCTTAGTTTCAAATAACGCCTAATGTGTAGGGCACAATCCGTGCATCAAATGCATTTGTTGCACAGATTGTTCCCTACTACATTCATAAAATCTAGGAATAATCTTTGCGATGAACTTGTATCATTAGAAATATGTAATTTTATAACTGGTCATCTCTTCTGAGGGGAATTCAAAAATTCCTGAGAGTTCTATCATTTATTCAAAGGTCACGTATGTGGCATGTCTGATATAAAAATAGCCAGCATTTATTTTTGTCCATGTTATAAACTGAAGCCAAACGCTAATCAAATAACACAAGACCTGATAGTAATTGGTCACGTAGTTGATTATGATGTTATTAGAAATTCCATGTTATTACCATAGTAGCGTAGAATCTAAGTTTACTGTTTCCTATTCGAAGTGTTTCCTTTATTAATGAGTTGCCTACATTAAGAAGCTCGGTAATTTTATCATTTTGTCTATTATTTTTCATTTATTCTATTCAGATACCGAAGCCAGTGATGCAAGATTCGCTTCCCTTTCTGTGCAATGACTGCAGGGAGATATTCCGCAATTCTAGTCTCCTGCAGACCCATCTCTTCAAATGCCCCAGTCGCAACACCACTCTCATGGGATTCTAATTTTATCATTCTGAACACTTGTTAATTTTTATGTCAACGAGCTACAGTCACTGTGACTTAATAAACTTTAGCAGGTAAACATTCTATTATTTAATTTTTTAATTATGTTTTTAAAATAATAATAAGATGTTCACCTGCCAAAGTTTATAAGTCGCAATTTTACATCACAAATGTCACATTTGTCAACATTTGTTGTTTAACGAATCTTTTGAGCCTTCATCATTGGCTGTTTACATCTCAAATTTTAGATCAGTTTTCCTCAGTTGATATAAGGTAGTTTGAAGAGATAACGGCATACAAACGAAATTCGTTTACTTAAAATTTCAGACGGCCAAATAGATTGAGGTAGGTTATTAATAACCGGGAAGCGAGAGCGAGCCTATTATAGCGGTTTTTACGACTCAAAGAAAACGAGTGTTTAGATAAATGCTGAAAAAATTTCTATAGCAGAGAAACGGAAGATAATTGTGCTATTTGTTCATACAGCACTCTGAGAGAGAGAGAGACAAGAACGTGTTTTGACTTTTCGCGTTTCGTCATCAAAAACGGGATAAACATGTAAATACTGGAAGGTATTCAGTGGCTGAGCAGCTCTCTCGTAGAGCCTCACTAGTCTCTCAGTATGCGATTCACCGAAACTGTTTTGGGGAGACAATTTTTTGGTGTGATCAAAAGCATTTTTAATCTTTAACACTTGGCGATTTTAAACCTTCTCGTCCATCCATCCCCCCGCTTAACACCAGGCATCTGCCCCCCCCCCCTCAGTACTAAGGCCCAGCTAGCTGCTACCAAGATCAAGCGTTATGATCAAAGATTATTGCTGGCGAGCAAAATTTTCTATTAACGCGCGGCTTTTTCAAGGTTTAACTCAAAATTTAAAGGCCAACGTGGCGTTCGGTAGGCGCAAAATATGCAAAATAACAGAGAAGAAAGTGCAAATCAAGTGGGGTCCAGTGGGATTAATAAAGCGGCGGCCACTAAATCCAATGCTAGTGTTCATAATCAATGTTTTAAAATGTACTGTAGAAAAACAACACGTAGATTCGGCATTGTGCGTTCGCACTTAATGTTCCGACCTCGCTCATCCACATTTTTGACGGAATTATCTATCAAATGTTCGAAAATATTTGTTTGATAATAAATATGGTTACAAACCCAAACTACTAAATTAAATAAATAATGCCATACCGCATTACAGCGAGCATGAGACCTGTCATTAATAAGACTCCCAGACAATTCGGTCAAAACAAAGAAAAGTAATAAACAATACTTTTACAAAACTTAATATCTGATTTTGTCCTTAAATAGAAAGCTGATTGTACTTGTCTTTAATGAAACTGGACTACAAGTCCACAAAAAGAAGAAAAACTTGAAAAATTTTTGAACTTTTGAAAACGAATAATTTCAAATGTCAAAAACCATCCGATTTTTATTTTAACTTCTTAGTAAGCTAATAGGACCTGTGTTTGGTGCGACTAAGTCATCAGGCATGACTAAAGGATAGCAGATTTTGATAAAATCCTAACTCAAAATTTTGACAAAACCTGAAAATCAAAGTATCAAAACTATTGGCTATTAACTGATACTATATATATTATTAATTCAGTCATTCTTTAAATTATTTTAATTAAAATGTAACTAAGATATTATATATTTTCACCTGAATCTTATTTGACAATCAATTGGACCGGTTAGTAGTAAGAAGTAGGGGGGTTTGCCGCACACTTTGTGACACATTTGTGCCAAAACTTTTTTGCCGACGGGATTTAACCTACGCGTGAGGAATTTCCATTTTTTTGTACGGAAGGCGTAACCACTGCGCCACCGGACTCAGCTCTCCGTTTCCTTCAAAACTAACCTAATTAATTTACAGCTATTTGGCTACGCCCTTCAGAACTAAATCTGAGTGAAAAATTGATTGTTGTTTTTATTCAAAGACTCGTTTAATAATTGAATGGTAGTTATACTCAAAGATATTCAAATGCGCCAAAAGAAATTGAATCTTTGTTATATTCAAATATATTTATATGTGCCCACAGCCAAAACTATTGAATATAATCAAAAGATGTTTTAAAATGTCCACAGGAAAATGAATGATAGTTATATTCAAAGGTATTTGAATGTGCCCATAACAAAATTTTCGAATATATTAGTTGGATATTCTAGTTTCGCTTCTTATTCACTATAAACAAATGTCCATTTAGGTACTGTAGTTAATCATCCTCCTCTTCTCTTCCGCTTGCTTCTACCTCTGTTGTTTGTCTTCTTCTCGGTATATCTCTATCGATAATTTCCCTCGCTTTCAGTATTAGAACTTGTGCTCGGATGATTCTCATCACCCTCTCCCTGACTTTTATTCGCTCTTCTTATATCCATGGCCATATAACGATGGCGGTTTTAGACCATTAACCAACAGAATTATCAAACTTAGGGTAGTCGTTTTTCTTTCCCAATGATCCCCGTGTTTCTTGAATCTCTTGAAATGGGAAGTATATTGAGCGGTAGGCCCTGTCCGGGTAGTAGATCTAAAAACTCAGACGGCAGTAGGATTTGGCGCAAATTATGTAGTCTGGAATCACCTCGCAACGAGATGCATCAGTTTACTTGGAGTTGCGTGGCTTCATTGTTGTTTTCTTGAGAGTCCGGAAACTCAATTGTCCAATAGCAATAATGGACTCCATTTGCTCTGAGAAGTAGAAAATGTCCCGAATTCTATTGCAGACCCTCTTGGGCAATTGGACATTTTGCTTGAGAGCTTGCTTTAACTCTACTCGTTTTTCCAGTTTCTTGTTGTCTTCAGCAGGCTTTTCCAGCAATATCTCATTGAGTACAATTAGAATTGATCGAAGTCGTCTTTGGTAGCCATCGCTAATCAAGACAAATTGTTCTGTTCAGGAATTAGTTTGATTTAATAGTCAACTGTTAGGACTGTAATAATAAATTGAAAGTGAATTTTCCTATAGTTTTTATTAACGCAAACTATCGTGATCACCCAAAATTTCTAGCTTACAGCGCGTGAACTACAGTTTTCGCATTTTAAATAAATCTTGTTATTTGACCCAGATAATTAATTGAAGGGAGACACATTATCGTTTCCGGGAGAGAGTTTTGCCTTGCTGATAACTATTTAAATAACATCGTAACAGCAATTGAAATTTAATAATGAATAAGGACTCGAAAGAAATAAAAGCTCTATAGATTCTTCAAAAAGAAAGAACAAAGTATCTGACTACTAATGTAATGAAAGTACTGCTTGCTCCTTTGATAAGTTTTCAATTGAAGGTAAGCTTGATATTTGAGCAGACTCAAAGGAGACACAGTGAGGGGTCCATTTCGGAAATCTTGAATTAGGTGGCGGAAAATGATTTTAGCTAGAAGTTTTACTAATTTTGGTTTTCCTAAGGTGGTGCAAGATGCACGTCTCATAATGCCACGGTCCGAGTCGATTTTTAGAACTTAGACGTTCTTTAGCTGTTGGTTTTGAAAAATTATTTCAAATGCGAAGAACTGCTCCTAGCTCTTCTATAATGCAAGGTTCGCCTCGGACGAAGAACAATAATGGACTAAGTTATGATTTTGAACTCTCTGAGAAATTGTTCTGATAACAAATTGGTTCTGCAAACAGCGTTGTCATGAAGATGGTATTAATAGCAACAGGAGTGTTCAAATCACAAGTTTCAAGAACAGTACTAGAACTCGTACTTGGATGAGTCTCTTCACCTTCTCCCTGACTTTCATTCGCTCTTCCTATTTCCTTGGCCATATAACTGCGGTTGTCGATCGTTAACGATCAGATTTCGCGAGCTGAGGTTCGTCATTTTTCTTTCCAATGATCCCCGTGTTTCTTGAATCTGTTGAAATGGAAGTATATTGAGCGGTTGGGGTTGTAGGTCTAAAAACTCAGAAGGCAGTAGGTTTTAGCGCAAACCAAGCAATCTGGAATCACCTCACAACGAGTTTCATCCCTTTACCTTGTGTTGCATGGGGTCATTTTTGTATTCTTGTGAGTCCGGAAACTCAATTCTCCAATATCAATAATGAACTCCATTTGCTCGGAGAAATGGAATATATCCAGCATTCTGTGGAAGACGCCTTTGGGCAACTGGACAGTTTGCTTGAGAGCTTGCGTTGACTCTACTCGTTTTTCGAATTTCTTGTTGTCTTCAGCAGGCTTTTCCAGCAATATCTCATTGAGTACAATTAGAATTGATCGAAGTCGTCTTTGGTAGCCATCGCTAATCAAGACAAATTGTTCTGTTCAGGAATTAGTTTGATTTAATAGTCAACTGTTAGGACTGTAATAATAAATTGAAAGTGAATTTTCCTATAGTTTTTATTAACGCAAACTATCGTGATCACCCAAAATTACTAGCTGACAGCGCGTGAACTACATTTTTTGCCTTTTAAATAATTCTTGTTATTTGACCTAGATAATTAATTGAAGGGAGACGCATTATCGTTTCCGGAGGAGTTTTGCCTCGCTGATAACAATTTAAAAAACATCGTAACAGCAATTAAAATTTGATAATGAATAAGGACTCGAAAGATATAAAAGCTCTATAGATTGTCTAAAAAGAAAGAACAAAGTATCTGACTACTAATGTAATGAAAGTACTGCTTGCTCCTTTGATAAGTTTTCAATTGAAGGTAAGCTTGATATTTGAGCAGACTCAAAGGAGACACAGTGAGGGGTCCATTTCGGAAATCTTGAATTAGGTGGCGGAAAATGATTTTAGCTAGAAGTTTTACTAATTTTGGTTTTCCTAAGGTGGTGCAAGATGCACGTCTCATAATGCCACGGTCCGAGTCGATTTTTAGAACTTAGACGTTCTTTAGCTGTTGGTTTTGAAAAATTATTTCAAATGCGAAGAACTGCTCCTAGCTCTATGCTATAATGCAAGGTTCGCCTCGGACGAAGAACACACACAATGGACTAAGTTATAATTTTGAACTCTCTGAGAAAATGTTTTGATAACAAATTGGTTCTGCAAACAGCAAACTGCGTTGTCATGAAAATGGTATCAATAGCAACAGCAGTGTTCAAATCATAAGGTTCAAGAACAGTACTAGAACTCGTACTTGGATGAGTCTCTTCACCTTCTCCCTGACTTTCATTCGCTCTTCCTTTTTGCTTGGCCATATAACTGCGGTTGTAGATCGTTAACGACCAGAATTCGCGAGGTGAGGCTCGTCATTTTTCTTTTCCATTGATCCCCGTGTTTCTTGAATCTCTTGAAATGGAAGTATATTGAGCGGTCCGTGTTGTAGGTCTAAAAACTATGTTGGCAGTAGGATTTGGCGCAAACCAAGTAGTCTGAAATCACCTCGAAACGAGATGCATCACTTTACCTTGTGTTGCACGGGGTCATTGCTGTATTCTTGAGAGTCCGGAAACTCAATTGTCCTATAGCAATAATGGACTCCATTTGCTCTGAGAAGTAATATTTGTCCAGCATTCTGTGGAAGACGCCTTTGGGCAACTGGACAGTTTGCTTGAGAGCTTGCGTTGACTTTACTCGTTTTTTGAATTTCACGTTGTCTTCAGTAGGCTTTTCCCCCAATATCTTTTTGAGCACAAATAGACCTGATCGAAGTCGTCTTTGGTAGCCATCGCTAATCAAGACAAAATGATCTGTTCAGGAATTAGTTAGATTTAATAGTCAACTGTTAGGACTTTGATAATAAACCGAAAGTGAACTTTCTGATAAATTTTATCAACGCAAACTATCGTTATCTCCCAAAATTTATAGCTGACAGCGCGTGAAATACATTTTTGCATTTTAAATAAATATTATTTGACCCAGAGAATTAATTGAAGGGAGACGCATTATCGTTTCCGGAGGAGTTTTGCCTCGCTGATAACAATTTAAAAAACATCGTAACAGCAATTAAAATTTGATAATGAATAAGGACTCGAAAGATATAAAAGCTCTATAGATTGTCTAAAAAGAAAGAACAAAGTATCTGACTACTAATGTAATGAAAGTACTGCTTGCTCCTTTGATAAGTTTTCAATTGAAGGTAAGCTTGATATTTGAGCAGACTCAAAGGAGACACAGTGAGGGGTCCATTTCGGAAATCTTGAATTAGGTGGCGGAAAATGATTTTAGCTAGAAGTTTTACTAATTTTGGTTTTCCTAAGGTGGTGCAAGATGCACGTCTCATAATGCCACGGTCCGAGTCGATTTTTAGAACTTAGACGTTCTTTAGCTGTTGGTTTTGAAAAATTATTTCAAATGCGAAGAACTGCTCCTAGCTCTATGCTATAATGCAAGGTTCGCCTCGGACGAAGAACACACACAATGGACTAAGTTATAATTTTGAACTCTCTGAGAAAATGTTTTGATAACAAATTGGTTCTGCAAACAGCAAACTGCGTTGTCATGAAAATGGTATCAATAGCAACAGCAGTGTTCAAATCATAAGGTTCAAGAACAGTACTAGAACTCGTACTTGGATGAGTCTCTTCACCTTCTCCCTGACTTTCATTCGCTCTTCCTTTTTGCTTGGCCATATAACTGCGGTTGTAGATCGTTAACGATCAGAATTCGCGAGGTGAGGCTCGTCATTTTTCTTTTCCATTGATCCCCGTGTTTCTTGAATCTCTTGAAATGGAAGTATATTGAGCGGTCCGTGTTGTAGGTCTAAAAACTATGTTGGCAGTAGGATTTGGCGCAAACCAAGTAGTCTGAAATCACCTCGAAACGAGATGCATCACTTTACCTTGTGTTGCACGGGGTCATTGCTGTATTCTTGAGAGTCCGGAAACTCAATTGTCCTATAGCAATAATGGACTCCATTTGCTCTGAGAAGTAATATATGTCCAGCATTCTGTGGAAGACGCCTTTGGGCAACTGGACAGTTTGCTTGAGAGCTTGCGTTGACTTTACTCGTTTTTTGAATTTCACGTTGTCTTCAGTAGGCTTTTCCCCCAATATCTTTTTGAGCACAAATAGACCTGATCGAAGTCGTCTTTGGTAGCCATCGCTAATCAAGACAAAATGATCTGTTCAGGAATTAGTTAGATTTAATAGTCAACTGTTAGGACTGTGATAATAAACCGAAAGTGAACTTTCTGATAAATTTTATCAACGCAAACTATCGTTATCTCCCAAAATTTATAGCTGACAGCGCGTGAAATACATTTTTGCATTTTAAATAAATATTATTTGACCCAGAGAATTAATTGAAGGGAGACACATTATCGTTCCCGGGAGAGAGTTTTGCGTCGCTGATAACTATTTAAATAACATCGTAACAGCAATTGAAATTTAATAATGAATAAGGACTCGAAAGAAATAAAAGCTCTATAGATTCTTCAAAAAGAAAGAACAAAGTATCTGACTACTAATGTAATGAAAGTACTGCTTGCTCCTTTGATCAAGTTTTCAATTGAAGGTAAGCTTGATATTTGAACAGGCTCAAAGGAGACACAGGGAGGGGACCATTTTGGAAATCTTGATTTAGGTGGCGGAAAATGATTTTAGCTAGACGTTTTACTAATTTTGGTTTTCGTAAACTGGTCCGAGATGCACGTCTCATTATGCCACGGTCCGTGTCGATTTTTAGAACTTAGACGTTCTCTAGCTGTTGATTTTGAAAAACTAATTCAAAAACCAGGAACTGCTCCTAGCTCTGTTATAATGCAAGCTTTGCCTCGGACGAAGAATAATGATGTACTAAGTCCTGAGTTGGCATTCTTTGAGAAACTCTTTTGATAATAAATTGGTTCTGCAGCAATCACAGCAAACTGCGTTGTTATGAAAATGGCATCAGTGGCAACAAGTGTTCAAATCACAATTTTAAAAGGGCCCACCCTCTGAACTTTTTCAGTTTTGTCAAAAATTTGACCAAAAAATTTTCCTAATTTTCGCTGAAACAAAAGATGCTGTGAGTTAAACATGAAAACTTCAAAAAAAAATTAAATTTTTTGAAAAGTCTGAAGAGAACGTTGGATTTTGAAATCCCCTTGAACTTTTTCGAATTTTTTTCAAGTTTGCCGCGATTTTTTTGTCCCAATTTTTACTGGAAAAAACGATGAATTAAAAAAAATTTCAATAAAAAATCGTTTCTGCTAAATCGTTTGGGTTTGTCAGTCCAATAGCACTAACTTCTTCTTCACACTCAAACACGCTGTCTTCACTGCTAGAATCTTTCTAGAGCCTTTTGCATTAAACTTCAAACATCTCTTGCTCTATTACTTCTAGTATCTCTTTGTGTCAAATTAATATCATTTAAAAATCATTTAATTTTTCTGTTAGATCTTCAGTTACATCTTTATTAGTGATAAATATAGTGAAACACTCTGTTGTCATAAATATGGTCTTTTACTTTCCGGGTTCTTTTACCATCGGGTTACAGAATTATGTCTATATCATTGGTTTTAAGTTTTAAAGATGCATCAACTTGTTTTTTTCTAATTGTTTATTTGTTTGTTTTCCCATTTCTACTGGAATTATAATCATCTCATTGTCGACTGTAAAATTATCATCTCAGCAATCGGGTATTGTTAAGGGCAATGGGAATTCTAAATTACGTAATGGCCCCTCGGAGTCTTGTATCTGCGAAGCAGTTTGACTGATGGCTTGTTATGTTTGTTTTGGATTAAATATACCTTCAAAAATTGAAGTTGATTGTTCAAATTTCTGATTTTGTTAATTTAATGTTTTTGTTTATGTTACCATAGTTTTATTTTATCCTCGAATGTATTTCTTCTGTTTTCTTTTTCTAGATGGTTTAATTCTAATATTGTTTCTAGTTTATTCATATTTTATATTCAAGAAAGTCCATAATACTAAGTCAATTTTCATGCGTTATAACGATAATAAATCTTTCTGGATAATTTTTATTGAGTGTAATTTACTTCACGAAGAAAAGAAAGAGCTAGGCTAAATTTTGATACTATATCTCTTGTAATCAAAAACAAATAGTTTTTGATTTCTTAAAGAAAAGCATTTTTTTCTAATTTTCCATGAAACAAACGGTAAAGTAGGTAAAACATGAAAATTTTGAAAAAAAACGATTTTTTTAAATGCAAAAGGTGTTCCCCTTTCAACTTTTTTCCAAATTTTCCCAAATTCTAACGTTCACTGAAACAAACGATGAAGTGGATAAAAATATGAACATTTCGAAAAAAGTTGAATTTTTCAAAATCTAAAGGGTACCACCTCTCCTTTGATTTTTTTCACTTTTTGCAAAGAGTTGCCTAAAATTTTTTTATTTACACTAAAACAAATGATGAAGTGGGTAAAAAATGTAGATTTCGAAAATTGAATTTTTTGGATTTTGAAGTCGCTTTGAACTTTTAGATTTTTTTTCAAGTTTGCTTTGAAGTTTTTCTCCTAATAAAAATGATTTGAAAACAAATTTTCTCCTGATGAATTGAAAAAATTTCAAAAGAATTGTTTGTTATAAATCGTTTGGGTTTTTGTCTTCACTGCTAGAATCTCTTTCTAGAGCCTTTTGCATTAAACCTCAATCAACTCTTGCTCGATTACTTCTTAGTATCTCCTTTTTGTGTCGAATCATTATTTAAAAATCATTTAATTTTTCCATTAGATCTTTAGTTATATCTTTGTTAGTGATAAATATAGTGAAACCCTCAGTAGTCATAAATATGGTCTTTTACTCTTTGAGTTCTTTTACCATCGGGTTCCAGATTTATATCTACATCATTCTTTTTAAGTTTTTTTTCAAGATGCATCAGCTTGTTTTTTTCTAATTGATCATTTGTTTGTTTTCCCATTTCTATTAGAATTCTAATCATCTCATCGTCAACTGTTAACTTATCATCGTAGCAATCAGGTATTGTTAAGGGCAATGGGAATTCTAATTTACGTAGCAACCCCTCTGAGTCTTGTATCTGCGAAGCAGTTTGACTGATGGCTTGTCATGTTTGCTTTTGATTAAATATACCTTCAATCATTGAAGTTGATTGTTCAAGTTTCTGATTTTGTTAATTTAATGTTTTTGTTAATGTTACCATAATTTTTTTGTAGTTCAAGCGAATCCATAATATATACCTTTAATCATTGAAGTTGATTGTTCAAGTTTCTGATTTTGTTAATTTAGTGTTTTTGTTAATGTTACCATAATTTTTTGTAGTTCAAGCGAATCCATAATACTAAGTCTATTTTCATCCATTATAACATTAATAAATCTTTCGGGATAAATTTCTATTGAGTGTATTCAGGAACAAAAGAAAGACCTAGGCTAATTTTTGATACTATATCACCTATAATCAAAAACAATAGTTTTTGATTTCTTAAAGAAAAAGCATTAAATTGGCGGAAAACTGGCCAATTTTTATCACTTGATTTCTTTTCTTAATTCGATCGTCTATAAAAATTTCGATTGTCTATTTTTGTTTTAATTTTTGCCAAGCATAACTTGAATTACTTATTGGTTAATGATTAACCTAAAAGTTTAATTTCATGTTCACTTAGATGTGATAATCTGGGATTTGTTCCTAACCTTTTTATTGAAAAATTAAGATTTATTGACTTATTTCATTTTCTATATACGCTTTTCAAATTTCTTATTGATGAATGCCATTTTCTGTTGGTCCCAATTGATATTATACTTAGTGCTAGGACAGATGTTCCATTCAATCAATCTCAATTTTGTGGTTTGTGTTTCATTTTTGTTGGTATGAACAAGCTTGTTTGAAAATAGTCGATTTTGTTCAATTTGTGTTGAACTGTTTATTTTAACCAAATTTTCTGTGTGATAAAACTCATTGCTCACACTTTGTTTTATTCAATGGAGTGCATATCTTACCCACTACTCATGATTAAAAACCAAATTGATAATTGATAATTTCGATCCAATTTTATTTCTTAATGAGACTGAAATTTTAGATTATTTTGGGTAGGAAGGTGAATAAATAGTTGTCAAAATTTTTTGTAGCTCGTTTGACTTCGTTTAAACTAATTTTTCTTTGTTCTTTTTTATCTTATGAACTTGTTGTTGGGATACTCTGAGCGTATCTATAATTGACCTAAAAGGTAATTTTTGACATTTGCTCTTGTTGCTATATAAGTCGATACACCCAGCTGATGCTTTATTTTTCTGAGATCTCTTAGCTAACTTTCCCTCGGTAGAATGTTACCATCAATAACTGATATTTTATCCATTTTATTAAGGTCATCTACAATTGAATCGGCTGTTCTCACCTCCTTTTGGTCTATGCAAACCATTATTAGTGCAATGCAAGCAACACACATTGGATTGTTTATGCACGCTAATGAAAAATAAAGTTTTTTCACGGGAGGAGTGTTGTGTGGGGGGCACTTCCAATTTCAGATCACTGACTTACATAAACATATGGAAGGGGTCTGTGCTTTTCTTCTGAATTATTTAGAAAACTTCCGTTAGCACGATACAGTTGTCCTTGAAGGGGACTCTAATTTCTTTGCTCAGAGTTTCTCAGTAAATTGTCTACTTCTTTATGTGGTGTATTATTATTATACAAATTGCTCTAATTACTTACTGTTTTCTTTCTTTTTTGTACATTGTTAGCAAAATTTAATTCAAAATTGACTCAAACAATTTTTTTTCGGAAATGAGTTTTAATATGTCACCCCTCCCTCCCCATTCTAATATATGTAAGCGCATATTCAAACTGATGCAAATAGAACCAATGATTATTCGTCAAGCCCAAAAATGGCTCAATTGGTTTTCAGGCCATTCGAATATCCTCGTAATTCATTACGTTACTTGTTACCAGAGTCGAATTGGCAAATTAAAGAGACGAGTAATTTTACTTGGGACTATTGTAATTCTTTTTCAAATCTTAATCCTTGGGAGTATAAGGGAAATGCGAATATTGCTCATATGTATTATGTAATGGAAATGAAAGTCTGGGGGATATTGGAATTAAGACAAGAAGCGATCTAAAGCCATTTTGGTAATAAATTCGGTTATCTCTAAGGTGCAATTTTGTCACTGATAACGCCACGTAATGTCAGTTTCATATGCATATATATATTGTCCTTGGGGAGAGGGCAGGGAGTGACATTTTCCTAAACAGATTCGAGTAGTTCAGACATCAGTAGAAAATGATTTGGCATTGGCAGTGGAATTGCTGAGAGTTCGTTTAACCCAAATGGGTTCCTGAATTGCATTAGCAAGTTTATTATTGTGATTGGCGCTAGCTTCAATGGCTGCGAGGTGGGGGGTTTTATTGTCACAGGTGAAGGTCGAGTCTGTGGAATGTGCCGTCAATTCTGACTGGTTACTGCACCCGTTGATGGTTCCAGCGTCATGGCAATCTACAGTTGTTTCAATTGTTTTTGGATTTGCTGACGGGGCGTCCGAGTTCATGACGTTTTTCATGCTGACGTACTCTTCGTACCTGAAATTGAGTTACATTTTTTCCAAAATTTAGAGATGAAAATAAGTAATAGCTACTTATTATTCCTGTTGTCTTAACCAGAATAAATAAAATTGACCAATCAAATTCTCTGTAAACGGTTGGGAATTATTTATAAGCTAAAATTTAGGCTAAATGCTTCAAAATTCAGCCTTTTTAATTAAAAACAGCACGAAATAAGCTCCTTTAGCTCACTTCGATTAAATTTGCCGTAAGCACATCCGCAAACACCACTAATGCAATCTATGTAGACTCAAAAGGGGGCTATTCCTACTTCAACTTCCGTTGAGAGTGCTCTGTGATTAAAACTTTGCCATTTTTGCAAACTTTACTAGTTGATTTTCAAAAACGCAGAATTTATTTTTGATTTTTTAACTAACAAATTATCTATAACATTCGAAAAATTAAGTGTTCCTAATGGACGAACGGCCTGAGCAGAGCTAGTTTTGGACCAATTTTGGACTGTTACAATCCAAAAAGAATTCTGATTGTAATCAGTCGGTCTTTTTCTTTAATTGACCTTTTTTATATTAATTAATGAACAGAACATTTCCAATCCAAGCTAAAACTCAGTCGTGATAAGTCCAATTGGCTTCCTAAGCGGCTGCAAATTAATGAATCTAGTTTTTTACTTGAAGACCTATGGTCGTTTTGACTTTTTAAAAAAATTGATTTTTAAATAATGTCTTATCAAACTTTGCCTCTATTTTTTTCTTAATTTGGTCAACATGTAGATTAGTGTCAGCAAAGAAAGAATGTTTCTTCTTTCTACTGAGTTAACTATTAATCTCTATTTCTGTTTCAGGCCTCAAGTTATGGCTTTCTGGCTTTGATACTAATAGAATTGTTTTATTTTAGAGCTGCCCATTTTTCTCGTTTTCTAGTTTTGTCACATTATTGGCAATTCACATTTTAACTTATTGGCGTTCAAAATAAGGCACAATTGAACACATTTAAATCCTGAAAGATATAGATTATGGTTTTAACGGCTTCGAGATTACTTTCTTTGAAGAATTTAATTGAATTTTTTTAAATCTTGTCATTAACTGTCGTTTTTACTTGGTCGTTTTAGTGGTATAAAATTTCTCGTATAATGACAGGTTTCGTTGGCTTTTTATGGAAGAATAGATGAGCCAATTATCTGATATTAGTAGATAGCTGCTGAGTTTCATGACTTCGAAAACAATTGTTTTCCAAAATAAAAAACTCTTGTTAACTTCGCAATTTTGACACGGGTTTTTATCAAAAAAATGAAAATGAATTTTTAATTTTTGTCATATTTGACGTTCTTTTTGTAGGCGTAAGTGATATACTGGATAATTGCAGGTCTCATGGGCTTCCTTTGGACGACTAAACGAACCTATTTAATTTTGGAGGTAATTTTGTTTCGAAAAAAAATAAGAAGTATTACTTAAGTTTGCCTTTTTTCTTTTTTGTCTACTTGTTATCGAGTCTCATTAATGAGAGGTCACATACTCATTATATGTTTTCGCAAAAGGTGGAACCGAACATATTTTGAGCGACAAACATAGCTTTACGGATTCGACAGCGTTTTCTGGCAAGTTTTAATTGAATTTTTGTTTGTTGTCTTTTTGTTGTTCCTTTTCAACCGCATAAAAAATTGAATAAGGACAGATATTAATGCCCTTCTATAGAAGCACTGGTAATCGTAAACCTATGAGATATTTTAGTTGATTTCTAATGGTTTTCATTACTTTGAAGTTAATTGTTCTTAAAAAAGCAAGCGCATTTTTAACTTTTTTGTTCTTTTATGTCTAATTGTTACGAAGCCTTATTATGGACTGGTCTCATATCTTTTCTGGTGAATTACATGTTATTTTGTTTAAGTTCAGTTTTATTTGACGCTATGTTTATTTTCTATTAAGTTTTCTTTTTTGAAACGGACAAAATTGTTGATATAATTAATGTTTGTTGTTGTTGTTTGGTTTTGCTGTTCGTCTTAACTCGTTTTCTTAATATTGGCACATCTCATCAACCTATTGCATCATTTCGTTTTCCACTGAGTTATTTGCTTTGGAGGCTATTTTTCCGTTCATACACTATTTTTTGTTAAATGTTTGAATTTTTGTGTTTTGCTATCTGTTCCTCGTTTGGTAGACAATTATGCCAAAAATGTGAATGAGCGGGGTCCGAACCTTATGTGCAATCGCACATTACCGAGCTTCCTTGTTCCCTCTGCTTTCATCAGTTGTTATGAAACTTGAATTACTTTACCTTTTTTCTTACCTGTTTTTCATTTTTTTGTTGGTTTGCAATTGATTTCCTTTAATATAATCCAACACTGAGAATAAGCTGGAATTACTGACTGACAATTTGTCGGTGAATTTTCATGAGGCTTCGTTTTGGTATTACATGATTATATTGCCTTTGAGTATTATTCTTCCTTTGTCATTTTTAGTTCTGATCTTCAAAATGGTTTGAATTAATTTTCTCTCTGATATCTCCAACAAGAGAGAAGTGACGCAAAAATAGTCTTTCCTTTGGTCGTAGATTTTTTTCTTTGAATAATTCAATTCTCCGTTTCTACGAATATTATCTGCATTATGCTTTCACAATATGTCGTTTTTATCTCCATGTTTTTATAAATATTAGTTTTTGCGTCATAAAAGTTCCACAGTGAGCTTTTTTCTGTCAAAATTACTCATAAGTTTGAAATTTGTGAGGCTTTTTTGTATGGATTTTAAATGATATCATAATTGTTTAAAAATTAGCGTGTATCAGTGATGTCAATGTTGAAATCTTTTTCGTGATGAGATTGGTGGAAATTTTTACCAAAAATTTTAATAAAATCTGGCTAGGTAAAGAATAAATGTTTCGAGACAAGAAAATGGTTTCGGCTGCAATTATGACTGCTTGTATATATTGACCGGAGAGAATTGAAAAAGATCCGTGAAACAAAGCTAATTCGAGTTTAATTGGTTTGACGGTGTCAAACAGCCATAAAAATTGACAGCTTTAATTTTTGGTCAACATTTAATAAATCTTAGAATGTCTGTGATAGCATAGTTTTTTAGCAGCTTTTAAATTTCTGTTCTAGCTCTCCGCTTAAAGTTTTCATCGGCCGCATTGACGGAACGAAAAATGTTACTAACAACCTTTTCATGGAATTCTGGAACAATAGTAAACTAAGTTGAGCAGATGCTTATTACAACCTATCTAATGTTGATTCGTCATCTACTGTGCATAGGTGCATCTCAAATCGAAAAAAAAGTCGGCATAATTGAAAGGTGAAAAAGCGAAAAACTGTAAAACTTTGAAGTTGAAAACTTTATATCTTCTCCTGAACAAAAAAGAATTGAAAAATTCTCTTCAACCCGTGATTCGATTTTACATCAATACTACTTTTATTTCTCTCAGTAAAAGATTTTGATCGGGGAAAATAGACTGAACAAAATAACTCGGGCTTGTATAAAATCCCAAACCCCAAGTCCAAGTAAATATGAAGGGTTGGACCAACAATCAAAATGCTTAATTTATTGGAGAGAAAAGTGCTAATCTTCGTGAAATGAAAAAAAATGCTCCTGAAAGATTAAACTGAGAACGAAATAAACGAGAACGAAGTATAAAAAATGAAAATTTCTTTCCTAGAGTACTTCCAATGATACCAAACTTTTTATTTTCATCCGATAGTATTTGTTAAATAGAATTTAATTGATTCGTTAGAGGAAATGTTTGCAAAAAATCCTATCAATTTTGCTAGTTCTATCCATAAAACATTTGCCCAGAAATTAATGGGACGCTGTTTGGGACAAAACGGGAAACGTTCAAGACCTCTAAAGCTGCAATTTTTTTCAATTTTTTCTCTTCACAACACTTGCTTCAGCCCTCACTGTGTTGTTTCTAGGTTCAGAATTGAGCAGAGATTGAAAAACTATCGAGTTTTGAAAAAAAACCTTACCAACCAGGGCGTGAGTGAAACTTATTTCATTGCCATTCAACAAAAAGATATACCAGAATGTTCAATATTGATTAGTGTTCACGAATTCGCACTACTTGGTAAGGGAGCCACTTCACTGTGGCTTTTCCCACAATATTACACCTCAGTTTTATCTAGAAATTTATCTAGCATTTTATTATAAATACCTGATAGTTGTTCATTGAACCCTTGCGTATGACGCTTTTGGTACGCAAGACTTAAGGCGGATATTGTTATTACTATTATTTTTTTAGTGATTTCTAATTGGACACATACTTCAAATTGATAGCCTTCAGTTTTTGTCGAATTTGCGTCAAGCGAACAAATTACCTCTTTTGGCTGTCAGCAGAAACCTGCCAAGCTCCCTCTCTACCTATCCGGACGTAGTTCTCGTAGATTTGCTGATCAACGGCAGTGGGTTCTTGCAACCACACTTTGTAGCTGCTACAACTTGAGCTGCAGCTGCTGGTATTGTTGTACTTGTTGTTGCTCTTGGTTGTTGCTGACACGTCAGATGCTCGTTTTGCACTTTGGCTTCTTTTCAAACAATATTCTCCATTTTTTAAATATTTTTTTATAAATATTTGTAGATAGCTTTTTAAAAAAATCTGAAGCATGTACATTAAACTAACCACTCATTTCTAACTTAAACTAACTTCCTAATTAATATTAAACTAAGGTGCGGTAATTTATGTAACAACAAAAACACATGTTTAAAAACATTTGAAGAGAAATTTCAGTCGTTCTTTGCATAAAATGCAAAAAATGAGGCCTTTTACTACTGGTATGGCTAACGAACTAATTTGACAACCTGGGGCTTCACAAATTTGGTTTTCGACAAATCTATTTTTGCTAGCTTTAAAATTTTCCTGCAATGAAACTCTAGTATCAAATTTTTCCAACTCACTGAGGACTTGATCAATTTAAATGACAAAATGGGATAAATGGAAAATATTCCTTTTGACGCTCGAGTATCCGGTAATGGAATCAAATGACTGCTCTTGTTTAGGGTATTGATCGTTAGGTCGGCGATGACTATGAGTGCTGCGCCCTACAGTCGATTGTTGTTTTTTGAGCTTACTGCAATGCTGTCTTTGTTGTTGTTGGTTCTGTTTATGTTCTCCTGGTGACTGTTTCTGACAGAACATTCCATTGATGCAAAGACAGTCCGACAACTCACATACTCACTGGCTGGAAAAAAAGTTTTGAAAGATGAGATTAATTACGGTAAATCGGGGGGTTGGTGAGTTGTGAGTCATAAATTTTTTTCAAGATAAACGAAATTGGGAATCTAGCCCGCGACCCTTGTAGATAAAGCTTTGGTTAGAATAAAGAAGAATCTTTGATATCTCCAAAAAGCGACACTTCTGTAAAGAGAGGGTTGGGATGGGGTTCCAACCCTCCTCACTTTTTTATAGCTCTTGAAAATCATCATTTCATTTCATGTATTTACACTTCGTTTGTGTCAGTAGAAAAAAATCCAAACATTAAATAACTATATGAAAAAACTGGTTTTCTTTTTTCATTACTGATGCATTCCTTCTTTTTACAACAACATAACTTCGTTGATCTTCAGAATTTCGATCAATGTAATTATTACATTGCAAAACGTAAACTTTATAATTTGGGTTTTTTGGAGTTTTCGTGGACAACAAAGACAAAACTTCGTTTTATTTTCTTAGTAATCACTTAATGCCCTAATCAATTTTGACACTTATTTTCTTAACAGGCATGATCTGGGTAGGTGCAATAGTCCTAATGGTTTTTTGAATCGGTAATTAGTACCATGAGGGACTTTTATTGTTCCGACCCATTTTAGTGGGGAGGAACTATATGCTCAACTGGGTTTTTTTGTTCAGTCAATTTTCGCCGGTCGACATATTCATCGTACAGGGTTGTGAGTGGTATCATTAGAAAGCTTAGACAACGCAGAATTTAAAATTAAAAAGATTTTTTAACTTTCTTTTCCCCGAGTAGTGACGGAAGTTTAAAGTTTTGTGAACGTCAGCCTAAATTTAGTTCTTTTGTTCACATTTTTTTTGCAACTTTGCTCAAATTTCGATCAATTTCTGATAAAAATTATCAAAGTTTTACGTTTAAAGATAAAATGGAGTTGGTAAAATGTTTGAACCAACTGTTTTGGCTAAGCTTTCAGCTAAATATGGGCTGATTGTACCTCCGTTTTTTAAGCAAGTTTTCTGAAAATAACATTTTTGCGGTTTTTCGCTAATTTATACTGTTATTTTTAAAAAATGCATAACTTATTTTTGATGTATTATGTTTTTTGCCAAAAAAAATTACGCAATGTTCTAGAACAATTATGTCTTTTAACAGCAACGCGGCGATGGCAAGCCCAATTTTGGTCTCATCGTTTATTTTCGCAATGAAGAAGGATTCGTATTGTATTTTGGGTCCGTCCTTTTAAAAACATTTTTGCAATATTTTATCCCCGTTAAGGTAAGGTCTGTTTTCCTTTAAAAAATCTATTAATAGCAGGTCCCAATTATGTTCAAATAATGTCAAAATAGTGAATTCTGGAGTTCTGCCAGCCTTTGATGCTCTTTTTATAGTCTTATGACTTAGTCTAATCAACCAAATTCCGATTTGACGTCGAAGGAGCTATCAAAGAAACTATCTAATGCCTTTTTTGATACTTAATGCTTTTTCTGTAATTTAACTCGATAAGTATACAAAATTTTTTTTTGTTGACTTTTTCAATTAGCTATTTGAATAACATTTGGAACATTTCTTTGTTTTAATTGAGAAGCAGCAAGAGCAGAACCAGTTTTGGTCTAGTTGTGGAAATTTATAGTTCAAAAATTTTTCGGATTGTAATGGCGCGCTGTTTATTTTTTGGATTGGAATGGCGCGCTGTAATTTTTTTTGGGTTAGTTACAGAACAGAATGATTTCAAATCAAACCACTCAAAGGAAACAGTGCGTGAGGTAAGTCAGAAATAACAAAAAAAAATCGAGACTTGGTAAACCGATAAACGCGATAGAAAGGTAAAGCGAATTAAAAAAAACATAATTGTACGAATTTGGGTCTTACTAAAGTGACAAACAAAACTTATTGTTCAACAATTGAAACCATCAGTTCGCTTACACGGCAATAGGAGAGTCATCCTATGCTCATAGTTTTTTCTATACTTGAAGAAAAATTGAAATGCTGCAAGAAATTGGTAGAAAACGTTACAAGATTTATGACCTTGGTGTCATTTTTCTACAAAAACACACTGTCTTGTGCAAAGGAAAATTTAATCTTCTAACTACAAAAAAATTTGAGCAGATAGTGACATTTAAATTCCCAATGAATGCAATCAGACAATGAAATAGCAAAAATCACTAGGATAGCTTAAAAATTCGAAAAATAGCAGAAAAACATCACAACAATATAAAACTGGGATTACTCATAAAAAAAGTTTTTAAATACTTTTTGAACATTAATTTTCTATAACAGCCTGTTGAGTAATATAATGTATTAACAGCTTTATCACAAATTATTGTAATAATTTAATATCTCCCCCTTCTTTTTCCTTTTCCTATTTTCGGTACAATTGTTCAAAATAAATCCCCTTTCTCATAATGTGATAAAATTTGCAGATTTTTACAAAAATCAGAAGTAGCCTCTAAAGAATACAAAAGGATGTTTCTTTTTTCGCTACGATGCCTAAACAAAAAGTGAAATATTAACAAGGTAAAAAAAGTCGGACTCGCATATATTTTGCTCCATTTTGAAAAATGTAGGAACAATAATTTTATCAGAGCCCATTTGCAGAATTGGCAATTGTATGAAGGTGTTGATACTACTTAAGCACAGATTATATGACTCGGATGAGGTCAGTGAAAAGTTCTGGCACTTATCACGAACTATAGATATTCGAGGTGACTTCACGGGGTTCCTATAACGTTGCTTGAAACGCACGGCGTTGTGAGCTTTAAAATCTCTGTGTCAATAGAAAATCTGACACTCTAGAATCTGAAAATGCACAGATCTGTCTTTTTGGAACTTTCACATGTGTGTTTCAACCATTAAGAGCTAATTGGGCTAGGAAAAGCCACAAAAGGCATTTGTATCCGTAAATTGGATGTGGGTGGGATGCATAGGAAAATTTAACTAACTTGGGACCAATTATGACAACTTCGAACCAATCTGATCAGGTTGTCAGAATAAAGAAAGTCGTTCAACTTTGTCCATGCATGGATAAATCTACCAACTTGTCCACAATAGAGATAGACAGTTAGCAGCATGTACAAGGAAATTAGGGTGAGTATAGACACCAGATCGGAGATGATCGATATTGCCGAGGGTGACAGACAAAAGACACCTACAAATGATGAGAAGAGAGAACCAAGAAAACAACACAAGATTATAACAAAAAAGAAAAGAGAAAGTGTGAGAAAAGAGAAATAAGAGAATATGTAGAAGATAAAAAGAGACCACTATGAAGCAGCACACTAAATAGTGGGTAAAGGGGTAAGTGGTAACTACTGCTACTAAAAAGGTAGAAATGAAGGAAATGAGGGTGAATGAAAGGGAGCAGAAGGGTAATGGGTAACTGCTATGGGTACACACAACTCACAATTGAACAAAGTTGCGTAATAGTGTGTGTGAACAGTTTTTGCACTTTGCAGCTGATGACAGTTTGCGCCAGAGGGTTCATCAAAGATTTTGTCTCCACTGGTTAACCAAATGCTGTCAATTGGTGGAAGGGAGGGATGGCGGGGGGGGGGGGGGGGTCTCACGGGGCATAAAACGTTCGTTCACGCCCCTTGAAGTAAATTATCATAATGCGGAGGTGATCAATGGAGCTTTGGGGGACAGAATAGTTCAATTTTATTAGTGCAAATCAAAAAAATGTGCAATTCAAAATTGCATCATTGAGGCAGAACCATAACAGCAGAAAGCAACCGCTGAGTGGAAATATGCATTAAATCATTTTTACATGAGATAGGTTATTAATTTGTGGCGTAGCATTGAGTGATTTTACTGATTGGCGGATAAAAAGATGCCTACATTAAGGGAAACGCATAAGGAGCCAAACACTGTGTAATCAGATGATTAGAGAACTTCGATCAAGTATAGGTTACCAAAAGGAGGTGATAATGATTATCGCTTCCTGTCAGTACATTACGCTGCGGTGACGTAAAGATGACATTTTGGGCAGGAAAAAGATAAACAACACTCAGAATAAATTTGCACGGTTTTGAAAAGTAGAGGAAATCAGGACACAAAAAACATACTAATCGGCTGTAGCATTTTTTTGTATAAGCATTTCTATCATGATTATCTACAACAACCGGCGAATGATGAGAAGAAAAATCCGAACTATAAATGAGAATACTACTTTTGTTTATTGTTTGTTTCTTTATTCAACTGTTTTTTGTTAAATAGATTATGGTTAAATATGAATCCCAAAAAAACAAATCCACAGAAAAAGCAAACGAACCCCACAAAACACTGCAAAGTAGATCATGAAACGCTCAATAGCACTCTGTTTGTCAACAAAAAATGAAGACAAATATGGCGACTTCATTTTACTATTCCATAGCAAAAACCAGCAACCAAACTGTCTTCTTCCCTGGCGAAAAATGTTAACGCAAGCCAAAATTTAATATTTGACAAGAACAATCACCGAAAATTATTTTTTCGGTCGTCAATTAATTTTTGCACTCTCAAAAACACAAAAACAAAACATAAACCGAGTAACGTCGGAAAAATTGCTCTCAAATGACAGGCAGAGCAATTTAATTCAAGGGCTGTAGCCTTGATAAATTTTTCTGGGTCTTTCCCATTATAGCCCCCATGAAATTATAGCCCCCATTATTGTATAATTACCATGATGGGGGGCTATAGGTTATATGACCACTAAGCTTAGCGATCAATCAAAAAATTTGCTTGAATTTTGTCACCATTTTTCGCGTTTAAAATAGTCTTCGGATCTTTTCCGTTTTGTGCCCCCAGTTTAATGGGTGCATATTATTTGCACCAAGCCTATGAATAAGAATATTGAACATGAAAATTGTAACAAAATTGGATGGCACATGAAACTAATAGAATTCGAGGAACACATATAATAATAACCCAGGCCTTCTTTCTTAGTTTTTAAGTTGAATGGTGAACTTTACCGTTATTGAAACTTAAATAGTTGGCGTCTGTTCAGTCATCATATGTCTAGATAGTTAAATTTTATTGCGTGTTTCCCAGCTGTGGACGCTTTAAGTTTGGTAATCAATAAATATAAAAATACGAAAAAAAAGAACACTTAGGGAAAAAATGGAACAAAAAATAGGAAAAAAATGAACTTTTGAGAAAATCCCTGTTATAAAACTAGAATCGTCCAACAAACGTCTGAAAAATCATGATTTTCTTTCATGAAAATCTATGCGAAAAAGATGAAAAAGAAATAAATGAGATTTAGGCACTCATTGAACTGCTGTCCAAAGTGTATGAGCTCTAGACAATTTTCTTCACGGAAAAGTTTAGTTGAGAAATCAGTCAAAAAGAACTCTTCGACAAAAACAAATAGTGGTTGATGTGTATCAACATTGTTCTCGTTTCTTCCAAATATTTTCCCATTAATATCTAAATTTAGAGCACCCTTTTTTGAGAAGCTAGGTTTGAAAAAATTGGACAGAAATGTTTTCCAATCAATGTTCGAAATCTAATAATTTTTGTGAAATACGAAAAAATCATAAAACGACTAATGTCGGATAAATTGCTATCGAATAACAGGCGGGAAATTTCATTATGAAGGGGCTGCAGCCTAGAAAAAATATTTTTGCGTGTGGAAAAATCCGACAAGGGAGGAATTCAAACTAGCAACCCTCGGCTAGACTAAAACATTAACCACTCGGCTATGCAACCATTGGGATTATGTCTCTTACAATCGCTTTTGCTTAAGAA
Source organism: Convolutriloba macropyga (assembly GCF_964194025.1). Taxonomy (NCBI): domain Eukaryota; kingdom Metazoa; phylum Xenacoelomorpha; order Acoela; family Convolutidae; genus Convolutriloba; species Convolutriloba macropyga. Next base: position 52,576,133 of record NC_134472.1, read on the forward strand.
GATTCAGTTTTTGAAACAGAGCGCAACTTAGCTCATGCAAAAATTAAGAAGTTAAGCGTGAAAAATTCACTAGAGAAGAAATCGAAATGACAATTAAGAAGAAAAAAGTACGCGCGAAAAGCAGCAGGAAGAAATCCGCAAGCAACTTGAAGCATCGTGTCTTTGCAAACAAAACTGATCTCCAGGTTAACTTTGATTTTCTTTCGCTCACAACTGCTTTTACCAATTATTATTGTAGAACGAGAGCAACTTGGATCACTCAAAAATGAAGAACTGAAGTGTGAAAAAGTCACTCAAGAAATCAAAGGATGTTCAAAAACGCAAAAACGGTAAAGCAAAAGATTGGCAAAAACACGTTTTTAATTGTTTTCAATTTCGTTCGAGGGCAAATATTAACTAACTTTGATTAATTTCCAAAATCGGTGTAAAGGAAGACACTGATTGATCAATAAATTTTGCTCTAATAATGGGCACAATTCAGAACAAGTAAGGCAAGAAGAAGTAACAATATTTTATGGACAACTTGTTTGAAAGAAAAACCAAACTAGACTTATGTTAGTGGAATGGGGCTAGAAATCTGCCATAAATTTTACTTAGCAAATTTGTGCAGAAGAAAGCAAAACCCTTGACCCTTCTGCTGATTTAAAACATCTTAGTAGTCATTATTAAATTGTAATAATAAATAATCTGATTTAAATGGCTGTTAGTCAATAATTCGTGGTACAAAGTTGTAGGAATCTATCTAAAATTTGGTAATTATCTAATCCGATCAAAAGGACCAAAAATTATAAATATTAAGTCATGCAGAAAAATCTAATACAAAGTAATAATCATGCAAGAAACAAATGGCTATCTCGTGCGATTCTGGCAGACAAAAAGAGCTATCATGTAAGACTTTGACAGACAAATAGCTATCTTGTAAGATTCTGGTCGAAAAATCGTTATTTTGCACGAATCTGCCAGAATCTTGCCAGATAGCCGTCCGATGTTGACCCGGAACAGATAAAAAACACGTTTGATAGCACAATAGCACAAACTTTCAACAATTGGCAAAAACGTCTGAATTTGACAACAATTGCAATTAAAGTAAACAAAAACAGTTAAAATTGAATGATAACTCCACTGAACTTTACACATTGATAACTTGTCGCCTACGACAAACTTAAAAACCTTTTCGATGAGAAAATCGTATGCTTGGAGCGTTCCCAAACAAAATTACTCATGTCATACTGTGTGAAATTTATTGATCGGTCAATCGGTCCGAACAAAGAATACACTTCCTCACAGAATTATTAAAATATGAAAACCAGGTAACGAAGCAAAAATTAAGACCCATTAAACAAAGACCTCCGTCCTTAAAGAAAATTCGACAATTTTTGTGAAGTCCCTTGAGTATAACCAGCAAATTGAAGAAAGCATAGTTTGAAACTTCATCATACGATTTGGTAAAAAGAGAATCATAGTTTTTACTGACCTTGAGTTACTCCGGATAGAGTAACAATAGTACAAACTTTCAAAAATTGGCAAAAACGTCTGCATTTGACAAGAAAAACAATCAAAGTGTACGAAAACTGTTAAAAATGAATGATCACTCCACAGAATTTTACACGTTGATAACTCTTCACCTACGGCAAACTTAAAAACCTTTTTGATGAAAAATCGTATGCTTGGAACGTTCCCAATCAAATTTTTTCAAGTCATGCTGTGTGAAATTTATTGATCGCTCAAACCGTCTGAATAAAGAATACATTTACTCACAGATTTTTAAAAATATGATATTTAGGTGCCTAGAAACACTCTTTTCCGGGTCTACATGAGCACAAAAAGCGTTTAGAAGGAGTGAAAATTGGTTTGGAAAGCAAAAAGCGATTAAGAGTTCGAGAAAAAAAGACAGAAAGATTAACATACATTTTGTTTCACAAATTAAAATTTTACCGGACAGGTTTGTTTTAAATTTCTCACAAATTTTTTAAAAAAACAAACCTAATTTTTATCGACAAAAAATAAAACTTAGAACTTTCAATTATGGGGATGACGGTATTACCTCTAAAAACTACTGCAAGAGTGTCAGCCAGAAGACAGCAGAATTAATGAATTTTTTGGATGATATATAGCATATGAAAAATGGCACTGGTCATGTTGAAGAAACGAAATATGACCATGCTCTTTTGCGGACAATATTATGAAGCTAATTGAACTATTGTAAATTTGTTCTAATGCTTAGCTCATTCGTCCCAAAAATCAAACTACATTTATTTGGTTCTCTGTTCAACTTTTTTAAAAGTTAATCTGCAAAAATTAGGACACATTAAACCAAGACCTGCGTCCTCAAAGAAAATGTTAATTTTTTGTAACCCCCCCCCCCCTTGAGGATAAACAGCTAGTTGAATAAAACATAGTTTGAAACTTCTTCATTCGATTTCGTAAAGGGAGAATCATAATTTTTACTGACCTTGAATTAAATTACTCCGGATAAATTAGCAATAGTAATCTGAAGGCAACAGAAGGTAAAAGTATTACAGCATAGTTCATAAAACAATAATGATCACACGTCGGGTGAAGACAATTCACACGCGCAATGGACAATTCACACGCGCAATCGTTAAGGGCTTCCTTTTGAACTTAGAAAAATAAGTGGAAATTAAATAATTGCGTATAAATTGAAACTGGATAATAATCTTTGATTATTTCGCAACAGAATGATTTTACTCACCAAAACACGGCCTAATTGATCAATTTTATTTAGGCAGATGAACAAGACTTACATTGCTGAGTAGATTGAGTTTTTGTCAGTATTGTCAGAATCAATTCACTGTCAAAACAAACTCAGAGATGTAATATGGCTATAGATTTTTTGAGTCGAATTTTCGCATCTCAACTTTGATGACAAAGTAGTGATTTCTCAACTGTAATGACTGTTTCTTTAGTATCAGTTTTGTAAATAAAGACGGAAAAATTTTTATCCTCAGCTTTGAGTATCACCCTTGTGTCAGAAACTTGGTGTCTAAAAATTTGAGATCATCTCAAAGCAAACAAAGAGCTTTTACTCCGATAAAAAAAATCAAAAAATATCAGCAGATTTGCTTATATACTTAGCTTCTTGGCTTTTAGCCTAATTGTTGTGATAAACTTATTTTAAAAAAGTATGTCAAAAACGGGAGACTGCCGTGGTTGCTCCCAGTGATATAACAGATGTTGATTGTTTAAAATCCAATTACTATTATCTCACTATTGATGAACTTATTCATAGTGATTAGACTGTAGCTGCAGTTGCGAAGTTGAAGAAGGGCAATATAATGTTCGTTCTCCGAAAGTGCGAGCCAGCTGTGGAAAAATAGGGAAACAGTCGAAAGTATCTCGACAGTCGTAAATGAAATACGCGATTTTGTGGTTTCAATTTGCCAGGATTATTTTGGTCCACGTTTATGGGCCCCGGCAATCGTGAGAAATATTTTTTTCAAGAGCTCACCCGATTACGAGAGCTTTAGTTTTTTATGATGTATTTATTAGTCATCATTTTCCAATTCCGGTCAGTTTAACTTCTTATGAGTCCATATTGCCCTTTTGTTATCAAAATTTTTCTTTGTTTGTCGTTTTTTACTTCCAAGTGGCAATTTTCAGTTTCCCTAATTATCCATCTGTTGGTGATTTTGAGTTGTTCTTCAGTTTTTTGTCCGAGCAGATACTACAGTGCTTTAAGCCTACCACGAAAAAAAATCTGAAAGTTCCTCGGTTTAATCTTCACATAGCGTTCATTCTCTAAATGTTCAAGTGACTGCTTATCGGCGTTCTAGTCACAACTCGTCTTTTATGAATTTGAAGTATAATTCAGCTGAAGGAACTTTTCAGCAATTTATCGAATTGGACCATCCAGGTCATTTACTTTATTAGCGGATTTTCAAGCTTCACTGTCTTCAGAAGGAATTTACAATCTGATTGTGAACTCAAAACCTGCGAGTTGCAAACCATTTGATTGTTTTCAAGTAAGCTTTTGTGCAGTTGTTCTGATTCTTTTACTTCACTTGTATTTGTTCTGTTTAATTCTATGTAATTTATTTGTGTTTTTCCATTAAACTGCAAAATTGCTGTTGTACATCCCCTTCACAAAAGCGGAACAACAACTTGCATCGTTAATTACAGACTTTTTAGTTTGTTACCGAAAATTTTTCTATTTTTGAATGCTTACTCTGACTTCATATAGCCATATATTAAAAAATTCTTATAAATGTCAGAAAAAGTTATGTGATTCAGTTAACTCATTTGACATTCCGTCCGTTGAATTCCGAAATCAAAACCGGTCGTCTATTTGCTAATTGTCTTGATTATTAAAAAGCATTCGACAGTATACCTCACTCAGTTTTAATATCCAAGCTGACGAACGTTGGCTTTTGGTATTTCCATTTTACGTTTATTCAATACTTTTTTGTCTGATCAGCATTAAATTTTAAACGTTTCGGTTGCTTTATCAGAATCTTTGTCAGTTTGTAGTTGAGTACCACAGGGTTCAGTTCTAGGACCGCTACTTTTCCGACTTTTCATCAACCCTTTGGCGTGTAAGTTTCTAGATTGTTTTCCTTACCTGATTGCGGACCATTTGAAGTTGGTCTTCAATTCGTTGAACTTTCAAATTGATCTTGCGTGCCTGCAATTGTGGAATCAAGAAAACGTGATGCTTATAAACGGCTTGAAATCAAATGTGTTGGTTTTCAGATACTCAGATTAACCGTCAGTTTTATTACAAGATGTTGCAATGGAGGTTGTGACATAAGGATTTGCGAGTTGTTAGTGGCATAAAATTATAGTGGACAGAGAATATTGAAGTTATAATAAATTCTGCTAGGAAATTTCTCCTGGCTTAAGAAATCAGCGCCCTTCAATAATGATTACAACGTGAATTTCAATTTGGTTCGATCGTAGGTTTTATCTGTTCTTGTATACGGCGGTCAGGTCTGATATGCTCACACACGTTCTCTTCGGAAACTTGACAAATTCCAGGAAAACTGTTCAAAGTGGGTTATTGGTCGGAAATCAGACTATGTACAGCTGCTTCAAAGTAAGCAAATTTTACTGTTCCTCTATTGCTTGAGCTACAAGATCTTCGAATTTTTTAAGCTACAAGATCTTCGAACTCCTGAATGGGAAAAACGAAACTATTGAATGGAAGCATGTATAAATGATTCTGAAACGAATCAGTTTAAGGACTTCTTCCTTGAATTTGTTTGAGCTAGTGAATCCTACCTCTACAAATTGTTTTTCATTTTAAGAACGAGTGATTGTTGATGCAAACTTCCTTCATAGAAACAAAACTTCCTTCAAAATTAAAGATTTTTCTACAATGCTTTTGAAAAGCATTCGTGAGTATTTATTCAAAAAACTAAATTCTACTCGCCTGATGTTTCGTGCTCATTTTATGTTTTATATTTTATAAGTGCTTGTTAGTTTTTTTTCTTCAATGATAGTTTTTGTATTTTGTAAGTATTCTATTTTCGTGTGTCTCTTAAGAACTGAGCCTTTTTTCTCTTTTTTGAGTTGGTTTCGTTTTTTTCACTTTTAAGTTTGACGGTTAAGGTTTCATTGAAGTAATTCTCGCTTTTAAACATAACACTTTTGCTGAAACTTTGGAACAATAAATCGTTTGATCGATTTAGTTAAATGTATAATTAGTTGAAAAAATATTTGTATTGATCGTTCCGTAGAACCACTGCTTAAGATATAACTAACGGCTTTATGCAACACTTCTAATAACAATTTGAGCGGTGTTACTTTATAATTTTTTTTCTCTTTTTTGCATCACACGTTTGCGAGGCAAATCAAAATTGCCATAATATTTACAAGAGAATAAACTTAGAAAACTGCTCTTGCTTTTCCAACATTGGATGGGATTGTACATAAATCAACCGAATATTGGATAATCAGACGACTGCCAGATTCTGTAATACAAAAGTGCACAAAAGGTTTACAACAAATTCAGGTGCAAATTTCAACGACGATTAATGTGTCAGATTTTACTCATTCTGCTAAATTGACGCTAAGAAGAATAATTGAATCAATCAACAATTTTACTGACTTAAGACACCTTTCGCTTACCTGAGAGGAAATTGAAGGAAGCAACAGTCAGGACCACACTGATATAATTTAGTGCCCATAACCCCCACCACTATTTGAAAGTTGTAACCCGCACATACAAAGCTTTCTCTCTTTTTCTTTGGCACTCTTTTCTTTTACGCAGAGAATGAACCATAACAAAATGAAAAGAGCTTGAACAAAAAGTGTAAGCGTGTCCTTGTGGTGCTCCGTAGAATGATAAATATAGACTGCAGGTTAGCTGTGTGATATATATCTATATGATATATATAGCTAGATGTATATAGGTTGGATATAGCTTGTACAGTTGGATTGTGTGTGTTGTTATTCACCGTGTGATTAGGATCAGCTTTTTGTTATTCTTTTTTGGACACAAAATACAAAGCGAGATTTTTCACGCTAATTTGAAAGTATAAATCCAATTTGGATTCTCCCTCTTTTACGATTCACTGCTCATTTCACAATTCCAGTCAGTTTTGTTAAACCCACGCAACACACGACTGTAGTGCCTGGGTTGCGCCGGGAGGGGGGGGGGGGGGGGGGGGGTTGGTTGTTCAGGGATAAACAGACAGTTGTAAAATTGGGACAAAGGTTTAAGATGTAAGGATGTTACTAGTCATAACTAAATTGGTTATTGCACGGCCTCAGATTGAAAAAGGGGTAGTGGTGAGATTAAAGAGGTATAGCATGGTGCTGTTTTCAAGATAAACTAAATCCAAATTTAAATGCCGGTTAAACAATTGGGATTTTTATATTAGAGGGGAGAATTTACAAGAAAACAAACATAAAATGCAAAACAGGAAGAAAAACAGCCTGCTAGTATAAATTTGGTTCTAAAATTGATTAGAGTAGCAATTTTTCAGTACTTGAGTTCCGAGGAAAACCTTACAGAAATTAGCACATGATGACTATTAGCCTAATCCTCTTTAAGCTTGCATTTATTAAACGACAAATGCGGCTTGGTATTGTTAGTGTAACTTGAAATCTTTTTTGACAACTAATTTTTGAGAATTAATTGAAAAGCATTTTTTGACGAATAGTGAAAACTAATTTGAAACCTAGAGCATATAAAATCGTTCTAGTTGAGCTGACCAATCTTGGATATAATGTGTTTTAAAATATGCTATATTCTCATTGGTATGTAAAGTTAAAAATAATCTTTATTCATCCCTTGAAATACTGAATTTCCCAAAAAACCATGACCGTTTTGATTGCTAAACTTTGAGTTTTTCGCCGAAATGAGCCGAACTTTTTTAGTGTTAAACAATTTTTTATCAGGAATGCAACTTAGTTCAAAATCATTGACCTCGAGAAAAAAACAGGAATTACCTTTAGCGGTAGATTATTGCCGCTGCGAGCATTATTTCTGCTAAAGATGATTTATGTTTAAAAGACAGCAGTACTTCAACAGTGTACTTGTGTGAAGGCTTTTAATAAATCTGGGATAAAAAATGGTTAAAAAGACGGATTAACAGAAATTGAAGGGTCAAAATGACATCTCTTCACAATCCACGGGCGGGCTTGTTCAACTATGAAATTGTGAATTTCTTCACGCATACTGGGGAGAAAAACAACCTGATATGGTATTTCTCATCACCATTAGAGCAGAAAAAGACAGTACACAAATGTTTCCTCAATTTACTAAGTAGTCCGTCTTAATATCGCTCAATATTTCCTTATTTTGAGAATAAAAGTGTATATTGCACAATAGACGGCACTTCCCCCCTCAATAATCGTACTATTTAGTTTTACCATTTTCCCAACAAGTTCATATCTACCTCCACAGAAACTTAAAGAGCAATAATGGAAACAGTAACTCAAACATAAGCTCTAATCTCAAGGGACACACTCTTGTAAAAATAGGGAAAAATTCCTCGGTGTTGAGGTTGAGCAACTGACAAAATATTTTCGTTCCACTCTTATGGGGGGGAATTTTAGCAGCTTTTGATTGTCTGTATTTTATACAACATCAAGAGAATTATGTTTTCAATTCACAAAGGCCGAATGCTTTAAAGTAGTTTCACTGATCAAAGATTTCAAAGCACCTTTAAAAGACGAGCAAATACCTCACATTCTGTGTTTACGCGCTTTTCAATTTTTGAAGCTGACCTTCAAATTATATTTTCTAAGAAAAATAATAGGACTACAAAAATATTGAGACGTCTAGAAAATTTGTGAAGCAGTGAATTCCTAAAAATGCCCCGAGAGCGCAAATACCGATTTAAGTGAGCTAGGAATTGAAGCCGAGCGGGCGCAGTACCGATGTATAGGCGCCACTATTGAACAGAAAGAAGTAAGAGCCATCAAACAGCAAGAATTAACTTTTGAAACTAACATTAGCTTCGAATGAACTTCGAATATGTCAAAACTCAAAAGACTAAAGTTGAAAATTTTACAAAATGAGACTCCAAAGTTGTCCACCCCTGGATCTTCTGAAGAGAAAACCTGAGCAATCAACGATCTTAGCACTTGGTTAGGGTAACCTCTAAGTTACCCGTGAACCCCACGATCGCTCTTGCATCACACTCACAAGTGTGGCTATTAACACTTATTTGGTGCAAAAGTGCAATTCTTCATGTATTTCTAATTTATAGGTAAATTTCCTTATATGTTGATTTTGTGAACTCTTAGTTATTTGTTTATGTCAAATGCCATATATTCAAGGCATCTAGTGTTACGTAATAACCATCCGTGCTTATGTCAACAAAAGCGAATATTCCTGGTACTTGACATATACAGTATAAATATTGACCTATATCACCTTACGTGATTAATCACCTTACAATCAGGAACGACTTAGGATATTGTTATGGATGATGTTTACCTTATTATTTAATTTAACCCGTTTGTTTGGTTGAGTTTTCTTGACGAGAAGTCAGCAAATGTACTAGCAATTAGCTGAAGCCTTACAAACGTCAGCGCGATATTGAACATAGTTTTTCACTTAGGATATTCTTAATTTCAATCAACAAACTAAAGTTACAGTCCTTTAATACGACCAAGCGACTAAAAGTTTCGACGAGATTGTCAGTCAACTGGAACCCAGTGAAGAAACAGGCCGGCGTAAAGCTCGAAACCAGGCTATAAAATTTCGGTTCTGCTGGGGTTCTTGAGTAGCCGCAACATTTGGTCCTTCGACCCGAACAAGAACAACAACATTGACACAAATAGCAACGATTCTTCAACTCAATTAGGTGGACCAAAGCACAACCAGTAACGTTGGCCTGCAAAAGTCCCAGCATACACAAAAAAAACAGTTGATTGTATGTCCAGTGGTTATATCAGGACGTTAGAGAAATAGCAAGCTGACACACTTAAGTTATTCCCCAGACACCTCATCGCGCTAAAAAGCTACCCGACACAAAACAAAACTTCGACAGCCGAAATTGCCTATCGATGCTTCTTTGAGGCGTACGACAATTTAGAAAGCATCAGAGAGCAGCAGAGGTTACTATTTAAATCAAATTATTGTGCGAATTTTGAAAAAGACACCAAGGATATGTTAGAAGAAAAGAGTTAAGTTTTGCAATGGGTAGTTGACAAAGTACCATTTCTCCGAGACATTGAACGTTGTCGCCCAGAGGTTGTCGACCGTCAGAAGGACATATTGTGTGCATTCAATTTAGTGGCAGCTGCTGCTCCCATTTTGATTGAACTATCAAAATTGGAGAAGAAGTTGAAGGAAGAAAGATTACACAACTCTGGAAAACAGACATTGTGTAATGAACTGGAAGAGCTAATAGAAAAGCTAGATGTAAATTATGCAAAATTGATTCAAATAATGAAGCCAGAAGGATGCATTGAAGGGTTTGTGGACGTCAACCTAGTGACATCTACATGGAGTAGCAAACATGATCCAAACCAGACCGTATTTGACAACAATAAAGACACTTCAATTGCAAAGAGAGAAACTGTTGAGTTTTCTTCCAAGAAGGCTGCTACGAACAGAAGTATAATAGAACTCGTGTTGCCAAGTCCCGCTCGTCGAGACAACGTGAAGTTGAGCTACTAGAATTTAAAAACTTGATGGCTAAGCAACAAGCCGACCAACATCTGCGAGATTGGCAAATTTAATGAGAAAAAAAAAGTTAATTAATGAAACTGCAACAACAACAGCAGGAAAAAGAAGAAAAGTTACGTCTTCAGCAGCGAGAGCGAAAACTTGAAAACGAAAAAAAGCCGAGGCTGACGAAGAACAATGACATCTGAAACTTGAACTGACCAAAGGAAGCTCAAGAGCATCTGGATCTGTGGCAGAGGAGATAAAAAGTGTTGGGTTAGGACGCAATCAAGAAATTTAAGCAGGGTGGGCAGAAGCAGTGGCCCGACAGTCTGTCCCTAGCCGGCCACTATCTCCAGACTGTGTTATCGACCCTCCAAAGAATGTCACACAAGCCATAGGCGACAAAAATCTCAGCGCCTATCGAAAAAATCCGCTTTTTCAATCGGTCAGAGTTGTCCTGAAAAATCAGTTAACTTTAGTTTTGATAAGCAACTGCCAGCAGAGCTCGGTACTGGTTGGTAAATGACTTGAAGAGTGGCTTAGTTCAATGTGCTCTTTTTTTCTACATCGGCAAATCTATTTCGGATTTGTTTATGGGACTCTGACACCTGTTTCTGTTTTGAAATGCTAATGTTTTTTGCTGCTGAAACGTCGTCTTTGTCCACTGCGCCTGCAGGTCCGTTACTGGGGTCCAAATTTATGGGTTCTTGGTTTCTTGTGAGTGCTCGGCTCAATCAATGGCGCTGAAAAGAGTTCCTCTGGAGTGTTCAGAGTGGTCGGGTCTTTTTGTTGTTGGTGTTCTTCAAAAACAAATAAGCGATACTGAAGAGATGCAAAAACCAGAAGACCGATCTGACAATTCAATCGAAAGCAGCAATATCGGGAATGGGATTCAGCTCATAATCGTGCTTTCATGGTTGAGATATACTCTGCGAGAAGTACCGCAGATTAGATGTCATAGTCCACGCGCAGTTCAAGAAAACACATTAGCATCCTCCAGTTTGGCACGGCGATTCTACGAACATCGTCAAATGAAGTTCCGAATGTGGTAAACATATAAACTCAACTTGGATACACATCCGACCTAGAACCAGAAGGAGGCCCGAGTTCAACAACGAGAAAATTTTTTCAACAACTGAGAGAACAGTGGTTACAGCATATGCAAGATATTGACTACTGAGAGGCAACCTGACTGTTTTCAATGAGTGACTCAGCGATTCACGAGAACCTGTTAGCACACACAAACTCGTCGTTTGACTGAAATAAGTTTCAGAGCCACGATTAGCCGCAGACGAGTACTTTTGATTCAAACGCTGAGGACTCCAGCAAACCCAGGAATCCCGACTGCCGTTTTAAGGACGGACAACACCCTATTTGGACTTGTGAAAGGTTCAAATCAATGAAGGTAAATGAACGACGAGAGCATGTCAAGAAGGTCCGATTGAGTTTCAATTGTTTGAGACCAAGTCACCTGTCGGAAGGTTGCAAAAACAGGACATGTAGTGTACCCGATTGTGGAAAACGACATTACAGATTTTTGCATAGTGACCTCTCAAGGAGGGAAAGCACAGCTAGTGTCTCAGACGCTAAAAGGGCATCGGAATTCGGAATCCTTAATCTTATTTGAAGACACTTGAGTGGTATCTAAAGCGTCCTTATCAGTAGCGGAGATCCATGGCTCAAGGGATGTCAAGAGTGAAATATTGCCGATAGCTGTTACAACCTGTGAGAAGTCTCGACCATTAACAACAGTGCAATTCTATGTGCACGAGAAACTTATGTTGGGTGACCAGATTGTGGAGCTGCAAGAGTTCAAAGACCGTTACCCAGATTTGAGTAACTTGCCGAATCATCCCACAATCTAAACGATGTTCAAGAGATTCTTTAACAAGATTGTTATGACATCCACCACCTTTCCGAATTCAAGATGTGGGAAGACAAAGCTGCACCATGGGCAGTGAAATCAAATATCGGCGGGGCCTTAAGTGATCCGCTACCAGAGAAGCAGGCAGCAACCCTTGACACAACGGCAACATCAATTGCAGAAGAAAAATTAGCTTACCAACTGGGTAGGTGGTGGGATATCAAGTCCGACACCCTAAACTGCAATGTTGACGGTCATTCTGAAGGCGAAAAACAAGACGTTGGCAAACAACGCGTTGGAGCAATCAAGACGTTGGAGCAATCAAGACGTTGGAGCAAACAACGCAATTCAACGGCGAAAGATACGAAGATGGATTTCAGTTGCGAGAGGACGAAGTGAAGTCGCCTAACCACTTTTACACTGCAATGGTGCAACTAAATCCCAAGAACAACAATTACAGAAAGACAAGACTCTAAGAACGCGCTATCAGTAAAGCATCGACGAAGATGTCCAAGCAGGATATGTTCACAAAATTGACCAAACCGAATTGAATCAAACCAAAGACAAACTTCAATGCTATTTGCCATATAATATTGTCATGAACTCACATAAGCCCAAGAAAGTCAGAAGAGTGTGAAACGCAGCAGCAAAGCTTCAAGAGATAGTTCTCAACGAGAAGCCTCTATCTGATCCAGACCTACTGCACAGTGTGATCAATATTAATTTTCGCTTGCGAGAACACCAAATAAGCTTATCAGCCAATAAAGAACCAATGTTTCTCCAAGCTTCTATCCCAAGCGATGACAGCCAATGTCTATACCTTCTCTTTCGAGGAGACTCAGAGCATAAAATGCAAGTTTACGAGTACACGCGACACGTTTTTGCCGCAAAGAGCTCTCCGACATGTTCAAAATACGCTCTGCACCCCAAGTGGCGAAAGATAGTGCAGTCAACAACCAATGTCTTGTCAAAACAATTCAGCAAAATTTCTACATGGACGGTGTCAATCAGGAGCGCTGAAGAAGCAATTGAAATCTACTAGTAAGTCAGAGACATCCTCAGCAAAGGCGTATTCAAATTGACGAAATGGATAACAAGTGACATTGAAGTCAAGTCGCAGATCCCAGAGAAAGACAGATCAATGAAAGTTGTGAAAATTTTTGAAGCTTAACCACAATCATCTTCAATCCTTGAACTGAACTGGAATGTAGGTAGAGATTGTTTCATTGTCTGTCAAGAAACCGAGCAAGAGGCTCCAGCAAAAATAACTCCCCTTGGTGTTCACCATTCAAGATACGGATGCGGTTACTCCTTAGAAGCATTCGGTCGGCAATGGGACAATCATGGGACAAAGCATTGTCATTAGAACTCTCAAAACTGTTCATTGGTTGTGATCCAATTTGGGAGAAATAAGGACGATGTCGATAAATGAACTTCATTTTGAAAATTGACACTTGACAATTGACAAACATGACACTTCACATTTTCACAGAAGCCTCACAAAAAGCAACGGGCATACTGCAAGACCAACCGTCATCAGAACTGACCTACGGGATAAGGAAATGCCGTGTAGCACCTATCACGCTCACGATAGTTCCGAAATCAGAAATTCAGGCCGCGGTATACGGAGTTTGCCCCAGGAGGCAGACATTGACCGAGCATGATGTAAAATAGACAAAATCTATCATTGGACTGATAGATCTACAGGGTTGCATTGGCTACATGTGTCACGCATGAAACAACAAGTATTTGTTGCCAACCAAATAGCGGAGATTTTGGAAAGCTCTTTTGGAAGGCACTGAAAACGCCGCGCAAAATCATTGTCCATTGAAGGACTCATTTAATCTGAGATTTTAAATGGGCCGGTATGGCTCCAGAAAGTAAGCAGTTGGCCAGAGCCGTGGTGTCAAGAGAATGAAGTCAAAAACGAGCAAGCTATCACCGCTGTAGCGACAGAAACTCTAGCTAATCAACCATTTGACTGGAAACGCTACAGTATCTTAAATATAATCATAAATTTTATTGCCCACTGCAAGTGTTTAAGGACGACGCAGAAGGGACCTCTCAAAAAAGAAGCGATCCAATAAGCGGAGCTAATATTATTTTGATTTGTTCAAAACAAAAGCTTCCTGAATATTTCGAAGTCGATAACAAACAGCAAAGAAGTCTCAAAAACATTTAACATTGCCAAACGGTAAAACTTCATAGAGTATGATAGACAATTTCACTGAAATATCGACTGAAGCTTTCGGAACTTTTTTATAATGCGAAAAATCCGATTTTGTTAACAGAGAAGCATCTAGTCATACAAATTCTGTTGAAGAGAGCACACAGGGATAATCTACACGAAGGCAGAGAAAAAAGAGGAATCGTCCTTCAACAAGAGTACTGGATCATTGGACCACGAATTTCGTTACGCAAAATCAAGTCGAGATGAATCAAATGCAGTCACAGGAACGCCAACCCAATCCACCCACCTATGGCAGATTTACCACGAAAACGAATTGATGAATTTGTGTTCTCACGCACCCATACCGGAGTTGATTACTTCGGGCCGCTTGACGTTGAGTTTCTACTAAGCACGTTGAAGAGATGGTGCTGCCTCTTTCCTTGTCTAACAGGAAGTGCAGCAGACATCGAAGTTGCACAGTCATTGGATACTGAGTCATGTCTAGCTGCAGTGACACAATTCCCTGCAAGAAGAAGCTACCCAAGTACCATCACCTGCGACAACGGCACAAACTTCGTTGGGCAGCCAAGGAACTGAAAGCATTGCGACAAGGGTCAGATTGGAAGTGACTTAGCAAAGAAAAAGATTGTTTGGAAGTTTAAACCTCCCGGAGCCCCACACCTTGGCGGAAGCTGGGAAAGACTGGTTCAAATTTGCAACAAAGTCATGATTGCAATGTTGGACAACCGAAGCCTCACTGACAAAGTACTTAGCACTCAAAAAGTTTATTGTAGAGCAATCTCATTGCATGACCTGTGACAGCAGTAAATAACGACCCTGAAAATTTGACAGCACTTACACCAAATCCCTTCCTATCAGGACGAGAAAACGCCACTGCACAATTCATGCCATCCAGTGAGCACTACCATAACCCAAAAAATCTTTAAAGATGACTCAAGCATATACTGACATGATTTGGAAATTATGGAACTCGTGAATATCTTCCACAATTGAACCAAAGATCCAAGTGGTCAAAAAACAAGCTCGAACACTGAAAGAAGGAGAACTTGTTTCGATGGTAAATGATTCAGTGAAGCGATGTGAATACAAAATGATAAGATTCATCCAGTTCTTCAAAGTCGACGATGGCGTTGTGCGATCACCTTGAGTCAAAATAGCACATGGCAAATACAACAGACCGGTAGTAAAAGTGGCGCCAGTATTCTACGATGGTTTTTCCGAGATCGAAAGCAGGTCCGGCGATGTTGACGCCACTATTGAACAGAAGCAAGAACCATCAAAAAGCATGAACTAACTTTTGAAATCGAAAAAAACTTCCAATTTGTCAAAAATCAAAATTGACTTACTGTAAATTTGGGACTCAAAAGTTTTCCACCCCTGGATCTTCTGAAGGGAAAGCCTGACCAACCAGCGATGTTAGCACTTGGTTAGGGTAACCTCTAAGTTACCCGTGAATCCCACGATCGCTCTTGCATCACACCCACAAGAGTGGCCATTAACACTTATTTGGAGCAAAAGTACAATTTTTTTATGTATTAATTAAATTCTCCTTATATGTTGACTAATGATTATGTGATAGATGATGTTTACCGTATTATTTATATTAACCCGTTTATTTGGATAGTGGAATGGTATCTTATTTAGAACCATTAGTAACTGTTACCAAGAGCAGTTGGCTCTGAGAATCAACTATAATCTGATTCTTCATCAACTTATTCTTTTAAATAAGTTTCTGCTAGATCTTAAGATTTTTCAAGTTTCAAGTTAGTTCAGCTTTTTTAACGAGAAGTTAGCAACAGTACTAGCAGTTGGCTGAAGCCTTACAAACTGTAGCACGAGATTGAATATAATTGATCACTTAGGATACTCTTAACTTCAATCAACAAATTAATGTTACAGTCCTTTAGTACGACCGAGCGACTAAGATTATTAGTCCATTGAAACCCAGTAAAGAACCGGGCCGGCGTAAAGTGCGAGAACCAGGCTGCGATGTTTCGGTTCCGCCCAAATTCATGAGCAGCAGCAACAAAATGAAAACCAGAATAAGAGTGCTGAAATTTTATTGACTTAGTTTAAAGCACAAATTTAAGAAAAGCAGAAACACATAGCACTTTTCACGTGACCGTGGCAGGGGGAAGCTGCAATCTCGGATAGACCTTCGTCTCCATATTTTGAAAGCATTTTCAATCTCTTGCTTTCAAAATAATGGCTTGAGACCGATCAATCAGAGCTCTAGATAAAATGACTTTTAAATCTCATGTTCTGGCATTCTGCTCGGCAATTAGAGGAGGACCGAGTGTTTGGGGGGGGGGGGGGAGCGCCGGGGTGACTGAGCAGGGTCAATTTTTAAGGTTAAGAACAGCCCTTCACACCCTGAGATTGTCTCCTCAAAAGTTTTGGTAAATCCGTTACTTAGAGACTAGTAAAGCGGAGGGCTCTAAGAGAACTGCTCAGCCGCTTAACATCCTCTGGGATTTTCGTGTTTATCCCGGTTTTGGGGTTGAAACAATAAAACGTTCAGACCAAAACTTGATCGCGCTAAAAATTGCACAGAAAACGACCACATGACTAACATAAATGTTTCAAATTTCGTTTGACGGCAATTAGTAATCTGCTTCCATTATACCGTTCTTAAGCAAATTGAAGTTACCACAGTTTTTGTGATGCTCGATACATTTCCTTGACATAAAAATTCAAAGTCAATTTCAGCAAATTTTTCACTTTCGCAGAGTCATAAATTTGCAACAGCTGTCATAACGCTTAGATTAGTTATATAGAAATAATACACAGCTAAGGCAACTAGCCGCTGAAGGGTTTATCCGTATTATAATGTTTTGTTTAAGATGAGCAATTTAATAAGTATGTTGATCATTTGAAATAATGGTTCGTTCTGAAAAAAGTTGAACTTTCAAAATCTCACCACACTAATCTATATAGTGACCTATACAGCGTAAAACTAATGCTTACTAGGGATAAAAATTGCAAACAGTTTTGCCTTCACAACAGGAAAACTGCAAATTTATTCCAAAATATCCAAAAAATATTGCTTTTTATAAAAACAATAATTTTTCAAATGTTTTTAAATTTATCAACGCAACCATTTAGAGAATCTTTTTCAAAAGTTTCCACTTGTTTAAGATTAATTCAAAAAAATTAAATGTGTGTTCTTGTTTTTCCAAATGACTACAGTGTACCGCTGAATTTTGGCTCCGAAGAACGTGCTTTCAAAAGCTGAGAAAGATTAAGGGAATTTTTGTGTTGTTTTTTTATCCACTACCCTATGGCATGAGCAATAAACATTGCTCCCCCTAACTTTAAAAAGCTAATTCGGAAAAATATTTGATGAAAAAGCCATTAAATAGCAAAAAGGGAGTAGCTCAAATTTGTTTTGCGACCACTAAAACCGAAGATGATTACGATGAAAAATTACATTGATGCACAGATCAAGAACTTATGCCCCAAAAATTTCGCCCAAAATATTGTCAACGACTTGAATCAATAGTAACACAAACATCAAAAATACCATTATCTTTGACAGTCTTTTACGGATGCACAGTTGCATTTATTTTGTGAATTTTAGTTTGGTTGTAGAAAGTAGTTCTCGAATTCATTTTTTTTCCATCTTTTCTGCTTAATTAATTTATTTTTGCTTCAGTAATGGTTGAAAAGAAGGTGCATTTCCAAAATATTTCCAATTTTTAAAAATAAATATTTCCTTTTAAAATTTTTCCTCAAAACGCTCTGCATTTTAATCGGTTAGCTGAGACTTACTTCATCAACTGAGGCACTAATTCGTCAACTCTAGCACTATTTCTAGTATTTGCTTGCACAAGCAGATCTTTCAATAAAAACTGGAGCTTACAAAAAAGCTATTCCGGGACACTTTATTGCTTACTAACAAAAATCGAAAAACTGGTCGTTTGAAACATGAACTGGTCAAAGTTAATTACTCGCTAAGTGCCAACGTTGTTTTAGGACATTTTGGGTTATGGAAGTGTTTCGTGTTATATCTCAACACTTCGATTTCAGTCTCTCTACCTTGGATTCTTTTTTGAAAATCAAATTTCAGCAAAATTATGAACCATTAGGATACATTTTGAGAATACGTTTACAACGACACGTTAACATAGTAAAAAATGAAATGGTACTTTTATATGACGTTTTACAGCAACAAATGATCTCTGCAATAATAATTTTTAAAAAGAATCTGTTCAACAACAAATAAGAATAGGCATTAATTGGTATTCCAGACACGGCATTATAAACCATATCGTCAAAAGTGATCTTTGAAGAACATATAGGCTTATAAACCCGTTAAATCTTTTGAAATCTTATATTTTATTTTAACGTTTTCAGAATAGTACACAGTGTTCAAAAAGTAAGCTTGTACCAAAGATGTATGGAACAAGTTGAAGAAGTCTAACGTTCATCAAAAACCTGGCCTGCGCATCTGTACAACGCCAAGAAAGGCATTTCACAAGTTTCCTTGGTTGAGGTTCCAGACCTGAATGACAACTGGAAAACTTTTGTGCTACTTTTATTTAATGCTAAAGAATTAGCGATTCAAAGACTCAAATGTACTCTCCAGAAACGCAGTCGTTGCAGTCAAAGCACAAATTATTGATATAGATGAAAAGGGGCATCCTTTTACGTCTGTGCCCCCTCTCCCCGCTACGTTACGCACCCCACCCCCCCCCCCCCCCCTCAGTTACAGAGCACGTTACATTACATATTAACGTTACATCATTTTGTGAAATGATGGCACGAGCTTTATTGGAGTGCAGTCACTAATCAGGGGGGGGGGGGTTACAAACGGTAAAAAATTAGAAGAACTTACATTCTTTCAATTCTACAACATCCCGCAGTCAGGAAGAAATTTGAGCAGTTTAGGAAGACACTTGTTATAAATAAAAGTAATCAATTTTAGGGTTGCCCATTGATGAGAATGGTTTTTGTTTAAAACAATATGAAGTAGCAACACTTTGAGAGAGACCGTGAAAAGTGTCTGCAACGGAAATTCCCTTTTCAAATGCAATAATGCTCGTCTGTTATGTGCCCTATAACTGACTCAATAGGCCGATGTCACACAAGACATACTAAACAACAATTGTCGGCTATTGAAACATACTTTG
Source organism: Convolutriloba macropyga (assembly GCF_964194025.1). Lineage (NCBI taxonomy): Eukaryota > Metazoa > Xenacoelomorpha > Acoela > Convolutidae > Convolutriloba > Convolutriloba macropyga. The sequence continues at coordinate 52,595,407 of NC_134472.1, forward strand.
CATGAAGATTAATAATTAAAGCCACAGAACTTGTTTTGAATCATTATTTGTAGCTGAAAAATGATGATATTTAATTTAAACAGAAAATGTGATGATAACCATGATTCATTTAACACTAAGTCTGTGGAATGTTGAAACAATGTAAAAATAGTGCAAAAAGTAAAAATGTGTAAAATTGACCAACAAAAAACTGCAACGTTATTTAGCGAATATGATAGTTTTATTAGAGAATACTGATGCTTGCACGGGTACGGGTAATTGGGCTCCACTTCTTCAAGACAACCAAAATCCAGTTTTCAAAAACTTTTTCTTAAGGTGTTATTGAAGTTCGCATATTCATTTATGAATTGCACTCATTTTTGTTTCAATAAACGCATTAGATTAAAAAGTAAAGATTGCGTGTGATCCGGTAGTGAGAATTTATAGCTGCACGAAATTACTGAGGTCATGGACTGTAATAATAGCGATAAACAGAAGGTAATATTGGGAAACAAGACTTATAATGGAAAAGGGAAAAAGACTTAAAGAATGACACCAGCAAAAATTTTGTAACTTTAGTGATTGCGCAACTATGCAGAGGAAAACTTAGGGTTACTATTTTTGTCGAGTTTAGCTACATTCTTGTTCCGGGTATTGGTTTTGAATTGTCGAATGCATTGAGGTAACTTGCAAAGAGTATTCGTTTATATTTGCATTGAGTGTGACCCCTGCAGGCTTCTCCAATTTCAAAGCGAACTTCTCGCCCCAAGTCTACCAAGCAAGCAATGATAACGTTGCTCAAATGATAAACGATAAGCAATAATGGCGATGGTAAGTGTATACGGGCGATCGTGCCTACCTGAAGAGAAGCATATTTCACAGGTCTGCAGAACATAGGACTGTGGTCGGTGGGAGGGTGGTAAGTTGGGGTGTTGAATGAATAAGAATGAAATTATTTTCCTAATGAATGGAATGAATGAAAGGTGTTTGAATAAGACAATACGTGGAATACAGACAAGTTAGACAGATGTTCAAACTTCCCCCTTTGTTCTCACAAAATTCCCCTATCCTCATCAGCATACAACCACTTTCACCCCCCCCCCCCCTCCCCCCTGTAAAAAACACCCTACTACCACAATCACCAACATTGCCTTCAAAATGCATTAGAGCTATCAAATATTCCCCCTCACAATACAATACACTTCTATATCACCACGGCCACTGCCGTTCCTATTACGTCACTATATAGATTTGCAAATTATCCATCCTTTTGGAATTTGTAATTTAATGAGCAAAAGATAAAAGAAGCAAATATCTAAATGTTTCGGATTAAATGGGTACTCGCAAATGTCTCTTACTGCTGTTTTATAAATGTTTTTAGACCAGACTTGTTCTATACCTAATGACAAAATTTTAACAACGATAACCCAAAATCAACCCTAGCATTCAACCAACCCCTCTCATTTGTTCACTAAATGTTCAAAACTAAAAGCGGCATAAATTCATGAGATGCTTCACAATACTATCCACTTTCTAATCGAACTATGCGTTAATGTGATAATATTAACATGAATGCGTTAAACATTTTTGTGGTAATTGTTTGCATAAAGTTCACAGCAATTGGCATCAGTTTTTGACCTCCTTTTGGTTAATAATGGAACAATGATTCAAAATATTCATATCATTCTTCTACTTGACCCACTTTTGCCCAATGAGAGACCGGTAACAAGACGCTAGTAGCGCTGCTGATACCTTAAAGTATTCGTGAGAAATCGGGGCTCTCCCCTCAAAAAGATCCTTTATATCAAACAGAACCAGATAGTGGACAGCCAGCAGATCTCTGGCTCTCTAAATGACCGCAAAAACAACTATTAAGATAGATTCCTATTGTGGAGAGTGGACATATGCAGTTCGAATAGTATTTTATACAGTTAATATCTGCCGATCGATTTACTCGTCGGAGAAATTTCTGAGGCGTATCATATTCATAGGAAGGCTTTGTCAAACACTATTACGGCGATAATTTCCTCTGACTTCTATTGACTCTAGTATCAAATCCGCCAAATCCTTTGTTACAGGCACAATTTACTGAGATTTTAAACGTAAATACTCAACAGGCGAGCCCGAGAGAACATTTTTTAAAGAAAGTTAGGTTGTTGACTGTTTTGCAGTTCAAAAGGCCATTTCTATGATAATGAAACCCAAATTTCACCTTTTCTTATTGCCATATTTCAGTTTGATAAAATTCTCTTTTCTTAAAGCTATTGGGTTTAAAAATAATAGAATTGTCGGACATTTTGCAGCTACAATATGTCATTTTTAGTATATTGAACCCCAAATGCCCTCTTTCCTTTTAACCATATTTCAATCGAAATAATATTTTTTTCTAAAGGATTTTCGAATCGAAGGTTTTCTGGTAAGAGAACAAAGCAGAACATCGATTTCAAAAACGTTGCCGATCCCAAATTCTGTTTGTTTCCTCTTTTGTAAAGGCAGTCATCGCAAACCAATTTTCTTGAGAACGGTTTTAAACTCAGGATAAAAACCCAAATTTTGTTGACATAAATTGTGAACATCTTTTAAATGAATTATAAACTATTTTTGATAACAATAATACAATTGAATTGTCAAAAAATATTTTCACAACTTAAATTGTTCCATCCGTAAGTAAAGACGTCTGATTTCACAGCCTCCGTCAACTGAATTTCCTATAAAATAAAATTCCGAGTGAAAAAATACCAATTTCGGCACAGTTTTCATTTGCCTTTTAGCAGTGAACTGCTTACACTTGAGTTCAGCTGCTGACACTTGTGAAAGAGAGAAAAATAGATCAAACAAAAACGAAAAAAGTCGAGGGCCAAAACGATAAAAAAAAAGCCAAAATCAAGCAAAACGATCAAAAAGATCAAGCCAAAACGATCAAGCAAAAATTTTTCATAAAAAGCCCAACACGTTTACAATACTTTTTCAAACTTCGTAACAAACTTCATTACTACATGAAAATTTAGCCTTTTGAATAATAGTGCAAAATATTCTAGTATGTAAAATTATGCTTTAATAGCAGGCAGGCTCTTAAAGCAATTTTTGAGGCGTAGCTTCAATCAACAAACAAAGGTGGGAAAGAATTTCTTTAGATTATTTAACTTTTTCAGATCATCTCCAAATTTTTCTATGCAACTGACATCTTTTAAATGAATTATAAACTAACTTTGATAACAATAATAGAATTGAATTGTCAAAAATTATTTTCACAACTTAAATTGTGTTCCATCTCCATCCGTAAGTAAAGATGTCTGATTTCACAGCCTTCCTCAACTGAATTTCCTATGAAATAGAATAACTTTTATGTTTTCAAAAAAAACAGGCGTGAAAATCTGATAACTGGTTCGTTTTCAATTTTTGAGTTTTAAAAGCCTGCAGCTATCTTTGGTTAATTTTTTAGCTTTATCTAAAGCTGTAATACTTTCAAGTAAAAGTGAAAACATGGGGGGCATAGAAACTCTCGCGAACAGCTTCATAATACAACTTGGCAGTCAAAAACTTTGCTGTCTTTGTACTAGAAAAAACACATTATTTTTCTAAACTTTCAAACTGTGAAAACAAGTTGACAAGCTGACTTGATTTACAGCTTTTTCAGGGAATTAAAACTTGCACATTAAGCAACCTTTGCCTAAGAGTAACAAAAAATTTATTTGAGTATGTTTTTTATTTAGTTTAGGTTTGAAAACATTTGAAAAAAGAAACAACCGAATAACATTGGAAGAATTGCACTCGAACGTTTCGTGGGAGCTCACATCTATTGCAGCCTGCTTCATTCGGTGAAGGGGGAAACTAAATTCAATAAGGGGGCTTTAAATGACATCATTAAAGGTCATTATATGACACTGTAACTACTAATAAAATTCCGAGTGAAAAAATACCAATTTCGGCACAGGTTTCATTTGCCTTTTAGCAGTGAACTGCTTACACTTGAGTTCAGCTGCTGACACTTGTGAAAGAGAGAAAAATAGATCAAACAAAACGAAAAAAATCGAGGGCCAAAACGATTAAAAAAAGCCAAAATCAAGCAAAACGATCAAAAAAATCAAGCCAAAACGATCAAGCAAAAATTTTTCATAAAAAGCCCAACACGTTTACAATACTTTTTCAAACTTCGTAACAAACTCCAGTACTACATGAAAATATAGCCTTTTGAATAATAGTGCAAAATATTCTAGTATGTAAAATTATGCTTTAATAGCAGGCAGGCTCTTAAAGCAAATTTTGAGGCGTAGCTTCAATCAACAAACAAAGGTGGGAAAGAATTTTTTTAGATTATTTAACTTTTTCAGATTACCTCCAAATTTTTCTATGCAACTGACATCTTTTAAATGAATTATAAACTGACTTTGATAACAATAATAGAATTGAATTGTCAAAAATTATTTTCACACCTTAAATTGTGCTCCATCCATAAGTAAAGACGTCTGATTTCACAGCCTTCGTCAACTGAATTTCCTATAAAATAGAATAACTTTTATGTTTTCAAAAAAGCAGGCGTGAAAATCTGCTAACTGCTTCGTTTTCAATTTTTGAGTTTTAAAAGCCTGCAGCTATCTTTGGTTAATTTTTTTAGCTTTATCTAAAGCTGTAATACTTTCAAGTAAAAGTGAAAACATAGGGGGCATAGAAACTCTCGCGAACAGCTTCATAATACAACTTGGCAGTCAAAACTTTGCTGTCTTTGTACTAGAAAAAACTCATTATTTTTCTAAACTTTCAAACTGTGAAAACAAGTTGACAAGCTGACTTGATTTACAGCTTTTTCAGGGAACTAAAACTTGCACATTAAGCAACCTTTGCCTAAGAGTAACAAAAAACTTATTTGAGTATGTTTTTTTATTTAGTTTAGGTTTGAAAACATTTGAAAAAGAAACAACCGAATAACATTGGAAGAATTGCACTCGAACGTTTCGTGGGAGCTCACATCTATTGCAGCCTGCTTCATTCGGTGAAGGGGGAAACTAAATTCAAAAACGGGGCTTTAAATGACATCATTAAAGGTCATTATATGACACTGTAACTACTAATAAAATTCCGAGTGAAAAAATACCAATTTCGGCACAGGTTTCATTTGCCTTTTAGCAGTGAACTGCTTACACTTGAGTTCAGCTGCTGACACTTGTGAAAGAGAGAAAAATAGATCAAACAAAACGAAAAAAATCGAGGGCCAAAACGATTAAAAAAAACCAAAATCAAGCAAAACGATCAAAAAAATCAAGCCAAAACGATCAAGCAAAAATTTTTCATAAAAAGCCCAACACGTTTACAATACTTTTTCAAACTTCGTAACAAACTTCAGTACTACATGAAAATATAGCCTTTTGAATAATAGTGCAAAATATTCTAGTATGTAAAATTATGCTTTAATAGCAGGCAGGCTCTTAAAGCAAATTTTGAGGCGTAGCTTCAATCAACAAACAAAGGTGGGAAAGAATTTTTTTAGATTATTTAACTTTTTCAGATTACCTCCAAATTTTTCTATGCAACTGACATCTTTTAAATGAATTATAAACTGACTTTGATAACAATAATAGAATTGAATTGTCAAAAATTATTTTCACAACTTAAATTGTGCTCCATCCATAAGTAAAGACGTCTGATTTCACAGCCTTCGTCAACTGGATTTCCTATAAAATAGAATAACTTTTATGTTTTCAAAAAAGCAGGCGTGAAAATCGGCTAACTGCTTCGTTTTCAATTTTTGAGTTTTAAAAGCCTGCAGCTATCTTTGGTTAATTTTTTTACCTTTATCTAAAGCTGTAATACTTTCAAGTAAAAGTGAAAACATAGGGGGCATAGAAACTCTCGCGAACAGCTTCATAATACAACTTGGCAGTCAAAAACTTTGCTGTCTTTGTACTAGAAAAAACTCATTATTTTTCTAAACTTTCAAACTGTGAAAACAAGTTGACAAGCTGACTTGATTTACAGCTTCTTCAGGGAATTAAAACTTGCACATAAGCAACCTTTGCCTAAGAGTAACAAAAAACTTATTTGAGTATGTTTTTTATTTAGTTTAGGTTTGAAAACATTTGAAAAAGAAACAACCGAATAACATTGGAAGAATTGCACTCGAACGTTTCGTGGGAGCTCACATCTATTGCAGCCTGCTTCATTCGGTGAATGGGGAAACTAAATTCAATAAGGGGGCTTTAAATGACATCATTAAAGGTCATTATATGACACTGTAACTACTAATAAAATTCCGAGTGAAAAAATACCAATTTCGGCACAGGTTTCATTTGCCTTTTAGCAGTGAACTGCTTGCACTTGAGTTCAGCTGCTGACACTTGTGAAAGAGAGAAAAATAGATCAAACAAAACGAAAAAAATCGAGGGCCAAAACGATAAAAAAAGCCAAAATCAAGCAAAACGATCAAAAAGATCAAGCCAAAACGATCAAGCAAAAATTTTTCATAAAAAGCCCAACACGTTTACAATACTTTTTCAAACTTCGTAACAAACTTCATTACTACATTTAAATATAGCCTTTTGAATAATACTGCAAAATATTCTAGTATGTAAAATTATGCTTTAATAGCAGGCAGGCTCTTAAAGCAAATTTTGAGGCGTAGCTTCAATCAACAAACAAAGGTGGGAAAGAATTTTTTTAGATTATTTAACTTTTTCAGATTACCTCCAAATTTTTCTATGCAACTGACATCTTTTAAATGAATTATAAACTGACTTTGATAACAATAATAGAATTGAATTGTCAAAAATTATTTTCACACCTTAAATTGTGCTCCATCCATAAGTAAAGACGTCTGATTTCACAGCCTTCGTCAACTGAATTTCCTATAAAATAGAATAACTTTTATGTTTTCAAAAAAGCAGGCGTGAAAATCTGCTAACTGCTTCGTTTTCAATTTTTGAGTTTTAAAAGCCTGCAGCTATCTTTGGTTAATTTTTTTAGCTTTATCTAAAGCTGTAATACTTTCAAGTAAAAGTGAAAACATAGGGGGCATAGAAACTCTCGCGAACAGCTTCATAATACAACTTGGCAGTCAAAAACTTTGCTGTCTTTGTACTAGAAAAAACTCATTATTTTTCTAAACTTTCAAACTGTGAAAACAATTTGACAAGCTGACTTGATTTACAGCTTTTTCAGGGAACTAAAACTTGCACATTAAGCAAACTTTGCCTAAGAGTAACAAAAAACTTATTTGAGTATGTCTTTTATTTAGTTTAGGTTTGAAAACATTTGAAAAAGAAACAACCGAATAACATTGGAAGAATTGCACTCGAACGTTTCGTGGGAGCTCACATCTATTGCAGCCTGCTTCATTCGGTGAAGGGGGAAACTAAATTCAATAAGGGGGCTTTAAATGACATCATTAAAGGTCATTATATGACACTGTAACTACTAATAAAATTCCGAGTGAAAAAATACCAATTTTGCACAGGTTTCATTTGCCTTTTAGCAGTGAACTGCTTACACTTGAGTTCAGCTGCTGACACTTGTGAAAGAGAGAAAAATAGATCAAACAAAACGAAAAAAATCGAGGCCCAAAACGATAAAAAAAAAGCCAAAATCAAACAAAACGATCAAAAAGATCAAGCCAAAACGATCAAGCAAAAAATTTTTCATAAAAAGCCCAACACGTTTACAATACTTCTTCAAACTTCTTCAAACTTCGTAACAAACTTCATTACTACATGAAAATATAGCCTTTTGAATAATAGTGCAAAATATTCTAGTATGTAAAATTATGCTTTAATAGCAGGCAGGCTCTTAAAGCAAATTTTGAGGCGTAGCTTCAATCAACAAACAAAGGTGGGAAAGAATTTTTTTAGATTATTTAACTTTTTCAGATTATCTCCAAATTTTTCTATGCAACTGACATCTTTTAAATGAATTATAAACTGACTTTGATATCAATAATAGAATTGAATTGTCAAAAATTATTTTCACAACTTAAATTGTGCTCCATCCATAAGTAAAGACGTCTGATTTCACAGCCTTCGTCAACTGAATTTCCTATAAAATAGAATAACTTTTATGTTTTCAAAAAGGCAGGCGTGAAAATCTGCTAACTGCTTCGTTTTCAATTTTTGAGTTTTAAAAGCCTGCAGCTATCTTTCGTTGATTTTTTTAGCTTTATCTAAAGCTGTAATACTTTCAAGTAAAAGTGAAAACATAGGGGGCATAGAAACTCTCGCGAACAGCTTCATAATACAACTTGGCAGTCAAAAACTTTGCTGTCTTTGTACTAGAAAAAACTCATTATTTTTCTAAACCTTCAAACTGTGAAAACAAGTTGACAAGCTGACTTGATTTACAGCTTTTTCAGGGAATTAAAACTTGCACATTAAGCAACCTTTGCCTAAGAGTAACAAAAAATTTATTTGAGTATGTTTTTTATTTAGTTTAGGTTTGAAAACATTTGAAAAAGAAACAACCGAATAACATTGGAAGAATTGCACTCGAACGTTTCGTGGGAGCTCATATCTATTGCAGCCTGCTTCATTCGGTGAAGGGGGAAACTAAATTCAATAAGGGGGCTTTAAATGACATCATTAAAGGTCATTATCTGACACTGTAACTACTAATAAAATTCCGAGTGAAAAATACCAATTTCGGCACAGGTTTCATTTGCCTTTTAGCAGTGAACTGCTTACACTTGAGTTCAGCTGCTGACACTTGTGAAAGAGAGAAAAATATCAAGCGATCAAGCAAAAATTTTTCATAAAAAGCCCAACACGTTTACAATACATTTTCAAACTTCGTAACAAACTTCATTACTACATGAAAATATAGCCTTTTGAATAATAGTGCAAAATATTCTAGTATGTAAAATTATGCTTTAATAGCAGGCAGGCTCTTAAAGCAATTTTTGAGGCGTAGCTTCAACCAAAACAAAGGTGGGAAAGAATTTCTTTAGATTATTTAACTTTTTCAGATCATCTCCAAATTTTTCTATGCAACTGATATCGAATTAACTCTGCCTAACTGATATCGAGCCTAACTACTAAAATAAGGAGCATGCTTGGATAAAAATTAAAGCCACACGATTTTTGAAAATTTTAAACTTAATTCAAAACTATCTTCCTGTTATGAGCCTCAGCAACATTTATAGCTGCAAAAGTAACGAAAAACATAAGATAAAAAATAGAAATAATGAATCTCGTTTGCAATTTCCCACGCTAGAAAATTATTGCCACAGGAAATTTCAGGAACCAGCAACGTTTAAAACAAAAAAAAATTGACAGACCTTGGGAAACAATCTCCATTTGTTTACCTGGATTATTAAATAACCCAATTGTTTTGCACAAAATATCAGAGCAGGTTTTAGCTCTTCAGTTCGATAGATTACTGTGAAAAGAATTAAAAAAATTGAAATTATTGCTATCTGGGCCAGTTCTAAAAAAATTAACGTACACAGCTTCACAGAATGACAACGCTGTCCTCTACTACAAAGAGCTGCTCCGTAAATTGATTAGTCTTGAACTCAATTTTGTGTACCCAGATTTTGAAGCAGGTTCAGGACTGGGTTGGGAGGGATCGTAAATCTGTGCTTCACATAGGAATTATTGATTCCTCATGTGCGTTCAGCAGTTCATAAAAATAGAAACAGTAATAGCTTCAATTTAGTTTTTTGTAGTTTTTCAACAAAGACTCTAAATTTACAAAACAGTTCAAAAAGTCCCCTTCCTCCACTCCGTGTCTTGCGTACTGATGTAGGTAAGCCTTAACAGAGTACATCTTCCAACATTTAGTTAATAATTGGTCAATTAGTTTTGTGTTCGCTTGACTGTTGGATAGCAAGTACATTGATTTGTCAAAAGGCGGAAGAGGTTTTTCACTGAATATGCCCTGTCCAGTTGTGTTATTTGTACATTTTGATGCTCCTAATTTGCGCTTGGGCTGAAACCACTTCGGGTACAACATTGAATCCTTTAGAAAGATCAGGTCGTCCATCGGGTACTTATTCGTACCTGAAAAGGAAAAAGGCCATTCATTATTCTTTTTGTCAGCTGAAGGATCAGTTGAATAATATGATGACAAAGATACCTGCTTTCCGACGAAGATGGATCCCTCTTATTTATCGATCACTTTTAATGATTTCATAATTGTAAAAAACATTTGTGCAGCAACTTTAGCGCAATTCAAAATTTCCAAACTTATGAACGATATTTAAGCCCAAAGCATAATAAAGTAGGTGAGTTTATATTTCCCCAAAACTCTACGTTAACATTAATTTAACAGCTAATTTAGACAAAGCATTAAAAGAGTACACTAGCCTCTTGCGACGATGTGATTGGCCACAGATCTAACCCGAGTGTTCTTGGTATCAACTGACCAATCAAGTTGCTCATCGACGCAGGAGTCAGTTAAGTACATCTGTTTCAAATCTTTTGACAACGTTTCCCATTTCAGAGTTGTGAAGTCAATCAATTTTTCGTCCATCTGAGGCACGTGATATGCAGTAAGGAGTTTATAAGTAGGTGAGCATAACTTTGTGACTACTTCGCCAACGTTATTCGAACTGTGATGATCTTTTATGCATGGTAGAGTTGATCCTAGGATCTGACATGCAATGACTTTGTTGATAGATTCGAAAGTTGCTTTTTTAATGCCGAGTCTTTTCTCGCACACTTTCTGCATGGCGTCATTCTGGTGAATTAGAATGCCATCTGAGAAGCGACTTAAACTGGATAGACTAAGAAGAGTGTTGTAATCCTGAAAAATGCAGATATCATCCAGATGTATTAGATTTCGTTCACATCAGTAGGAAAAATCAATGCTAAGCAATGAAACAAAGCCGAATACGATCGAATGGATTGCTTTCGATATTATTCCAGTCTGCTTTAGAGGCGGGGGGGGGGCTAAAGTGCTAAATGATATTATTACAGCTTGGTAAACACTATTTCATTAATCAGTGATTTAAATCGAAAAGATACCATTGGGGGGGGGGGGGGGCATTTTAATTCGACCTTTAATAAGTAAACTTCCGCACATTGAGTTCAGGTGTTTTGAGTTGTGAAGGAGACAAACTCAGATCATGCAGAACAACTTGAGAAGTTAAGTGTGAAAAAGTTACTCGAATATTCAGATCACTCATCCAAGCAAAAAACATCCTATAAAAAACGGACGAAAACGGTTTTGTCTACACTGTATGTGAATCTCGGTAAAGCGATGTACCATATTTGAATCTCAAATCGAAAGAAACAAAACCAGCCTTTTCGTCAACTTGATGAGTGTTTGTCATTAATGATTTACCTGAAAACAACAGTTGTAACAATGAAGTTATAACCTGTAAAATGATCTCGCCTTGTTGGTATGGCCAGACTACCTCTGACAGAATGTACCGCTTCGGGTAAGCATCTCTCACTGCTTCTGTCACCTAAAGAGTTTATTAAACGATGAAGCAGATTTATACGTTTTTGAGAATTGAGATTAGCGTTGTCGCCATTATTTATCCATATTTAATCAGACTTCAACAGGTACTTTCCTCTTTTGCTTTCTGAAACTTTAATAACTAAAGCTTCTAAGTTTTGTGATGTTTCTCCAAAACTATAAAGAATCAACTGATCAGCAGCACCTATCAAACCAACGCAATAACTCGAACTCTTTACATCAAAAGAAATTATAATTTTTCAAGCAATTACTGGGAAATTTTAGAAGGCAAGATTTTTTATGCGAATCAATGTGATCAACCAACAAAGAAAAGCAAAAAGGCTTGGACCATACATGCTTTTGACGTACAAAGTTAAGTTGGCTGCAGCGAGATTTAGTTTCTCTCAGCTCCAGTTAGAAACAGATCGATACTCTCTAGCTTTGCTTTCTTCATTCTGACATTTAGAAAGGACTAATGCACACATGTATTGAAAAGAGATGTTGTTATATTGAAAAAACCAATAATTTTAAACAAATTGTTTGCTTTCTGCTGTTATAAACTTATTTTCATTGACGTCTAGGTGTTCATCAAAAAAATGATGGCGATAAAAGTTGATAATTAATTCTGACGCGCGATCACCATTGTTTTGTGAGCAAGCATTCTACTGTAAGATTTATTGTTCCCACATTTTCTTTAAGACAGCCCGCTATTTTTTGTTCAAACTTATTGAATTTCTTGAGGCCATCCCAGACTAAAGTATGTGGTATCAAATTAACCACCAAATGTTCGCTCTAAAAAGAGTATCTCATAATTTTTCCTTTCGTTAAAGATTTTGAACACGTCCATTTGAGATTTCCTGTCAATTTTGCCTAAATGTTGTTCAAACTGCTCAAAAATTAGTTTGCGGTTTTTGGGTTAGATTCAGACCGTCAATTTTACGACAAACTGTCTATAAGGAAAACGCCCTAAAAGAGCTTTTTCAAAATTGATATTTGAAATCAAAAACTCAAGAATAATACTCCAGAATTAGGGCATATAAGTTTGGCACTACTTAGATGCACACTTAATTTTTACCTAGTAAATGTTTATAAAATTTAATGTTCCATAAGTGAGCTCAGAAGCTATTATTTTTGAGTGAGTTAAGTCACGCAATTGACCTAAAAGCAGAAATGACGTCACGCACATAAATTTTAACTGCAAAGCAGTAGAAGTTACAAAAGTCATTGAAAAAGTCAATTCCAAGAAGTCAGGTCGTAAGAATCATCGATGAAGACGACGAATTAAAAAACATAGCCGGTAGAATACCGGAAACGACTCGAATCGTCGTGCATTATATTCTCGAACCAAACCTTACCGATATCAACATCAAAATAGACAAGAGAAAAAACATAGCCGGCAGATTGCCGGAATAGCTGCGAAATACAGATGGAAAAAGACACAGAAGTGAGTTGATAATAGTTATCGCCGCCGCCTATAAAACTTACAAGTTTATTTCAAAGGAGGTTGTTTTTGGGTGCAAAAAAAATTCCCTGTCGCGTCTCGAACCGGCGATCTCCGATTAACAACCAGTCGCCTTAACCACTCGGCTGTCGGACCATACAATTTGTTTTCTTACAATCAATTTTGTTTTATGAACAGATTCTGTTTCTGAATAACCGCAATTTAGGTCACGCAGAAAGCGTGAAATCAAGCGCGAAAAAGCCATTTAAGCAGTGACGAGACAGAATGTTCTAGAACAAATGTAAAACGAAAATGAAGCGTCAGAGGACGAAACAAAAAAAACAAGAGCACCGCAATATAGCTACGCTCAGCTTACGGCTTCGCAGCTATAAAAAAAGTATCCTAACAAACCACATTAAAGTGTTTTAAAAATGCCGACAATTTTTTAGGTGCGGGGGGAGCTAGGTGGGGTGGGTGGGTAGATAGGTTGGGGAGCTGGGGGAGGTGGGGGGGGTGTGTAGGTATTGGGGGGGGGGGTTAGATAGGTGTTGGGGGAGTAGATAGGTCGTGGTGGGGGGTTTGTCCGGTGTAGTTTAGATAATTAGGGGTGACATATATAGGAAAAATCACAAAATGACCTCTTCACCTTGAACATTACCAGCAGTTCCTAATTACTATACATTACAAACGAAGCTACTGTTAAAGTCCAATGTTCGAAAACAGAAGCCAACAACCAAAATCGGAGGTAAATGCTCGAACAGAAAGAAGTCAAAGTTCAAGTCATGAACAAACTTGCTTTCTGCTAAAAAAAACCTGTAGAATCTCAATACTCCTCTTCGAGTCGTAAAAACCACGGTGTCCCCAATAATAGCCGTTATCGCTCCGCCGCTATTAATAAAAATTAATTTAACCTTCAATCACTTTCTTTCATTTGAGAATGGTCATTATAAGTTAATTTTTACGAATTTGAAAAATCAAGAAAAAAATTATCCGACTTCAAACTATGAAAATTTTCTTTTAGCCACAGCTTGATCTATGGGACTTGACAGCGACCACAAAAAGTATTGGCTGCGCATTATACACCTCAATTCCCAGCCTTGAGATTTGAGATCAATCGGATACAAAAACATCTGAGAATTTTTTAAGATTGATATTTTGTTGAAGTGAGCTTCTTTTGTTCAAATATAATTCTTGTTTAGGAAGGGGAAAACAGAAATTATTAATATTTATGGACAACTTCATCTCCCCAAACAGCTTTTAGTGCGGTTCTGCTTTTTTAAAATTTTTTTTAAAGATATTTTTTTAAAGATCTGCTCACAAATTGATGAGCAGATCTTTAAAAAAAGATCTGTTCACAAATTGAACAGCGTTATTTTTTTAAAGATCTGCTCACAAATTGATAACTATTAAGTTTATTAAAAATGCTATTGGCTACAATTAGGCAAAATGCTCAGAAAACAGGGCGACGTAAAGTTTACATCTGCACTTTTTTAATTTCGTTCATTATCAAGATAAAGGTTCAAAACAGTTTAGTTGAATTAAATTTCCACGCCCATATTTGCTGGCTGTTTGAACAGAATGAACTTCCAGTGAGAATCACCTAATATCAATTACAGTTAATTTTCAAATGGGAGTTAATCAAAATGACCTTACCAAAGTCAGTTAAAAATTAGAAGCAGAGACCAAATGAAATGACGAAGCACAATCAATACTGCCATTGACGCAAAAAAACCGGACCCAGCTGAAGTATGTTGGTTTCATCGCAACAACTTTTTGTTAACAATTTTCAAAATATTAGCAACAAATAAGTAAATCTTTCGAAATTGAAATTTACTTACTTTATAGGTTCCTCTGAAAACTGAATTAAATATTTTCTTTTACCCTCTTTTTTTACTCTTCAGTTTAAAAAAGATGCACAATTTCCAAACACCTTAAAACCCTTTACATGTGTGCGTGTTTGTTTGTGTATGTGTGTGTGTGTGTGGGGGGGGGGTAGTTGGCGACGGATAGAAGAAAGGGGTCCAAATTGGCCAAAAACTGCTCTTTACATCTTTTCAGCAATTTCATATCTTTTCAGCAGCTTTGATGAATTGTACACTTGAGACTGGCAGAGCTCTAAGAGAGGTGCTCAGCAACTTACTGACCTCCATCCGGCTTTACACGTTTATCATAATTTTGAGGACGAAAAGTTGAAAACGACAGACAAAAAACCAGGTCGAGCAAAAAATGACAACAAAATTCTTTGGGAGCAATTAACAATGTGAACAATTTTAGCCGGAAATTTTTTATTCTATAGAGCATCAGCTGATTTATAAATAGTAATAGTCTCCATGTTGATACTTATAGTCATAAACTTCTAAATAAACCAAGTTAAAATGGACAATTTGTGTTTAATACGAAATTCTAACCACTGGTGGCTCTTTAATCCATTATCACAGATAGAAAAGCACAAAAATATGACAGCTCATTCGGGCAAAGCAACAGATCTATCAGCAAAAAAAGGAACAAAATTCCTGACCTTGGTACCCAATCCAGATCCAGTGCCTCCAGCAAGACTCATGGCAACAAAGAAGGATGCTAGTCTCTGCTCCATTTTCTCACTGACTCTCTGCATCATGTTTAGTATATGCTCTGTCATCTCATTTCCATAATGTGAGTAGCCGAATGCCCAGTTGTTGCCAGCACCTCGTTTGCCAAAGAAGGCAGCGTCGCGGTCGTATGCCCAGGCACATTTTTGTCTAAAGAATGTTGAGTGGTCAAACTTAGTTATTTCAACAAGATACGTCACGATCTCTAATAACACGCCATTACGTCCCAATTTTTGTAGGACCTGTGCGTCAAGTTTGTTCAGAAATTCTAACTATTTTCTAAATTTCAAAAAATACTCAATACTGTGATCGTAATAACCGAAAAAACAATTACAATTTAAATTAGATCATGAATATATTCTGGCCATTCCAGTAGTTCTCTCCCAGTTTCTGATTGCATGAAAACCGCTTTTCAATCAAGCAAGGCCCACAAAAAAAGAGTTCACACAAATGAATCATCAACTTGTAAATATTTAGGAGCAAATTATATATACCACAATTAAACTATATGCTAAGTAAGAACTGGACTTCTTTTAAAGAGTCGGAATTGAATGCAACTTTCAAGTCAGCATTCAAGGCAACGGACTGCGACTGCCTCTTGACTCTGGTCATAGATTACTTAAATAATAATAATAATATTCTAAAATCTTTGATTCATTTTCGGACGGAACCATTAAACAGCCTGTCCGGCGTAGAATATGGAATTAAATTTTTTTTTTCTTGAATTTCGTTTTCTAGAGCGAGTTATCGAGGTTTAAATTTTTGTGAATATTGAGGCTAATTTGCGTTATTTTTATTTAAATTTTCCGGACGTTTTCCCTAAAATTTATTCAAGTTTGCCAAAATATGTTAAAACTGCTAACAATAGTGTTGTTGATTTGATTTTCAAAGACCAAAAAGTATTGTTGACTATTTTGATTTATTTTGTTAACTAAAATTTTGGGCAATATTTCAAAATTCAGCTTTTTTCATCAAAAACTAACGAAATAAGCTTCAATTTGTCGCAAGTGCACAACCAAAAACACCTAACTCAATCTTTGTAAATTCCAGGGGGCTAGTCCTACTTCTTCCACTTCCAATGAGAGTGGTCAGGAATTATCCTTTCGCCCTTTTTTATAAACTTATCTCGATGATTATGAAAAACGCAGCATTTATTTTTAATTTTTTTTACTGAAAAATATCTATATCTACAACATTTGAAACAATTAAGTGTTCTTAGTGGACAAAAAACAACAGCAAGGCTAGTTCTGGCCCAACCTTGGACTGTTACAATCCAAAATAATTAGGATTGTAATCAGTTGGTTTATTTTTTTTAAAAATGAATCATTGTTATGTCAGTTAAAGAACAGAACAATTCAAATCAAAGCTCACTGGTGACAGGTCCAATTAGATTCCTAAGAAGTTCCAAACTAAAGCATTTAGTTTTTTACTCGAAAACTTTTGGTCGTTTTGACTTCTAAAATTATTGGTTTTTTAAATAAACAAGGGCTTTTTGAACATTTCCACTGTTTTTCTCTTAATTTGGTCCACTTGTAGCTTAGTGTCATCAAAGAAAGAATGTTTCCTCTTTCTACAGAGTAAAAAAAATCTTCATTGCGGTTTTACGCGTTAAGTTATGATTTTTGGCCTCGATATTACCAGATTTCACATTTTTTTTTACTTTTAAGCATTTGCCCATTTTTCACGCTATCTTCCCGTTTTTTCTTATAGTGACATTATTGACAAATCACATAACACATAACTGGCGTTCAAAACAAGGCACAGCTTGTTTTAACTCCTTCGACACCACCTTCAAGAATTTATTTGAGTTTTTTTTACTTTTGTATTCCACAGTCGTTTTCACTTTGTTTTTTAGTCTTATGAAACTTCCTGGAGAATGACAGGTCTCACTGGCTTTTAATGGAGGATTAGATGAGCCTATATTCTGCTTTAAGTAGATAGCTGATGGCTTTCACGACTTTGGAAACAATTGTTAAAAAACACTTTAACTTCGCTTTTTGTTCTTTTTTTGTGTGTTTTTGTCACCCAACCTCGTTAATTCAATATCACATGATATTATAGGCGTCAAAAGAAGGGGCGAGTGTACAAAAATCAAAAGTTTTTGTTAAAGAATCTGTTATGACAGTACTGGCTTCAACGCTGCTTTTTCGCAAAAAAATTAATTTTCGATTTTTGTTTATATTTGACTTTGTTTTTGTAAACGCAAGACAAATTCTGAATAATTACAGATCCCAAGGGCTTCCTTTGGACGAATAAACGAACCTACTTAAATATTTCATTTTGTAGCTAATGGCTTTCATGACTTTGAAAATAATTGTGTTCGAAAAACAAAAGTATTTCTTAATTTTACCCTTTTTTCGCTTTTTTTTTTACCTAATCTCATTTTTACCTAATCTCATTACCTATTTTTACCTAATCTCATTAATGAAAAATCACATACCATTTATTATTATTCGAGGAAAGCGCAACCAGACATATTTTGAGAGCAGAAAATGGCCTTACCGCTTGGACAGCGTTTTCTCACAAGTTCAATTTGAATTTTTGTTTGTTGTCTGTTTGTTCTTTTTGTAACCGCAAGAAAATTTGAATAAAGAGAGGTCCTACTGCCCTCTCACATAGGCATCCGTGATAATAGAACGCTTGCATAATTTTCTGTCGATATCTATTGGTTTTCTTTCTTTAAAATTGTTTTTCAAAATAAAATCATTAACTTTGCTGTTATTTCTCTTTTGTCTTATAGTAACCGAGCCTTGTCATGGACTGATCCCATATCTTTTCTAGTATACTACAACTTAATTTGCTCAGTTTCAGTTTTATCTGACACTATCGTTACTTGTTAATTTTTTAAAAAATGGACAAAGCGTTGAATGCAATAATTGTTTGTCGTTGTTCTTTGATTTTGTTTTTCGTCTTGCCTTGCTTTCTTCATAACGGCAGATCTGATCAATCTAATGCGGCTTTTTTTTACTCCACTGAAGCGTTTGCGTTGGAGGCGATAGTTTTGTTTATACACAATTTTTTTGAAAAATACTTTGGAGTTTTCGATCTGTTCTCATGTGGATGAGCAGGGTCGGATCTTTGTGCAAACGCACATTACCAAGCCTCCTTGTTTCCCTTAATAATGCAATCCTCAAGATTAGTTAGTCTGATTAGTAATAAGAAACATCCATTTAGCAACTAAAAATTGCTCCCTGCTACATCTCGGGGTTTACTTTTTTATTCAGGCTATTATTCCGATCGAATTGTTATCAATATATTTCACGTACCAAGAAATTAGTGTTATCATTAGAACGCCGGTTGTGCATAGACCAGTTACAGAAGAGACGGGTACATTAGGAATTCCGTAATATTTGCGAAGTTATCAAAGTTAACGCAAAATACGGCAATTCATATAAACGAACGATCCGTTTTTTAACCAGTAATTTTGCCATTTGAGAGAGTTCAGAGGTTTTATTAGAAAGCCCTTCAACAGTATATCTGCAATACAAGACTTTTGATTTCAAATGTTTTTTAAATCAGTTATCAAAACCTTTGCTTTCCAAAATTTTGATTACAAGACCTTTGATTGCATATGTTTTCATCAGCTATCAAGGTTTACCAATTTCTACTAATTTTGCAGTGTCACCTAACTTGGTGTCAAACGAGGCAATTCCCCAAACAGGCAAAGGAGCTACAGGTAGCTAATTTTTGCCTAAAAACGTGATTCAGAAGTATCTGGCAGTAATAAACATAAAAATTAAGCAATTTTACGAGCTCCCATTCTCTAGCAAAGTATTGTCGTTCAAAAATATGATGGTCACTAACTCCAACAACTACAAAACACGATTAACAGATGAAAAATTGCTCACTGAGCCCTCTCTCCAAAAAAACATTTCCGGTAACCTACAGGGCAACAAAGCTGTATAATATAGTGAAACAAACAGTTATAATAAAACCAGACCATAATTGAGCCACGTCAAAAAACTACCAATTTTTATCATAAATGGAAAAGCTCATTCCAAAATTTGCAGCATATCTTGGCACTGAACAGTAATTTCTTTTATTGTTTGACGATAAAGTGCAGACTGGGAAGCAGATTTGCATTGACCTCATCCATACTCGTGGTCAATGCTACACTTTAAAGCACAAAAAACACCAAGTGGTTGCACAATTTGCCACGAAGTCACTGCATTTTTGTCCTTTTAATAAAATGTATATATTCTCCCAAACTCAACAAATAACAAAACATTTGAAAAACTATCCGAATATGTAGATAGACTAATTCTGGGTCCTAAAAACAAGCATATACTTTGCGGTTACTTTAATGTCATTTTTTGTAAATAGTCAACAATAATTAAAAAATGTTTTATGCAGTATTGATTTAAAACCGTTTCTAACAAACGGCCATACGAAAATTCTGCATAAAAAAGACACATTTTTACAATAATTGCTCCTCATTCGAGGGCAATTGATAATTTTTCTAATTAAAAACAACACCCAGAACCGCACCCTTTTGAAATGAGTGAATTTATATTCTGAGCAACAGAAAAAATGCAGTTTCAATTTGCGAAATAAAGATAATTTATTTGCTCGGACGAATCGAGGAATATCCTTATTTAGAACTGTCGGTTCTGCTTGAAATTCTGCGAAAACGATGTGTTCTAAGGGTGCATCACTAATTGGGAAGCTGTGAATTGACCACTTTTGTTGGTTTCAAAGGTTAAAAGTCTCTGTGCTGTCCTTGGTTTGCAATCTGAGCAAAGCTTGCGGGCGAGAGACGTAGACCAATACCTCCCAAATTCAGTTTCTTTTTCGCTCTAAAAATTATCAAATTTTATTATCAAAATTAAAAAATTATCAAATTTATACACAAATTTTTTGAAAAATACTTTGGAGTTTTCTATCTGTTCTCATGTGGATGAGCAGGATCGGATCTTTGTGCAAACGCACATTACCAAGCCTCCTTGTTTCCCTTAATAATGCAATCCTCAAGATTAGTTAGTCTGATTAGTAATTAGAAACCTCCATTTAGCAACTAAAAATTGCTCCCTACTACATCTCGGGGTTTACTTTTTTTTATTCAGGCTATTTTTCCGATCGAATTGTTATCAATATATTTCACGTACCAAGAAATTAGTGTTATCATTAGAATGCCGGTTGTGCATAGACCAGTTACAGAAGAGACGGGTACATTAGGAATTCGGTAATATTTGTGAAGTTATCAAAGTTAACGCAAAATAAGTCAATTCATATAAACGAACGATCCGTTTTTTAACCAGTAATTTTGACATTTGAGATTTCAGAGGTTTTATTAGAAAGCCCTTCAACAGTATATCTGCAATACAAGACTTTTGATTTCCAATGTTTTTTAAATCAATTATCAAAACCTTTGCTTTCCAAAATTTTGATTACAAGACCTTTGATTGCATATGTTTTCATCAGCTATCGAGGTTTACCAATTTCTACTAATTTTGCAGTGTCACCTAACTTGGTGTCAAACGAGGCAATTCCCCAAGCAGGCAAAGGAGCTACAGGTAGCTAATTTTTGCCTAAAAACGTGATTCAGAAGTATCTGGCAGTAATAAACATAAAAAATAAACAATTTTACGAGCTCCCATTCTCTAGCGAAGTATTGTCGTTCAAAAATATGATGGTCACTAACTCAAACAACTACAAAACACGATTAACAGATGAAAGATTGTTCACTGAGCCCTCTCTCCGAAAAAACATTTCCGGTAACCTACAGGGCAACAAAGCTGTATAATATAGTGAAACAAAGTTATAATAAAACCAGACCATAATTGAGCCACGTCAAAAAACTACCAATTTTTATCATAAATGGAAAAGCTCATTCCAAAATTTGCAGCATATCTTGGCACTGAACAGTAATTTCTTTTATTGTTTGACGATAAAGTGCAGACTGGGAAGCAGATTTGCATTGACCTCATCCATACTCGTGGTCAATGCTACACTTTAAAGCACAAAAAACACCAAGTGGTTGCACAATTTGCCACGAAGTCACTGCATTTTTGTCCTTTTAATAAAATGTATATATTCTCCCAAACTCAACAAATAACAAAACGTTTGAAAAACTATCCGAATATGTAGATAGACTAATTCTGGGTCCTACAAACAAGCATATACTTTGCGGTGACTTTAATGTCATTTTTTTTCGTAAATAGTCAAAAATAATTAAAAAATGTGTTATGCAGTATTGATTTAAAACCGTTTCTATCAAACGGCCATACAAAAATTCTGCATAAAAAAGACACATTTTTACAATAATTGCTCCTCATTCGAGGGCAATTGATAATTTTTCTAAACAAAAACAACACCCAGAACCACACCCTTTTGAGATGAGTGAATTTATATTCTGAGCAACAGAAAAAATGCAGTTTCAATTTGCGAAATAAAGATAATTTATTTGCTCGGACGAAACGAGGAATATCCTTATTTAGAACTTTCGGTTCTGCTTGAAATTCTGCAAAAACGATGTGCTCTAAGGGTGCATCACTAATTGGGAAGCTGTGAATTGACCACTTTTGTTGGTTTCAAAGGTTAAAAGTCTCTGTGCTGTCCTTGGTTTGCAATCTGAGCAAAGCTTGCGGGCGAGAGACGTAGACCAATTCCTCCCAAATTCAGTTTCTTTTTCGCTCTAAAAATTATCAAATTTTATCAAAATTAAAAAATTATCAAATTTATACACAAATTTTTTGAAAAAATACTTTGGAGTTTTCTATCTGTTCTCATGTGGATGAGCAGGGTCGGATCTTTGTGCAAACGCACATTACCAAGCCTCCTTGTTTCCCTTAATAATGCAATCCTCAAGATTAGTTAGTCTGATTAGTAATTAGAAACCTCCATTTAGCAACTAAAAATTGCTCCCTTCTACATATCTCGGGGTTTCCTTTTTTTATTCAGGCTATTATTCCGATCGAATTGTTATCAATATATTTCACGTACAAAGAAATTAGTGTTATCATTAGAACGCCGGTTGTGCATAGACCAGTTACAGAAGAGACGGGTACATTAGGAATTCCGTAATATTTGCGAAGTTATCAAAGTTAACGCAAAATACGGCAATTCATATAAACGAACGATCCGTTTTTTAACCAGTAATTTTGCCATTTGAGAGAGTTCAGAGGTTTTATTAGAAAGCCCTTCAACAGTATATCTGCAATACAAGACTTTTGATTTCCAATGTTTTTTAAATCAGTTATCAAAACCTTTGCTTTCCAAAATTTTGATTACAAGACCTTTGACTGCATATGTTTTCATCAGCTATCAAGGTTTACCAATTTCTACTAATTTTGCAGTGTCACCTAACTTGGTGTCAAACGAGGCAATTCCCCAAACAGGCAAAGGAGCTACAGGTAGCTAATTTTTGCCTAAAAACGTGATTCAGAAGTATCTGGCAGTAATAAACATAAAAATTAAACAATTTTACGAGCTCCCATTCTCTAGCAAAGTATTGTCGTTCAAAAATATGATGGTCACTATCTTCAACAACTACAAAACACGATTAACAGATGAAAGATTGTTCACTGAGCCGTCTCTCTCGAGAAAAAAAAAACATTTCCGGTAACCTACAGGGCAACAAAGCTGTACAATATAGTGAAACAAACAGTTATAATAAAACCAGACCATAATTGAGCCACGTCAAAAAACTACCAATTTTTATCATAAATGGTAAAGCTCATTCCAAAATTTGCAGCATATCTTGGCACTGAACAGTAATTTCTTTTATTGTTTGACGATAAAGTGCAGACTGGAAGCAGATTTGCATTGACCTCATCCGTCCTCGTGGTCAATGCTACGCTTTAAAGCACAAAAAACACCAAGTGGTTGCACAATTTGCCACGAACTCACTGCATTTTTGTCCTTTTAATAAAATGTATATATTCTCCCAAACTCAACAAATAACAAAACGTTTGAAAAACTATCCGAATATGTAGATAGACTAATTCTGGGTCCTACAAACAAGCATATACTTTGCGGTGACTTTAATGTCATTTTTTCGTAAATAGTCAACAATAATTAAAAATTGTGTTATGCAGTATTGATTTAAAACCGTTTCTAACAAACGGCCATACGAAATTCTGCATACCAAACTCTGCATAAAAAAGACACATTTTTACAATAATTGCTCCTCATTCGAGGGCAATTGATAATTTTTCTCAAGAAAAACAACACCCAGAACCGCACCCTTTTGAGATGAGTGAATTTTTATTCTGAGCAACAGAAAAAATGCAGTTTCAATTTGCGAAATAAAGATAATTTATTTGCTCGGAGGAATCGAGGAATATCCTTATTTAGAACTTTCGGTTCTGCTTGAAATTCTGCAAAAACGATGTGCTCTAAGGGTGCATCACTAATTGGGAAGCTGTGAATTGACCACTTTTGTTGGTTTCAAAGGTTAAAAGTCTCTGTGCTGTCCTTGGTTTGCAATCTGAGCAAAGCTTGCGGGCGAGAGACGTAGACCAATACCTCCCAACTTCAGTTTCTTTTTCGCTCTAAAAATTATCAAATCTTAATTGTTCATGCGTTTAGTTCTCAACTATTGTGTATTTTATACATATCATACTATAAAGCGGACAAGCTTGACCGTAATACATGCTTGTCAGTTTGTCCTGAGTATAAAATTGGATTAAAAGTCTCTAAGCTCCCGCTATTTTAGTTGTCGCTCATATAGTGCCATCTGATTAGCGCAGAATCAGTTCGTTATTGTTCCCAGCCACTTTAGTGGGGGAGGAACTATATACTCAAACGTCTTCTTTGTTCAGTCAATTTTCGCCGATCGATATATTCATCGTAGAGGGTTGTGAGTGGCATCATTAGAAAGCCCGTCCAGCGTAGAATGTGGAATTAAAAAGATTTTCTTATTTTCGTTCATTAAAGAGAGTTATTATAGTTATTGTGAGAAGTACACGGAAATCAGCTGTTTTACTCACATGTTTCCTATTTTTGACAAAAATTTTCGCCAACTTTGCCAAAAATTCGTTAAAATTGTTTATAACAATGCTAGTGAATTTACTGAGAACATAACTAAAAAGTTTCTTTGAATTTTGTTTTTTTTTCACACAGTCTTAAGGTTTTGTGAAAATTTGACTGATTTTCGTTGTTTCTGTTCACATTTTCCCGTAATTTTATGCAATTGTTTGCCAATTTAGCTAAAAAAATATGTTAAAATTGGTAACGATAGTGTTGTTGTTTCTACCGCTAAAAACAAGAGTGTTTTTCAATTGTTTGATCCAAATTTTTGGCTAAAATTTGCTAAATTTGTCAAATTTCAGCATTTTTTCCATCAAAAATGGCTCCAAATAGGCTTTTATAGTCCACTTTGTTTAAATTTACCCCAACAACAAGCCAAAAAACTAATGACAGTCTTCACTGAAACCAAAACAGGTTAGTTTTAATTGTGGAGCCTTTTAGGGTGTACTTGAATTAAACATTTGTTTATTCGCTAATTTAACTCTTTAATTATGCAAAATGCACCATTTGTTTGATATATTCTTTTTTGTCAAATAATCCAAATCCAAAACGTTTGGAACAATATAGAGTTCCCAATAGACGAACGGCAATCGGTACGCGAGTTTTGGTCTAATCGTTGTTTTGGACTAATCGTTGCTTCTAAAGTTCAAAAAAATCTGATTGTAATCAGTCGATGTTTTTTAAAAACATTCTCGCAATTCCCGCCTTTTTACGTTATATACAGAAACAAACAATTAAAATAGAACGTACTGATGACAGGTTTATTTGTCTTCCTAGGGAGTTTAGAGGAACATATTTTGTTTTTCAGTCGAAAACTTGTGCTCGTTTTGACTTTTAAAAATACATATTTTTATAGTGAACAATGGGTTATTGAGCTTTTCAAATTTCTGCTCTTTTTTGGTCAAGTTCTAGCATAAGGTCAACAGAGGCAGATCACATAGCGTTTCTAATTGAATAAATTCTATTAATTTATGCGGTTTAAAGTGTAAATCGTTTTTCTGCTTTGATACTACGAGTTTTCGTACAAAATGTACGATTTTTGAACATTTCCCCGTCATTCAGATTTTTTTCAAGCTCCTGTCTGATTATTGACAGTTCGGATGTCATATTGTGGGCGTTTAAGAGGAAGTCAATATTGAACAAACCGTTTTTCGGTTAACATGGTTTCAACTGCGTCGAATCCGTTTTTTTTTTCGTTTTTATCGTTATTTGTCGTTCTTTTTGTAGTTGGACAAATCTTATAATTGCAAGTCTTAATGTTTTCCTGTAGATGAACAAAATAAACTATCTACTGATTTAAAAACATTTTCGCAATTCCCGCCTTTTTAGGTTATATACAGAAACAAACAATTAAAATAGAACGTACTGATGACAGGTTTATTTGTCTTCCTAGGGAGCTTAGAGGAACATAATTTGTTTTTCAGTCGAAAACTTATGCTCGTTTTGACTTTTAAAAATACATTTTTTTTATAGTGAACAATGGGTTATTGAGTTTTTCAAATTTCTGCTCTTTTTTGGTCAACTTCTAGCATAAGGTCAACAGAGGCAGATCACATAGCGTTTCTAATTGAATAAATTCTATTAATTTATGCGGTTTAAAGTGTAAATGGTTTTTATTGACAATTCGGATGTCATATTGTGGGCGTTTAAAAGGAAGTCAATATTGAACAAACCGTTTTTCGGTTAACATATGGTTTCAACTGCGTCGAATCGGTTTTTTTTTCGTTTTTATCGTTATTTGTTCTTTTTGTAGTTGGACAAATCTTATAATTGCAAGTCTTAACGTTTTCCTGTAGATGAACAAAATAAACTATCTACTGATTTCAGTTGATCACTAAATTTTTTCATGAGTTTGAAATCAAAGGTTTTAAAAAAGTATACAGGTGTATTTTATAAATTCACCTTTTGCTGTTTTTTCGCCTACGTGTTATCTACTCTATATAAATAAAGGCTAAATATCAAACCATTGGTGATAAAGAATAGCGCAATTGAATGTATGGCATTTCTTGGTGCATCGCTTATTGTTTCAACGCCCTCGATACCGGTTTTTTTGCAAAAGAATAAATTGTCTTTTGATTTTCGTTCGTCTTTTTGTGTCGTTCTTTTTGTAGTCGAATGCGAAATACTGTATAACTGCAGGTCTTAGCGGGTTGCTATGGAAGAACTATTTAGAACTATTTGCTGATTTCGTTGATAGCTAAAGTTTCTTGATACTTTGGAATCACATGTTTTGGAAAAAATATAAAGATGCATTTTTTAATTTTGAACTTTGCTGTTTCTTTGTCTACATTTTACCTAGTCTCCTTAACTACATTTTTCATATCGAATTATTGGTGCCAAGAAAAGGCACAAATGAACACATCTAAGCTTTTTAGTGTAATGCTTATTGTTTTTGAGCCCTTAATACCAGTTTTTTGGGAAATAATTATTTACTTTTTTGATTTTTGTCTATTTAAGGTTCTTTTTTTTTCACTTATGACATTCTGATTAATGTCAGATCTCAATAACTTTTTAGAGAAATGAAAAGCCTATTCAGTGATTTCAATTTCTATCTAATGTTTTGATGCCTTTGAAATTGATTGCGTTCGGAAAAAAGATGAATGTTTTTTTAAACTTCTAATTTTTGTTCTTTTTTTAAACATGTTACTCCGTCTCATTAATCAGCGGTCACACTATTGGTTTTCAAAGAAGATGTAGTTGATTATATCTTAATTTTTACGGATTAGATTATGGTTTTAACGTCTTCGACGCTGCTTTCTTACAGAATTTAACGGAATTTTGTTTTTCGTCTGAATTTGTCGTTTATATTTGTAGACGTGCGAAAATTCTGAAAACTGACAGATTTCAACTTTTTTATATTGAGGTATGAATGCAAATAAACTTATTTAAAGATTTGAGTTGATATCTATTTGATTTCATTGCATTATTTGTTTTCGATAAGACCAAAATTGCATTATTTGGATTTTTTTAAGTTTTGGAATTGAATGCTTGTTGTTATTTGATTTTTTTGTTTGTCTTGTCTCGTAGTCTTAATAATGACAAGTATCATCGGTCCACTAATGCCGCTTTATTCACTTTAAGTGATTTGAGTTTGAGGAAATTCTTTTTATACAATAATTATTTTTGGTCAATATGTGAGAAGTTTTAAAAGTTTTCTATCTCTTCCTCATTTGGTCGACAAATAAGCCGAACTTGTGGATTTTCGAGGTCGCAACCTTATGTGCGAACGCAAATTATTGAGCCTCCTTGTTGAAATATGGTATAGAGGAACACGTATTATCAATCATTTAGCCCTGACTCATTTAAATGGAAAACTTTGACGAGTGTCATCAACTAGCGAGAGGGCTTGCACTCAGCTGCCAAAATTTTTCAACTATCTGTCACCACCAACTACTTACTGTAGGTTTGGAATGACAACTTTCTCTTCGGTATCAATCATGACAGCATTCGCCTCCAATCTGGTATTGCCTTTAGCATCCTTCCTTGAGTGGAAGTAGGTCTCACACACATCGTAGAAATAACTTTCATTGTCTCTCTTAGACAACGTTGGTTCGTAGAAGGCGGCTGCATGGATAGCATGTTTCTTTCTGCCTATTTCAGAATCCTTAACAAGCGTAGATGCGTTCTAATGAATTGAATTCTGTAAGGCATGAGCTAATATAAACTAACAGACCCCGACTAATTGATTATCAATGGCGGTTTTTTATGACATATTACATGAAGCTCTGTAAGATCAATCATAATCAGCGCGAAAAATTATAACTCACAAACCTTGAACCAGTGGTTTGGTGATAACTTTTTCAAAGTGTGTCAAAAGGAAAGGATCATTAGATCCCTGCAAAACCTCGAGCTGCTTCGTTAAGCTCATGTTCGTCGTTAGGACTAACTTTCAGAAACTGTACAAGTACTCTTCCACAAACAATCTATGTTTAAATTTAAAAAGCTTCTCCAATTTCATTTCGGTTTCGCAGAAACCTTCTTATTTGGCATTTTCATTACACAACTAAGGTGCTCTACCCTTAAATTATTTAAATACAGTTATAGAGTCAGCAAAAACATTTCGCAACGTGAAATAAGTCACGTATCATTAAATTTAATCAAGCAAATTACCGAGAATGAGAAATAATGTCACGCGCAATAATGCCACAGAAAAATTATATTTTCAGCTTTTCAGTGCAAACAAATATAAAACGATAATCAACGTGCATCTATGAAACAGAGGACAAGTCCTGAAATACAATCCGAGCATAAATGGGATTAAGAAGTTTAATAGTGGGCTTCAAATAACCACATTATAGGTTAACATATACCACTATTAAGATTTAAAGTAAAAATGGCACCAGTTTCGGCGCAATTTTCATTTGACTTTTAGTATTAAATTACCGCCAATTGAAATCAGCTGGTTGAAATTGTGATTGAGAGAATTTTAGATCACGCGAAACGCAGAAAGTCAAGGGCGTAAAAGTCACTCGAAGTCAAAATTGTCAAGCGAAAATTTTGCATAAAAAAGACACGTTTACAATAATTGCTATGAACTTCGTTCAAGAGCAATTAATCAGTCGCTAATGCCGACGGCAGGGCAAAGCTTGCAAATTAATGTTGAGTTACTGGATAAAAAAGCACGTGAAGCAGCACGTGCTAATTAAAATCTGCGAAGTTTTTAGCCCGTCTACTAAATGTTCAGCCAACCGGCTAAGTTTTCCACCCATCTGCTTAGTTTTCGGCCCTGATCAATTTTCTTCGATGAAATGAGAAATGCCCGAAGAACAAATGAAATGGTATCAAAATTTTCTTCATTTTGAAATACTGGTGGGGGACTCGATGTATTTTTACTCTTTTGTTCTCTCAAAACATCAGAACATAAATCGTAGCCCCCTCCGACTTGAATCCAAAAATCGGGCACAAGCGCCCCCGTGTTAGGGTCTCAAGTCCGTCGGTCCGCTAAGATTTATGTTCCAAAATACATGGGCCGCTGAAAAGAAAGGTTCGCAGAAGCAGAACTTTTCGGTTTCGGGAGATTTCAGCCCTAAATAAACACTGGAAACTAAATACCTTAATAGCTGCTGAGCTCTAAGCATATCCATTAGATGGATGGGGTAATACTTTTTTGTTAGAAAAAGTAAAAAAAAGAACATCTCGAAAAAATTGCATCCGGAAACCATCCCGTGATGCATATTGTTGCCTGCATCCCGTGATGATCAATTGCTGATCAGTAAGCTCAATAATGTATACAAGTAGGTAAACAAGATATGAAATTTGTTTATTTGGTTAGAGAAAAAGCAACAAAAAACTAAAAACATATGCAAAAAATGTCATATCTTTGCTTTCTCATTTTTCAGTTCTCGAGTATGCAGTAAAATATTTTGTACATTTGAGGTTTTCAATCATAAAAACGACTCAAACTCTTCTTCAATTTTAAAAAAATCAATTATATAAACATTTTTTAAACTCGCTAACACTGACAATTTTTAAAACGGAATTTCGGTTCAGTGAGTGTGACAGATTCTATAATAGCGTAGAGAGGATAAGACAATAAAAAACAAAATTCTTGATAAAATCGGCATCCGACAGAAAATTGTTTAAATTTTTTATTTGCCAAAACAATTGCTTTTTTTTTGAAAAAAAAAAATGATTTTCGTTCTCCAAGAAGAGTACGGTAACCCCCCAATTTCTTTTCAAAGAAAAAACGTGCTTTCCAAACAATTTTGCAAACAATTCCGTTTAACTATCTGTCTATAATTATTAAGTTTCATTTCTCGGAAGGAAACATCATTCCTGAATTGTAAGCTCCATTTAAGAGCTCCTGTCCCAATTGGTTTCCACACTGTCCTAACTGCAAGGTCAACTGCGCGCCCGCCATTTCAGTACATTTGCTCTAATTTTACATTTTACTGCTCATTGGTTACATTTTCATATCTGAAGTAAAATCCAGTAATTTCTTACCTTGCAGGCCTTCCGTTCGTACCTACGAGCAATTCCGAAGCTCTTAAACCTTAGGCAACCGGATCTCAAAGAACACAATGGCATAATGTACTTTTTAACCAATCAGTGGTCAAACGTAGAATTAAGAATTGTTGGCACGTATGTTCTTAAGGAATAACGCAATACTTATTTCGTCTGAAATACAACGTCACAACTCTTTCAATCGTAAAATTTTAAACTATATTAGAAGACAAAATTTCACTTATCAAACATAAACCGAGTAACGTCGGACGAATTGCTCTCTTACGATAGGGGGACCTTAAGGCGATGCGATCTTCGTATACCAGTCTGTTGCCTTAACTATTATGCAATTAAGGCGTTCGAATCCCGCTTGGAATCGCTTTTAAATTCGCAATAGAATTTAATTTCTGATTGAGAGCAATTTAGATCACGCGAAGATCAAGAAGTCAAGCATGAAAAGGTCACGAGAGGGAAAGAATGTTCCAGAACAACAGAGCAAAAACGGTTAAGCAAAAATTTAGTATATCAAAAAGACGTTTACAAATGCTTCAAACTTCGTTCGAGACCAATTAACGAATATTTTAAATCTAAACTAAGCATCCGATGGTCGTCAGGTGATATCGCCATCGGCAACCGATGGTCATTAGTTGAGATCTAATGATCGATGTTCATTAGGTGATCACGGACATAAGGACAAAAATAAGTTTCGCGCTCCATGCTCCATGGCGCGTGCTCCATGTTCCATCGCCCTGCAGTGGAAGCGTCAATAGGAACCATTGTAGAGGAAGGGAAGCTGTTGTCATAATTGTTTCTGTTTTTTCCTAATACTGATTCAAAATTACTACACATTATATTTTAATTGCTATTTATCGTATCTAATTTGATTACAATTCTGATGCTTTAATTTCTATCTTCGCATCTGGTGCTTTAATTTTTGACTACTACCAGGATTTATAAATATACATAGGAGTACACTTGTTGCCCCCGAGTTGACCGACGACCCTTTTAGGGGATGGGATTTTTTAATTGAACTCTTTGTAATCTATCTTTCGTGGGGCTGTTTGTGTTGAAATACAGTTAGAAGCACCCATGTGGGGGTGTTTGTGTTCAAATACAGTTAGAAAGACGCAGAAATGAATTGAAAAATTTACTGACAACGCTTAAAAATTCGCAAAAACTTCTAGCGATAATTTAATATGGCTCGTTCGAATTCCGGCTGCATTACATAAACCTTTTTTATTAGCTACCTTAATAAAAAATACAAGTTTCTTTGTCCTTAATCTAATTCAAATTAAACTCATGTTTTAAAGTTCAATAGTCATTCAAACGCAAATGATCTAAAAGCTTTTGATAGATAGAGTGAGCAATGACGTCACGCGCGCAAGAGCCGTAAGTGAGATGGTCACTATGATATCAAGTTAAAAAATATATTTAACCCTCATGCAGAATTTTCAGTTAGCTCTTTGTAGTCAACGACTGCCAATTGAGCTTAGCTCCAAAAAAATATGAAAGAACATTTAAGTTTGGGATCAGAAAGTTTTGGTAAAGATGATTCCAAAAAAACTAATACAAACATAACCAACTATCGTCTGAAGAATTGCTCTCAAACGACTAGTGGTAGCTCGATCTATTGCAGCCTGCTTCAGTCGGTGAAAGGGAATCTAAAATTACTAAGGGAGGCTTCAAATGACATCATTAGAGGTTATTATGTACCACTTTAACCACTAACAAAATTTAAAGTAAAAAATACACCAATTTCCGCGCACTCTTCATTTGACTTTTAGTAGTGAGCTGCCACCACATGAGCTCATCTAATGACACTTGTGAATGAGAGAGAAACTTAGATCACGCAAACCGAAAAAATCAGGGGCGTATAAGTCACCCAAAGACTCAAACGGGTCAAGCAAAAATTTTGTATAAAAAGACCGACATGTTTGAAATAATTTTTATCAAACTTGGTTCGAGAGCAATTAAAAACAGCCCTTATTATTTTGAAAACACAAAATAACTGAGAAAAACAAGTAGAAAGTCAGAAAGTTAGAATTAATAAAATGAACTCTGAACAAAAACAAAACTCAAGTTTACCACAAACTGGTAGAGGTCAGTTTTAGAGGCCCCGTAGCCTTCAAAATAACGTCAAACAGACCGTCCAGCAAATCATTTGCCAAAACTGTCTGCGAACATGCATTTAGCGCCAAATAGGTACGGTCCAAATCACACAAAATAATTTCATTATTATATAACAAGTTTAGGTTCTGCATTTCACTGTAAAGAGACTCAAAGCCTTTATGTACTAAAATGCAGTGTTGGTGAGATAGCAGATATTGCGGTGGTTCTCCGGTTAGCTTCATACGTTCAATCATAGAGATATAGATTCCCGGGTAGTCACCAGTTATTACGTGGATGTTCCATTTGCCAGTTACTGGGTCGTCAATGGTGTGTCTGGTAATTTTTGATCCCTCCCAGGACATGTCAGAGGGTGGCTGAGGTTGGGGGAGTGACTTTGGGGGTGGCGGAAGATCTGAAATCAAGTTTCAGTTTAGTCTAAGATCTTTTATCAGGTACATGATACGCCATAACTGGCCAGACAAAATTAAGGTCCCGTGCTTCCGAAAGCGAATTAGACATTGTCACAATTTATTTGTTTTAATTATGTGGGAATTTTAATTATAATGTTTTAGTGTTTTAATTATAATGTTTTAGTGTTTTAATTATAATGTGTTTTAATTATAAAATGGGAGATTCTTGATGCATGTCGCGGGGTTGAAAAACTAATGACGATAGAAGCGATCTACATCAAAAAGCTGAAACCGCAATTAAATACGCGCGATGAGTATCGGGGGCGGGAATTGACATTGAAGTAGTAGTTCAAATACAAAAATGTTCTGGTACATTTTAATTCGAAATTTTGTCAACCCCAAAAAGTAAAAATAAAAACAGATAGGAATGAAAGTAAAAAATCCCTTTTCAGGAATAGAAAGCATTATACCCGGGATTTTCATAAAATCCGGAATAAAAAATGAATTGATTTTAGTGTAATAAGTGTAAATAAAATGTTGTAAATGTGATTTTAACTGTAAATAATTTCAAAAATTCAAATGTTACTTTAACTCATTTCTTAGAATTATAGTCTAAGACAAGTTTATATACTTTGTAAATGATTTCATTTAATTTTTTAAACCTGACGATGAACGCAATGTTCGAAAACGTTCGTTTTAGTTAATCAATTTCAGTTTTAATTGACAATTACTTCTCTGCATATGAAAT
This sequence comes from Convolutriloba macropyga, assembly GCF_964194025.1. Lineage (NCBI taxonomy): Eukaryota > Metazoa > Xenacoelomorpha > Acoela > Convolutidae > Convolutriloba > Convolutriloba macropyga. The sequence goes on from NC_134472.1 coordinate 52,628,977, forward strand.
AATTAAGTTGACAGTTATTTTTCAGCAGCAAGTCAATCAAAATTAGCACGTCTTGTGGCTTTTCCTTTAAATTTGGCAGAATATGGCCAAATAAAGGATATTGCATCTTTATAATCATGCTATATATCATTGCTTCGGATCATGTCATTTCGGGTTTTACAGTATACTTTCCAGGCAAAGAAGCGACGACTTTGTTAGCTGCATAGAAGCGAGGCACATATCTGACTAGTCTAGTAAAAAGCACCAAGTTATTCATAACTAAAGCAATTTGAGCAATGACGAATCTCGTCTCCAGATTACACTTGAGGAATTAATCAACTGATCAACTTACTTGACATGCTTGAAATCTTAGACATGCTTTGCGTTGTGTTTTTAAAACTGGGGAAAGGGCTGTTCGAAATAGCAGGCGGCGCGGCAGGACTTATCACTGCCACATTCGGTTGGAAACAAGTCGAAGGAATCAAATACGTTGACAGCTGTGAGGGGAACGCAGAGGATCCACTGCCACTTCCGATTGCATTCAAGGAAGACAAGGCTCCACTCCCGTTACTCGACGAATGCTGTCCTCCAATTCCAAGTTGCCCATCTCCGGTTGACAAAGCGCCCAGTTTAGACGCCAGGGATGTTATCGATTTCCCATGGATATGTGCGGGGGCTGGGGGCGATTTGCTTGGGGTCAAGTTAGCAGATTTATCTCCAGCAGAGAGCAGGGAGCGACTAGGCGACGGCCGCGATCCAATGTTAAAATGCGTGGAGGGGTTGGCTGGCGAATTGATCAAGCTGTGTGGAGGGCGATCAACAGAGGGACTAGCAAACATGTGTCGTGAGTCAGGCCTATTGCTTTTCATTGCAAAGTCCAGCTTCTGGTATCTAAAGAACACAATTGAGAAAGGTAAATATAGCCATTAGTTGCACATGTATAAAGCCAGACTACAATTATTAGCGCCTGCATACTCTCCGAAGTAAAAAAAAATCGCATATTCTCAGAAGATATTAATTTCAACTCCTCACTGATGGATATAAGTTTAGTCAATAATACTACAGCAGGTGTTTAGGATGTGCGTTTGAGGTTTACGATGTGCTGTTTTGCTCAGAATTTATAACACTGACCTTGAACAGGGAGGAAAGTGCGTTATAGTATTGGAAGTGCCGTAGTTTAAATCCTGGTACTTGGCAATGCCACTCTTCAGTAGTTTGTCAGACAGAGACTGACCCTGGTAAGATAGCTGGACAAATAGCTGTCTCGAGTCCACATGGACCAGTTTGCAGTCTAGAACCATGTCCTGGTACTCGTCTATCTCAGTCTTTGCATCAGGGATCCATCGCAAAGTAGTGCCACTGGGTGCTAAATGGGCCAATGATACCTGAAAAGTCCAAACTGAGCTGAGGACGCCAAGATTGTTTTCAATTATTTGTCTTTACTATCTGAGATCCTCAGATCGTTAGAAATCTTACAATTGTCAGCAAAACATTCTAGTTCCCGATTCCGGAAAAGGGCGGCAGATAAGCGAAGCATTTTTACTCTAAACCACTATAAAATTTATATATTACGAGCATTACTAGAAAAGTGCATTAAACTCTTGCTCACTAAATACTTTTTACAAATTTTGCTGCTGCTATAGATCCTCAGTAAAAGCATCTCCCGAAAGATTTTTACATTTGTTTTAAAATTTCAAAGTTCAACTGATCCTGGAATTCCTTATAATGATATATTAATAGAAACCACAAAGCCAGATTGTCGGACAATAGCCACGAAATAGACTGTTGAGCCTACTAGCTAAAAAATGACTATCGAGACCAAAGGCAGAAAACTGATATTCGAAATAAACTTTCTGATTTCAAACTATGCTTTGGGTGACCTCTATTAAATTTCAATTGCAGTTCAACTTTCAATTTATAAATTAATAAGTGAGTTCAAAAAGCTAAGTTCAAAGTGAGTTCAGTCAGCTAAGCACAAAAAAATTTAAACTATGGACCTCAAAACTTATACCAAGAGCAGCAAATGTCCGACACACAAAATCAGTTGCTGAATGGTAGAAGTAACAGAAAACAGACATCCTTTGACTTCTTGCCACGCGATCAATTGGTCGTAAGAAGAAACGAAACGAGTAACAAGACGAAAACCACATAGAGATTTAAAGAAGCCACGCTATCGCTTAGCGGCTACAAATATAACATTACCGACTAACGCCGGTCGAATTGCTCTCAAACGATTGGTTCACATTAGTAGCCAGCTGTTGCTTAGGGATACTAGAATTAGGGCGTGCATTGCTCAGCTATTTGCATTGCTATTGCTGCATTGCTCAGCTATTTAATGCACGAAATGCATACTCAGCTAATTAATGCATGAGGACGAAAAGTTGAAAGCCTCAGAAAACAATCGCATTAAAAAAGACCGTAGGATTAACAATTGCTATAAGCTATTAATTGCTCCATCTTTTACGCTATGCATTCCCCTACAGAAATCATGCCACTATATAGCAAAAATCATTGAAAAAAAATGGCACGTGCGAGTGGGGGCGGTGTGCAGATAATATGCACCCAACTAAGCTGGGGGGGAGCAAACAGAAAGATCCAAACTTCGTTTGAAAGCAATTAATAGCCGACTGCCCTCTGACTATCAAAAAACATTCGGGGTAAACTGTAACTAGCTATATTGTCACCGGGGCTGTGGCTACAAAAATGAACATAATTAAGACTGCCACTAAGAATAAAGTGACAACCTATAACGAATGTGTGATCACTTTTGATTTCTAGTAGTAACCTTTCACCAATTCTGCACAGCTGCTTAAAAATATGAATTCTTTAGCCGAAAAGTTAGGATAAACAAAAAATTGGATTACATGAACGGATTTAAAACAAGAGGTAAACAAGGTTTATAGGATAAATTTTGAAAACAGACCTTTCCTAAATAAAAGTACCAAAATTAAGAACCTTAGAATTTAAACATCGCTGCGAGATGTCAGCTATGATTAAAACTACCAAACATAACCAAGTAACGGCGGGAGCAATGCTCTCGAACGACTGGCGAAAGGTGTGCTTTGTCAGTAACTAGCTGCGGCTTAGGGAGGCTAGCTTAAGCTTAATAAAAGGGTGGCGTGGAAAACGGGGGAGGGGGTCCAGCATGCGGAGATACGGGTGGAATGGTCACAAAAATGCATAGAAAGATCAGCAGGACTACTTTAATTGCTACAAACTTTGTTCGAGAGCTATTAAAACTACTAATCTACTTATCAACAAACCAAAGAATGTAATTGCTACAAACTTTGTTCTTGTTCGAGAGCTATTAAAACTACTTATCTACTTATCAACAAATCAAAGAATCTTCTAAAACAAAAGCGCAAAAACCGTCAATCCAAAAATTTGCATTAAAAAGCCACACATTTGCAATAATTGCTTGAAACTAAGTACGAGGGCAATTAAAGACTCTCTCTGTTTTAAGATATCTTTGAAAGGAAAAAGATATGGAAAACCGAACTTCTAGGAAAATTTAATTGCAAAATTCAATTTCTAAAAAGAAAATTCGTCCATCAGACGAAAAATCAGTTGCAAAAAGATTGCACACAAAAACCAGCTTAACTTAAATACTTGCTAAAAACTTGTTTGCTAAGTTAATTTAATTCTTTTAACCTTCGCTTTCTAATGAACCGTGCAAATTCCGAAATTCAGTTTTTAGATTCAAAAATTTTAAGCTACAAATATAACGTCAGATGCGTTTCAAAGCATCCATTTATTTGTGCCGACCCACTTGTGGGGGGAGGAACTATATACTCAAATGGGTTTTTTTGTTCAGTCCATTTTGGCCGATCGATATATTCATCGTAGAGATATGTGAGTGGTATCATTAAAAAGCCCGTGATATTTACATGATTTTGTTCGCTTTTAGCGAAATTTTTCAAATTATGGCCTTTCTATAAAATTATTATTTCAAAATTACATTTCACGCTACAAAATGAATCAATTTTGTGCTACCAATAGACCGATAAAAAGGCTAGTTCTGGTCTCATGGGGAACTTCAATATAAAAAAAGTCGAATTCAATTTGAGAGCTGTTTTTTATTTAGAAAAGTTTTCCTATTCAATATTGTCATTTTAGTCATTTAGAAACTAGTCACTTTTCATCTCGAGGTTCTGTTAATGACAAACCTCATTTACAGTAAACTGAAACCTAATGAACAAAATATTCGTTCTCAAGGGATCACTCATGAGCTTTTTTTTTGTATTGAACTCTTGAGTTATTGAAATTTTTAATGAAATATTTTCTTTTTGAGATCTTAATAAATTTTGGGAGTCTTATGGCATAGACTCACTAACTACAAGGGCGATTGACTTCCTAAATTGCTTTAGGTAAACCTATATTGTTCTGTGAGTGGACAGCCAATGGCTGCTAAGACTTTAAAAAACAATTTTTCGATTTTTTTTGAACTTTAACCGATAACTTATTTTCATGAACAGTAAGTCAGTCTCAGTAATGACAAGACCATGTTCCTTTTAAAGCAACCAAAATTAATCTTGTAAGTGGTTTTATCTGCTAACTAGGTGTCTTATGACTTCAAAAAAATCAGTTTTCAAAATTTAAAAAAAATCGGATTTTTTTATAATTTTGGTTTCTTTTGAAAAAAAATCTTATTATCCTAATATTGATAGTTTCCATTGGCTTAGAGAAGACGTCGTCCCATGGATCATAGATAAAATTTTCAGAGAAAGGTTATGGTTTAAATGGCTTCCACACTTTCTATTCGCATTTCTGCTGAATTTTTTTTTGGTTTTTGCTCGTATTTGTCGTTGTTTTAATAACCATAGGACTTATTGTGATGTCTTATTGAAAACATATTGATGACAAACTTTCGTGTCCTCCCATCGAGTCATAACGTAGCGTATTTTTTGGATTACATTGAAAGCTCTTGAATTTATTGGCTGTTAACATTTATTGTTAACCTTAAACCTATTTTCGTGAACTCTAGGTCAGTCTCAGTAATGACAGGACCTCCATCTTTTTCACTGCAACTAAAAAAAATCTGGTAAGCGGTTTTATCTTCCAACAATTGGTTTTATGACTTCAATAACACGAGTTCTCATAATTTTTTTAAAAATTTTTGGACATTTTTATTATAATTTTGATTACATTTCAATTTTTATCACAGTATACTAATATTTATAGTTCCTAGTGGCTTAAAAAAGACTTTAAATGGATCAGAGCTAAAGTATTCAGAGAAAAGTTTATGGTTTAAATGGCTCCAACACTTTCTTGAACTTTTCTACAGAATTTTTGGATTTTGCCAGCTTTTGTTGTTGTTTTCATAATCATAAGACTTATTCTGATGTCTTATTGATGATTTAAGATTGACAAACATATTCTCATTGAGGAATAACTGTGCGTATTTTTTTGACTTTCGCTGAGAGCTATTGAATTTCGTGGCTGTTAAGACTTTTGAATTTTAAAATTTGAACCTTTATTAAACCTATTTCCATGAACTCAGTTAATCTCAGTAAAACAGAACTCCTCTCTTTTTTTCTTGCATACAAAATTAATCTGTTAGCGGTTTTAAACTACTTACTATTAGTTTTATGATTTCGATGTCACGAGTTCTCGTAATTTCAAAAAAAATTGGCTTTCTTTGTAATATTGGTTCCTTTTTCCACTGATATCATGTCGTAGCTGATGTTTTGTTTGTTGGACAATATGCGTTTTCATATAAGTTTTTGTGAGTGGTCAATATTGGTGTTTTTTTCGCTAAAAAATATGTTTTTGCTTATTTTGTCGTTTGTTTTTTTCCTCGTAGTGTTTCTAGTAGCAGATTTTGTGAGCGCTGCATCGGGGCGTGGTGTTATGTAAATCAATTAGTAGTTCGGTTGTGTTACGATTTTTAAAACTCTAACATCTATTTTTGATTATCTCATCAAGTTGACAATTAAGTCGATGAGCTCGGGTCGGAACATCATGCGCGAACGCACATTAACGAGCATCCTTGTTGATTCATTTAGTCTCAGATACATACAAACGGTCATCCCTTTTAAAATCTTTTAAAAAGTGTTTAGATTGCAGAAAAATTAAAAATTTAGGCAAGGACTTCTAAACCGAATTAAAAAAAGAGTGAAGTTACACTAATTTATGACCACCAAGATCTGAAAGCACATACCTGAATGGCCTGCATCGGTAGCTGAATGAAATCCTCATGCAAAGCCAAAATATCACTGCAATCCACTTGATCTTCATTGCCGTAATCAACATACAAGACAACGCACTTCTTAGAAGCTGATAGGACGTTTAAAATGGTTGCTCTGTAATGGAGGTTTTCGTACTTTGCAACACAACATTGACCGATAGAGAAGAAAGCGTCATTCACTTCGTAGAGATGTTTTCTACTTGCATCACTGTAAAGCATGCTCATCCGATCGTTCAAATCATCCAAACTAGAAGAAAACCCATCGCCACAAATTTGAACAACTAAATTAGAAGGATTTTCACAATGCGCAAGGTAGACTTTCAAAATAATATCAGTTGAGAAATCGATCTTCGCGTATTCGTAATAGGACATAATGGGCTTATCAATTGGTTCCGATATTTTTGCAAGAGGGTATCCCAGTGAAGAAATTCCAAGTGAGGAATTGTTTCCAATCCCAGTGTTACTCGAAAGGTTCGTACCGTTTCCAAGACCCATGCTGGCAGTTAAAGCTTGCGTAGGGACGGATTTAGTAGCATCATCAAGTTGTGAAGAGCTCCAGGGACTGGCGCTAATTTCCGGAACAGGTGATTGGAACTGGTTAGCGGGCACCGCTGGCGCAACAGTCGATGGCGTAGGTTGAGGAATATTCTTATCAGGTAGTGGAATTTGCCCGTCCAATTTCATAAATACAGAATTGGACGCATCCAGCCAAAACCTAACGACGTTTCCCAGTTCAAAAGACATATACTCCTGGACATTCGAGAATCCTAGTTGAGGTAACGCGTGGTAAGCTAAGGAGTAACCAAAAGTTTGTTGGAAGTCATTCTCAAAGTCGTCAAGGGGCTGGTCCATGGGGTTGCTATGCAGCAGGGTTAGAACGTTGTTTCGGACCAGTTCTGGGGTAAGGCTGGCCGGGGATACAAAAGGCTGGCTGTTTCCAAAGTTCTTGTCGGATCTGAGAAACATCGCAAGTTACCCACTTCAAGTTATGAGTTGAAGATAAATAAGGATCGGGATTAAATTTGTGTGACTACTAAATAGTCAAGACAGCAATCATTAACAAATTGAAACAAATTGACCTGATTCATGTCAGAAAGTAGTTACAGACATATTAGAAATATGAGTTATATTAAGCCAATCAGATTTATCGATGAGTTTCGAACTGTTATAATTTTGATAACGCTAATAATTGAATAAAATATTGCGCTTTGTAGAAAATGCTTCAAATTCAAACCACTTTGTTGTGAATTTATCAAATCTGATTAGGACAGCCGTGTAATACATTCTTATAAAAGCCACATAACTTTGCTTACCGAGCAACATGTATGACACTATGAAACTCGACTTAATTTCTTCACCATTAAGTTCAGATTACCAAACAGTACACGTATTGATATTCTCTCAAATTCTATCAACTTAGGAGACAAGATTGTTTGATTACTCTGTTGGCGGTGGCGGTGGTGGTAAGGGTGATATGTCAACAACCTATGTTGGGATAATAGGTGAGGTTATTATACCTGGAGTCCAAAGGTCTCTTCGGTTTTGATCTCGAGGCTCCCTCGCTAGCTATCCTGCAATCTGAAACATTTCGATCAACAAATTGTTACAGTTGAACAACATTAAAGTTCACCTTTCTCAACGACACGCTACTGTCTTGCATTTGGCTAATTGATTAACCGTAAAATCATAGTCATTTCGCTTCTAACAATTTAAGAAATGCACCACGTCAAGAGGTAGCTGCTCGAAACAAACGCCATCTTATTACTTGGAAATTTTATATTAGTCCAATACCCAGATAAACATGATGTAAACAATAATACTCATTTTTAATACTCAATATGAGCACAAAACTAAATGACAGCAGGAAAAACCATAACAGGACAAGTCCTGAAATTCAATAAAAATAATTGAACAAATGTTTCTCTGATTTGGCCAAAAACCTTAAAATTTTACACAAACTAACTCAACTGCTGAGTGGTAGAAGTCCATGAAAAGGTCGACCTTTGACTTCTTGGTTGGTAATCAAAGAAACAATTAGAAGACTCGGTTTTCGAAGATCTAGTGTTTTGAGAAACAATAATATTAATACTAAGCAAAAGAGGAAGACTAATGATAATGGAAATCAGGCAATTTTTGAAAATCAGTGGAATCAAAGTTTAATAACACATAATCCATAATCACAGCATACCATAAATATTTAAAAGTCGTATAATATCACTTAGCAGTTCTAATGACTGGAGAAAAATAGAACTACATATAAAGGCAACAATCAAAAATTCACTTAAACAACTTGAAAACAAACGGTATTTCAGTCAACGACAAAGAAAGCTCAAAATTAAAGCAATTACAATGACCAAAAATAAGCCGCACTAAAAGGCCAGCTATAATTGAATTTTTTCAGAGTGAGCGACCAGACTACAAGAAAAACGACAAAAAATGCAAAACTAAAAAAATCAGCTTCAAAACAAAAAAATCAATTCTTATGAATTCAAGCACCTAAATAGATGCACTTTTTCTCCATTAGCAACCACACAAACGTGTCATAAATGAGACTAAATATTAGGAAAACAGAGATAAAACCATTTATCACAAAAACAACTGTCTTATAATTATTAAATATAAACAGTCTAAGTCACAAAAAGCATAAGCTACGCACTGAACTAAAATTTTCAATTAAATAAATCTACATTAGCAACCAAGGACACCTGCAATTTCCGAGGAAAAGTGATCAGACAGGAATAAAAGAAAAGAATACAAGTAAAACTCAAAAACTCGCTTAAATGAACACAGTAACTTCATAGAAAGCAGTAGCTATGGCCTGAAACCATTAGCTGCGTTGAATTAGTTTCCTTATCAACTGATGAGAATTGTCAATAATGAAACTCAGAGATACGACAACAATATAAACAACACAAAAACCAAAAAAATAATAGCATTTGAAAACAATTCGCGTTTAAGTAAAAAAAAGAAAGACAATAGCTTTAAGCTGAAAAAATTACACCGATCAACTTAATTTTTATTATAAGCCAATGTGATCTGTCCCAAATGCGCTTAAATAAGACAACAAATACATGAAAATTCACAAAAATTTGAACAAATAGTGTCAAAGTCATGAAAACCCACTTATTAATGACTCTATAAATTAATTTAATTGACTTCAAACTAGCGACTGTCAAGACCTGTCATTAATGATACCAAGCAATTGGATATCAGCAATATTTGGAGTGAGCAAAGCAACTCAAATATTCACTTAAATTTTATTACTACAAAGTGCCAAAGTAGTGTCAAAGTAATAAAAAGCTGTAGCTGCCCTTTGAATAATTCATTCAATAGACGCTATTAGCTCACATATCTGATAGGAGACACTGAAAAAGAAGTCAAATTGACGCACGCAAAAAATAATAGCCTCTGAAAAACTGAAAAATTGTTCATGCACCAAGGTCTAAATCCACTTTAAAGGTAGTTTGAATAAAATAAAACCGATTACACTAAAATCACAATTTCTACGCCCCCTCTACTACTTCAGCGTCACTAAAATCACAACTCTAAATTGACCTCTCACTGACCGAGAAAAGATAGCACATCAATACAATCTCAAAACTTTGGATTGTTCAAACAAAAACAGAAGGCCGACAATAGCCCAAGCTATCGCTTTGCGTCTCTTAAAAATCTACAAGCTCACAGCCAAATTTTACCTACCAGTAGGCACACCGACAAAAGTCACAAACACAATAATTAATTTGGATGAAATTTTTTCAAAAAAATATGTAAAACCTTATGACGACCGAATATTATACAAACTGGTATCGAGGAAAAAAAAGAAAATTTGTTAGCAAAAAAACTAAGAAAACATTTATTTCTTAAGATGAAAAATTGCCTTTAATTATCTCCACGCAAAATGTAAGAACAATGGGTGAAACAACAAAGCACACGGATCTTTCTGATAAACAGTTTAAATAATTTTGAAATGCAGCCCCTAGATATACAAAATAAAATTCCTTATAGTTACAGTGTCCAGTGCCCAACGACCATTCAATAAGTCTTTTATGAATAATTAGTTGACTAATACTTATTTTCCACTATCCTGTGTTTTCCTTTCAAGATTGGTACATTGCAGCAAACTTCAAGACTTTCATTGGCTAACCCCGCTTATAGGGGATTTTAGATTCCGGCGGAAGATTTGAAAGTTAACTTTGTCAATCATCAATTTGTTTAAAATAGACGAATGTGAACTGCTCGTGTTCTTCGTCGAAAGAACCCAAATGTATTTATTATTGGCGCCAGCTGTCTATACCAAGCTATCGAAAAATTTCCGGGCTTGAAAAAAGAAAATTCAGATATCAACTTTTGATCAAACAGGTTTCAGATTCAATCCAAATACTGTCACCGCACAAAAACTTACAGCATCTGATATTACCTGGAAATCTTCAGCGAAGAAAAGATTTAGTTTTATGGCATGATGTGTTAAGCAATTCACTAAGTGGGCATCGAAGTAATAACTTTTCACCACAGACTGTTGGACAATTATTGGAAACGTTGACATTTTTTGGAGATCATTTTCGAGCGATTGTGTACAATAGACGAATTGGAAACACAGATATTTTTGAAAAGCTGTGTAACGAAAGTTTGTTCAAAACTTTCAGCAAAGAAAAACCTTGTCTAAGCGCAAACAGAAATTAACCTGATTCAAAAACGAACTACGTAAAGTGCATCCAGAATATATATATATATATATATATATATATATATATATATACATATATATACAGAATATAGATACAGACTTGAATTTATTGTCGATTGTCATTAATCACAAAAGGGACTTACGGCAATTAACTTTGAAGAGATCAAAATCACGAAATCGGAATTCAAAGATTAATAAGAAGTTGAAAAAGAAGAAAAAGACGCCCGAAGGCAATTTGGAGACACGTCAGTAATATGAAGGTGCGTCATCTCTTCAACAATTTCTTTGAGTGTCTCCGATTGGTAGCATTTGAGACTTTATTATCTTGGTGCGATCCGAGAAGTGAAATTCGCAGGGACTTGCCTTAATTTATATATTTCTCTACGTGCTAGATAACTCATTCTCTGTTCTGCTGTTTTCATCATTCAGAACATCTTTAACCTCTATCAAACCTTAAATTTTAATAATCCTCAACATATCAACATTTTCAGAATTGTTTTTCAAAAAAATGGACAACGAAGTACTTAATCAACTCAGCCCGAGTCGTTCACAAAAAAAATCTGATAAAGATGGAATCCCTACTCTTAAATATCGAGGCCAAACTCATTTGAATAAGCCAAATAATAAACGTGGCTACAACGTTCTAAGCCCAGCCGAAAACGCTTTCAGGGATGTAGATATCACCCAAGCAATTGAACCGGGGGTGCGAAAGCGGTAGCAAATTTGTTTCCAACCATAATCCAAAGTATACGATCGCAGCTTCCATCAACTATAAACAGAATTGTCGACAAGTTGAAGCAAATGAAAGAAGAGATGCAGCTGCGAAACGATTTTGAAAATAGCAGAAGTTCTCGAAAATTATAAAAGAAGAGAAAACGTCAAAATTCTAGATTTGCCGGAAAGCCATCAGGGCGGACAAAGGGAGTCTTACCAGCAAACAGCGGCTCTCATAAATTTAGCGAGAACACTAAACGTATCGGCAACAGAAAACGATATTTCAATTGCACACCGTCTTCCTGCTTCAACTAGAACACAAAAAAGACCAGTCATAGTCAAATTTTCTCGACGTATGGCAAATATTGAAGTTCTTGAAAAGAAGAAAAACCGGTCTGATGTTCGTATTTTCGAAGATATAACGAAAGCAAGGCTTATTTTTCTGAGGATGATAAAAAGTGATGTACGAGTTAATTCAGCTTGGGCAAGAGAGGGTACAATTTTTATGAATGGAAGCAAGACGGCTTAATCTATACAGTGAGGAATCTTTACCAGGGTGGTATAGATCTTCAATAAGGTTTGAGAGACGCGTTGTAATGCTTCAGATAATTTTCGGATCAGTGTATTTCATTTCAAGAGACTGGACAAGCTTCCGGGCCATTTCGGAATGACAACGATGGTTCCTAAAACAAGTAATACTCCTATTCAAGTTCAACATCATAAACATACAAACCAAAAATACATGCATACAGGTGCTTCATTTAAAAGTGAGATCATTAAAACCTTTCAGTGAACTAGAATCTTTAATTCACAAACTCGAAAAACTGCCTGACGTTTTCTGTTTGAGAGGAACTTGGTTGAACAGCGGCGATGACGCCAATAGTTTACTTGTTACAGGATATCATCAGTCTGCGCTAACAAACCGAAGTTCGAAGGGTGGTGGTGTTATGATACAGTTCAAAGTGATTGTGATTTGACAAGAATACACAAAAATCCTCACAACAAAGCTGCTGTTATAGAAATTAGTGCTAATAGTTTACGGTTCTTTATACAATAAACCTAGCATGGCCAAAAAGAACTTTTTAAAAGGTTTTTGATGATTTCTTGGAGTCATGGAGCAGCAATACAAAACCATTTATTATCTGCAAATGCGTTCAATACCTTTAGTAGTGTGTTTTTGAATGTTACAGACAGATTTGCTGCCTTAAGATAGCTGGGTAGAGAAACAAAAAAGCCTAAATTGTTCAGCAAAAAACTGAAAAATCTCAAAACTAAGAAGAACATTGCTCACCGTTATTGGAAAGGAAGTGATGATAATGTTTGGTTAGAAAAGTTTGGTCAAAACATTAAGATTAAGCCTTGAAAAAGAGTGTTTTGCAGCCAGAAAAGATTTCTATTTAAATAAATTTAAATCTTGCCCTTGTAATAAAAGACAAGTAAAAAACACTAAATGATTGAAGCGGTAAAGTAATGAACAGTTCCAAGGTCCCCGTTTTGGAAACTGTGGCTAACGGTATTAGTCAGCCGAATGATCAAGATAACGCAATAGCCTTTAATTATTTTGCCAAATTTGGGTTTGAAATGAGCAAGCATCTCGATGCTGAAAATTAACCGGAAGTTCCAAGATGTCAACAATCGATGTTTCTTTTCATAGTTATAAAGGAGGAAGTTAAAGTCGTAAAATCGAATTTGGATAATAAACCATCCTATGGTGAGGATTTTGTTAATCTTTTTTTTTGTTAAAAAGGTCAGCGCCTGAAAACATTACGTTTTTAATCAACTATTGAAAACATTACGCTCTTAATATATCTTTCGTTCAAGGGCGAATTCCCGCAGGAGCTTGAAAAAGCAGAAGTTTATTCTTTTGCGCAAATCGGGTTCAATTTAGATGAAAATAAATGCAGGTCTATTTCAATACTTATTGTTTGAAGCAAGGTTCATGAAAAAATTAAGTTCAACAGGGTGTACTCTTACTTTGAAACATTTTTTTTGTTTTATCATAGACAATTCAGATTCCGAAACAAACATTACAAAAAAAGAGGAACGTTTTCAGTTTTTTCTTGGATCTGAGGAAAGCTTTTGATACAATTGATCACAAAATGATGAAAAGAAAGCTAGAATGTTACGGTATCAGAGGAAAGGTATTAAAAATGGTTTGTATCATACCTCGAGCGTAGAGTGCAGCGTGTTCATTTGAACGGAGTTATCTCTAGCTGGGAAAAACTTAAATGTGATGTACCACCAGGATCTATTCTTGGTCCTCTTTTATTCACTATCTACATCAATGACGTAACTTTAGTCCTCAAAATGCTTGATGTTATTCTGTTTGCAGACGATAAAAATCTTACTGCTGTAGGAATGCAGGCAATTGAAGTTGAACAAGAATTAAAGAATATTAGCAAGTTGCTCAATTCAAATAAATTTGTGCTCAATTTAGATAAAACAGTACAGATGTCACTTTAGCAGCTAACGCCTCAGACAATTTCTGTTTTAACTTGAGGGAAACAGAAAAGGAACCAGTTTGTAAGTATCTAGGAATACTTGTTGATTCCAAGCTTTCTTTTGGAAGCCATATTGATCAAGTTAACAGGAAGTTAAGCAATGCGGCATTATCGCGAAACTGAGACATTTTGTGCCTAAGAAGCTGTTGATACAGTATTACGAATCAGAAGTTAGGCCTATTGTTCAATATGGAGTCTTAGTCTATGGCTGCTCTAATTACCCTTTGCTTCAGCCTATTTATCTTTTACAAAAAAATTTAAAGTTCATTTATTTCAAAAACAGAACCGATTCATGTGAGGATATATTCCGGAAGCAATCCATATTGACTGTTTATGATCTGCACATGCATGAATTGATTACATTTTCTCTGAAAGCAATCATTGCCCTTCATTGTTAAAATTTTTGTAATGACTTGGTAGTACCTTATACCACAGAAAGAGAAACTAGGGGGTCGGCAAATAAGTTAATCAAACAACCTTTATGCAAAAGAAAAAAAGAACGCTGTTCAATCAAATTTCGTGCAACAAAGTTATACAATAAACTGAAAAGCCTAGAAATTGTTCCGGCAGACTTTGAAGCGAAGACGTCAGGCGAAATTGCTAATTTTTGCCACATGTTGAAGTGTTCATTTTTAGTTTGCAATCACGAGCAAGATTTGTAATTGATTTTTAAGTTTTGTGCCACACTGCCTATCTCTCAAACAGTGTTAATTTGTATACTTTTTCTTTTCGAATTATAGTAATTGTTGTTTTATTTGTACTCAACTCCTGGGTAGACTGAAAAGTGGGCATCTATAGCCCCGTTGTCTCTCCTCTCCAATGCAATATATTGTGCAGTAAATTGTAATTTTTTTCATTGGAGAAATTAATTCCTTCTTTGTTTTCAACACTACTCTCTGAAAACTGTCCACTTATTTTCCTGTAGCTTCTTTGAATGTTTCATTAGCTATCTCAGCCGGTAAAAATTGTTGCTTTTCATTCAAATCCTTTTTGAAAACAACATCTCTTTTGCACGTCTCCGATTTTTCTGCTGCATTTAAAACGTTAAAACTGTATAAACAGCCTCAGCCTCATTAGTTTTGTTTCGCCTATCCAAAGCTGTTGTTGTAATCTGTTATTATGAGTAAAATTTCATTTTCATTATAGAACACGTAAAAGGGAGAGCGTGAAAAGCTGACATAAAAAAAAGAGAGAAAACCTCTTGAAGTTAGTTGGAAAACACGTATAGTGCCGAACCTTTACAAGCTATACAATAATCCAATACAAACAATTGACAAATAATACAGCACAAAAACAGCTCAAACGCAATTACGGAGCATTTTGAAAGCAAGCTCATAGTACACATTGGCTTGATTATAAAGAACAGAGCACTGAGATTTTATTAATTCTGCTGCTTTTGTTACATTTGTTCGTGTCATACTAATACACTTATTCTTTTTCTTACTACAACCTTCACCTTTATAACCTCTGAAAAGTTTAGATTGGTAACGCCACAATCCAGATTCTTTACCTTGTTTATTTTAGTGTTTATTTATTTGGTCGAAATGCAGAGTTTGGGAGTGTCTGTTTCGTTTCTGGAGGGATGTTTACAAGATCATCTCACAATTGTCAAATCCAAAACAGAAGCTTCACAGGAATTAATTCTTTTTCATGTTTTGACAACCGATTAACATTTTCTACACCTAATTATGGAACAAAATTTTGCTTCTGATAACATGGCTTAATAAACTTACTTGAAAAAAGGTATCGAACTTCAAAAATATTTCTACCTCTTTTTATCTAGGATTCTTTGCCACAGAAACCAACTTTTAAAAAATGCGTTCTGATTATTCGCACCAACATGAAAAACATCAGCATCTTTAAATCGATTGAACCTTTCTGCTACGACGATTCTGTTATCAATTTAATGATACTGACATAAACGGAAAAGATCCCAAAATTAATATTCAAAATCAAAAACTTAGGACTCTAATAATCAAGAATTAGGGCATATAAGTTTGGCACTACTTAGATGCACACTATTGATCTTTATCTGGTCAATGTTTATAAAACTTAAAGTTCAATAAGTGAGCTCAGAGGTCATTTTTTTAAGTCACGCAATTGACCTAAAAGCAGAAAAGACGTCACGCACACAAACTTTAACTGCAAAGCAGTAGAAGTTACTAAAGTCATGGAAAAAGTCAATTCCAAGAAGTCAGGTCGTAAGCATCATCGATGGAGACGACGAATTAAAAAACATAGCAAGACAAGTCCTGACGTACAATTCAAAGAATTTTCATTGACTAAACAAAAAAACTAGACCTAGAAGGAACTGTGGGTGGATTGGGAAAACCATTTCTAAAAAAACCAGATAAAAAAACAGCAAATCAAGGTCAAAATGGCGCATGTGAACAAAAAACAACAAGCGAGAAAGCGAATTTTTGTTTAAACACCGTTTTCTCACCCTACTTTAAAACTAGAGCAAAAATCACGCCGCAAAACCACTCGCTTTTTCGCTCCACTTCCTGTTTCGGTGTGACCAAAATCACTACTCCAATTTGACTTCAAAAATCATCGAAAAATTGTGAACAGATCTTAAAAAAAAGACAAAGACAGCGCCCCAATACAATTCAAATTCTTTGAATTGTAAAACCACGATGTCTCCAATAATAGCCGCTATCGCTTCGCGGCTATTAATAAAATCAGAGAATACAAAACTGAAGTCCTTTATTGGTCTTCAGCTTATTAGTAAAATCATAAAACATTTAACCATTGCTATATAAAATCGAGTAAAACTACCGTACATTGTCAATTAAAATTGCATAGTAAAGTGAAATCCAAAAACTCGCATCATATCATGTGATGTCATACAAATCAATCGCCATTTCTTCCTGCATTATGTGGTCTTGGGTTTTATGTCAAAATACATGTATGATGATACCTTCGTTTCTGCAATAGCCTTACATTTTAACGCCTTTCGTGATGTCAAATAGGGATGACGGAACATGCGATAGTGCAAAATTTTGAACGTACCAATTTTCTGTCCTCCGAGGTCGCTGCCGTGAGTTCCATCAACAGCTGCCCTCGCATTCTTCTCATTTGTGTACTGGACAAACCCGAATCCCTTGTGAATTGACAGCCCAGTTATTGGTCCAAACTTCTTGAAGAGTTTGTGGAGCTGCTCTTGAGTCACCGTCTCCGTCCTGAGGTTTCCAACAAACACGCGAGAGTCGGCGAGAACAGGGTTGTTTGTGTTAAAAGAGATGTTTGCCAATGCGCCAGACTTCGGTTTCATGGCCATCTTGGTCAACATTTTCAAACCTGAAAAGGGCAAAAATTTAAAAAAAATATACACACACTTATGATAGTAACAATTAATTACTTGAGTAATTGCTGGCCAGACAGCAAAAAATGAGTCACAACAAAATTGCGTGACATGTTGGCTTTCGAAAACTAAATTTTGTTGAAGGTATTCACACGTACGCTTAAATTGACTTTTTCTCGAAATTTTATTTTACCTTCAACCTTCCTTTGATATGCAAAATATATGTTTTTTTTTTGTTATCAGCCAAGCTTAACACCGCAGATGCCTGAACCATCAAAGAGGTATCAAACGGTACGCCAAGTTCGCTCCTCCTTTGTGCCGAAAATCCTGAAGAAAATTACAGCCATGGACAAACTGTCTCTTTATGCTAAATTGCGTCAGATACAAAAAACAAAGGCCAAGTGTTTTGAGGGCACATAAAAATGACATCAGAAAAATACATACACAACTACACGCTTCACGCACTGATAATTGGATCGAACCGAGCTGTGGTGAATTGTTACTTTGTGCTTTGGAACAATAAAAGTCACCCGTTTGGAAAATTAAGCAGTAGCCGGTTTGTAGTCACCGACAACACCAACAAAGCCGTCATTATTCCTTTGGTCTCAAAACCTATGTTATTGCTTTTGTATCAAAAATAGTGCAAAAACAATAACTGAACCCATTAAATATTGTTTTATTTCGAAAATAAAAGCCTTCAAACAATGCGCGATTCAGTTGAGTTTAATGTCACTTCTTAGAAAACGATATGCAGAATCTGAAATAACCCGAAATTTAATATGGGCGTGGAAAACGATGAGAAATTTTTATTCTTATCCAATTACTAAATCCTTAGAGTTCAATCTGTTCGAATTATATTTACATTGTTCGATTTATCGCAAAAGAATGAACTGTCAGCCAATCAAAAAAGCAACAAAGAACGATCGAGCTCTCCCGGGGCGCCAAATAAAAAACAACTTATATCAACACCTGATTTACTTCAAATTACTAGATCAGAAAAATCAGGTCAAAAACTCGCCACTATAATCTCCCAAATCGACAAACAGCAGTATTACCAAATTTTAGCAGCTAGTTTTTTTACTCCTTTGTAGGAAAAAACCCTTTCAATTACAACTACTAAACCTTTTATTAGTTTTGTTTCGCCAATCCAAAGCGTTTGTTGTAAGCTGTTATTATAGGTAAGTGTTCATTTTCATTAAAAAACATGGAAAAAGGGAGAGACTAAAAAGCTGACATCAAAACAAAAAAAAACAGAATACCTCTGAAGTTAGTTCGAAAACACGTACGGTGCTGAACCTTTACAAGCTATACAGTAATCCAATACAAACAATTAACAAATAATACAGCACAAAAACAGCTCAAACGTCATTACGGAGCATTTTGAAAGCAAGCTCAGAGTACACATTGGCTTGATTATAAAGAACAGAGCACTGAGATTTTATTAATTCTGCTGCTTTTGTTACATTTGTTCTTGTCATACTAATACACTTATTCTTTTTCTTACTACAACCATCACCTTTATAACCTCTGAAAAGCTTAGATTGGTAACGCCACAATCCAGATTGTTTACCTTGTTTATTTTAGTGTTTGTTTATTTGGTCGAAATGCAGAGTTTGGGAGTGTCTGTTTCGTTTCTGGAGGGATTTATACAAGATCATCTCACAATTGTCAAACCCAAAACAGAAGCTTCACAGGAATTAATTCTTTTTCATGTTTTGACAACCGATTAACATTTTCTACACCTAACAAGGCGGCTCGGTAATGTGCAATGGCACATAAGGTTCCGACCCCGCCCATCCACAATTTTGTGGATGGGCGACCAAATGAGGAACAGATAGAAAAACCCAAAAATTATTTTTTGCGAATCCCAAAAAAGCCCAAGTCTTTTTCAAAAAATTCTGTATGAACGATAAGATAACCTCCAAAACAAATAACTCAGTGGAGTAAAAATTGATGCATTAGATTGCTGTAATATGTCAATATTAAGAAAGCGAGTCAAAACGAACAGCAAAATCAAACAACAACAACAACAACAAACATTAATTATATCAAAAAATTTATGTCCCTCTTAAAAACTAAATTTAATAACAAAGTCAGCATACCGTCAGATAAACCTGAAACTAAACAAAAATAACTTAAAAATCACCAGAAAACATATGCGACCAGTCCATAGAAAGGTTGGGTAACAATTATACAAAAAAGAACAAAAACAGAAAAGTAAAAAAAATTAACTTATTTTTTTGAAACAATTAACTTCAAAGTAATAAATACCATTAGGAATAAATTAATATTACCACAAATTTGCGATTACCACTGCTTCTATAGAAGGGCATTAGGACCTGACCTTATTCATTTTATAGAGCGGCTAAAAAGAACAACAAAGAACAAACAAAATTTAAATTGAAACTTGCCAGAAAACGCTGTCAAAACCGTCAAGCCAAATTTTGGCACTCAAAATATATTTGATTGCGCCTTCTTTAAAAAGCTATAATGTAGTACGTGGCCATTCATTAGTAAGACTAGGTAACAAGTAGACAAAAAAGCGGAGTGCTAAAGTATGTAATACTTTTATTTTTTTTTTCGAAACAAAATTACATTCAATGTCATGAAAGGCATTAATTACAAAAAGAGCTATTTAAATATCGTCGTTTTTTCATGAAAAAGAAACCCTCGAGACCTGTAATTATCCAGAATATTTCTTGCATCTACAAAAAGAACGTCAAATATGACAAAAATCAAATTAATTTAATTTTTTTTTGTGAAAAAGCGGTGTCGAAGCCAGTAAGGTCATAACAAAATCTTTAAAAAAAAGATTTTTGGACACTAATCCCTTTTATTCCCTTGACACCCATAATGTCATATTTGACCTGTAATCAACTAACGAGATTAGGTAACAAAAAGAAACAAAAAGAACAAAATTGCGAAGTTAAAAAAGTTATTTTTTAATTTTGGAAAACGATGGGTTTGAAAGTCATAAAAGCCATCAGCTATCTGCTAATATCAGAATATCAGTTTTTCTATTCTTCCATGAAAAGCCAATGAAAGCTATCACTAAACAGGAAATTTCATACGACCGAAACGACAAAGTATAAATGACAGTTAAGACAAAATTAAAAAATTCAATTGATTTCTTCAAGAAAGAGGCGTCGAGGCCATTAAAACGATGATTTATATCTTTCAAGATTTTAATATGTTCAATTGTGTTTTAATTTGAATGCTAATAAGGTGACATGAGAACTGTCAATAATGTGATAATGTGACAAAATTAGAAAACATGAAAAACTGGCAAATATCAAAACAAACAAAAATCTAAAATCTTGTAGTATCAAAGCCAGAAAACAATAATTTCAGGCTTAAAACTGCAACCGAGAATAAATGTTAACTCAGTAGAAAGAAGAAGCAGTCTTTTTTTGCTGACACTAAGCTGGAAGTTGAACAAATTAAGAAAAAAATAGAGGAAAAGTTAATTAAGCCATTATTTATTGAAAAGTCAATTATTTTTAAAAAAAAACGACCATAAACTTTCAATTAAAAAACTAAATGAATTAGCCTGGAGCTGTTTCGCAAGCGAATTGGTTGGACCTATCACTCCTGAGCTTTGATTTGATATGTTCTGTTCTTTATTATTAAAAAAAGTCTTTTTTTTTTAAAAAAAAGACCGACTGATTACAACCCGATTTTTTTTGGATTGTAACAGTCCAAGAATGGCCCAAAACTACCCCTGTTAATACTTATTGTCCGTTAAGAACAATTGATTTTTCAATGTTGTAGATATAGATAATTTCTGAGTTGAAACTCAAAATAAATTTTGCATTTTTGATAATCAACGAGTAAAGTTAGCAAAAAACGGCAAAGTTTTAACTACAAGGCACTCTCTGCGGACTCTGAAGTAGAAATAGCCCCCCTCTGAGTCTACCAAGATTGTATGAGTGTTGTTTGGGGGTGTACTGTAGGCAAATTTAATCAAAGTGGACTAAAGTAGCTTATTTCGTGCTGTTGTTGATGAAAAAGGCTAAATTTTGAAATGTTTATCCAGATTTTTTGACCAAAAAATTAAATCAAAACAATCAAAAATGCTTGTTCGTCTTCAAAAATGAAATCAAAGACACTATTCTTAAAAATTATAACAAATTTTAGCAAAATTGACGAAAATTTAGGCAAAAATTCCGGAAAATGTGAATAAAAACAACGTGAATTCACTCTTCTTTTCTCAGAAGTTTAAGCCTCGATAACTCCCTGTAGAAAACGAAAATTAAAAAAATCTTTTTAATTCCATATTCTACGCTGGACGAGCTTTCTAATGATACCAGTCTCAACTCTCTACGATGAATATATCGAGCGGCGAAAATTCACTGAACAAAAAAAAAAAACCCAGTTGAGTATATAGTTCCTCCCCCCTCAAGAGGGTCGGAACAATTATGGAACAAAATTTCGCTTCCGATAACATGACTTGATAAACTTACTTGAAAAAAGGTATCGAAATTCAAAAACATTTCTACCTTTTTATATCTAGGTTTTGTTTGCCACAGAAACCAACATTTAAAAAATGCGTTCTGATTATTAGCACCAACATGAAAAACATCAGCATCTTTAAATCGATAGAACCTTTCTGCTACGAAGATTCTGTAATCAATTTAATGATACTGACATAACGCTAACGTAAGATGGATGGGTTTTTTACAGCAAAATTTTTATCGAAACAGTTTTTAATTTTCTTTTACGGACAAGTTCGGGTTAAAAAAATGTGCTTATATATAGAATACATATCTGGATGAACCCAGAACGAACCACTGAAATCTTGTGCAATTGATTCGAATTCCTTGACAACAGTTTATAACTATCAGGTTTTCAAGAGGTACGTCAGATGAGCTTCACAGCTTGTTTAGGTGGCATCCCTTTAGCACATTAAAACTTTACTTTCCAGAAAAAATGAACAAGTAAGCATGTATGTCCCTCAGTGACTAACCAACCAAAAACTTTGTCAAAAAGATATTGACCATCAAAAAGATTTGAAAATTTGATGTGCTAAAATTTTGAGCCGGTTTGAATCCAATTTTTCAAGATCTGAAAGAAGAAAGGCATCTTGATTTGCAAAAATTATAAGTCTTCGTCAGGCTCAACCAGATTTAGTTTCCAATTGCTGCATTTTTATACTGGACCTATCTTTATAACCAAACTAAGGTTGCGTGCGTGGTATTGACAAGTAGACACGTTTTTAACATCAATGAATGAGCAAGGTGATCTCTTTGCCGCTTCTTCAACAGTTTTCTTCATAAGTTCAAGAACGTACAGGTCAAAAATGGTGAATACGCAGTGTTTCCTATAGAAAAAATCAAGACTCTCTGTCCGTTTTGGATGAACGATGGCTGTCACAATATTTCGTTGTCACATGTCAACTTTTCCTTTTTTTTGGTTGTAAAGCCATAAATCAGAAGTCCGCATAAAATCACGGGTTTAGCAAAGTACACTGTCGAACTGTAATGGTAAAATTGTTCTCCAATTAAGATCCGAATTTTTACAAAAATACATCTCCTGAGATTTCTTAGAATTAACGCAAAGTTTGTCATTTGAATCATATCGCCGCCGTAATATCAGTTTTGATACTTGATTCAATGTCTTTTCCTCTACAAAGTATATTCGTATAATCGGCAAACTGTCATTTCCGATTTGCGGACCATTTACAGATATTCAGAACAAAAGAGGCCCAAGCTCAGAGCCTTGTGGGGCACCATATTTGATATCTCTGCTCTCAGAGGTTTTGGAAGTATATATTGTTGAGCGCTGTTGAGACAGGACACAATAAGACTTTTCAAAGGGCCTCTAACACCAAAGTATGTTAATTTGTTGATCAAAATTTTGTGGTCAATGGCATCAAAAGCTTGAGTTATATCAAGGAAAACCACGGTATATATCAAGGAAGCACATGTTTTTTTTTCTATCCCAAGAAATCGTTAAGTTTTCACTTAATTCAGATATAGCATGGACGTTTTTGGAAACGAAGCTAACCATTCATTCTGAAAAAAAAATTTTCGAGAATTTTGCTAAAGGCTGGTATCAAATTTAAGGTCCTTTTGTTTTTGGTTGCATCGATGATCCCTTTTATGCAGTGCCAAGTCTTTTGCAAATTTGAGAAACCGAGGAAAACTATAGCTCTTTATGCAATAATTGAAAATGTTTCTAGCGGTTCAACTATTACAGGTAAGCATAACTGAAGGTGGTACTGATTTCATCAAAAACCTTTGAAGTCTTTCAAGTTTTTTGAAGGTAAAAATTCCAGTACTTTTGTACTATGAAACTTTCGAATTTTGCTTGTAGCTTCTGTTCTTAAGGACACATTTGTGAGAACATTGTGATAACATTGTGAGAATAAATTTCATAGCGAGAAAAGGTACCTATGATCTTCAATTTTTGCTCTGAGGTGTCGGGGGAACAAAGAACAAAATAAAGCCCAAAAAAAATTCCGGATTTTCTAAAAGCGGTCGTTAAACAAAAAAAATGTACCCTTTCACTCTTTTGCTTTCTTTTAATGAATAAATCGTAAAATAGTAAAATCTAAAAATCGTATCCCAAGTTTCTAGAAATTGGAATGTTTTCGTAGCCTTTCAGTTAAAAAGATGTGTGTGCAAGGTCTTTCAGTGTGCAAGGTCTTTCAGTTAAAAAGACCTTGCATTTGTGAAACATTTCGATCGATAATGATTGTCAAGGATAACAGTGTGATAATTGCCGAGAAAGGGGCACTTCTAGACCGCACTAAAAGAAATGGTTAACACTTTATCAAAACTAAATTAATGGTAAATTTCAGTTTCCAGAAAGCTTTAAAAATAACTAATTTGCCTCCTAAATGGTGATATAGTTAAAAATGAGCACATCAGATCCAAAAGTTATCCAGAATCAATCGGAAAACTGATTTTTTTGTTTTTTATGCGAAAGCAGTTGCATTTCATAAAATATTGAACTTCGAAACAGCAAAAAATGGTGTCAAATTGCTTTGGCGATCCATTGTAACATTGCGAGAATAAGTTTTATTGCGAGAAAATATTGTACCTATGTCCCACATTTTTTGCTCTGAGGTGACTGGGGAACAAAGAACCCGCCTTCACACCGTGAAATTGGCTCCTCAACAGTTTCGGTAAATCCAATACTAGTAAAACTTGAGGCTCTAAGAGAGCTGCTCAGCCACTTAGTGCCCACTGAGCTTTAGGTCAAACAAACAAGGGTCAAACGAACAAGAGTCAAACGAACAATAGGTCAGCCGAAAAATCGCACAAAAGATTACCTATAATTGCACGCATAAAAAGACCCATATAGTTGCTTCGAATAATAAATCTCTGCTTTTCATGGTATAAATGACTGCCTGATTAGGTTATTTAGTTTGGGACTCCCACAATTTGTCGCTTTCCCATTTAAGAATAGAAAAGAATTAATATTCGTCTAATTTGACTCAGAATGCCTTATCAGCCACAGGAGGAGCTAACTTATTACAACTGCCACCCACGGGAATTGATCAACTTCCTGGTTCCCATGCTAGCCGAACAGAGACGAGGGAGCCAGTACGAGAACCATTGCACTTGAACATGTTTGAGTTGATAGAACAGGTGGTGAAACCGCAAACAGAAGCAAAACAGCTGCGATTCGTTGAGTTGCATCACGGAAAGGTGAGTACCGCTGACTGTTTCTGGCGATTGAGCACACAGCTACAGCCCTCCTGAGAAACCAAATGTCAAACACTATCCTGAGTAAGCTAGTAATCAATATCAACTGGTTTCTCAGATTCAGCATCACTGATAGAAAATGGATAACTTTCATTGCTCCACCTACAGAATATGACCATATGTAATTACTACTTCTAATCTGAGCTTAGAAAATTGTAGTGGCCTTAGTTACAAGAGCTTAGCAAATTGTCCATCAGGATCATCATCAAAGGAAAATATAGTAGTTTTCACAGAGGCTTCTAAAACTTCTTCAGATAGTAAGATACCCAATGTATCCTTTGATAGTCGACGCTACTCCATTGAAAATCTGTGCTGAAATTCCCTGCAAGAAATAATCATTTATACCAAAGGTGGACCCTGCAGGAAAGCCATTTGTAAAGGAGGCAAACATATTTGTATCATATCCCTGGAACGCCGACGTCAAGGAGGTACTCGAGTGTCTTCTCGACTTCGCTTCCAGTCACAGTAATCCTCTGGCTAAGCTGGGTAAAGACTGCTACTTCTGGATGGACTGTTTCGTCATCAACCAACATTCACAGAATTTCACAATGAGCATTGACATGGTGGAGGATTACATGGACAAAACCATCAGAGGGTGTGGCCATATGCTACAGGTTGGTAGAACAGCATCACTGCCGCAATCATCTTTTTACCTTCTGATCTTTCTAAATCTTCCCCGAGCCAACAAGAAGACTCAATTTAATCACCGTGACAACTTCGTAACTTAGTCCAATTTATTAACGATACCTGTCATCCATGCTTAATTCTTAACAAACAGTTAATGATAATTCAACAAAAAGAGTTTCACTTTTAGCGATTTGAAAGTGGTATAAACGTCGAATGGAGCCACACTTTTGCAAATGTCGTTACAGGTTCTCACTAAATGGACATCGCCAGTTGCTTTCAAACGTCTGTGGTGTGTTTGGGAGTGTTTCATATCTGACAAAGGCCAGGTTCCAGTTTACTTCGTCCAGCCTCAAGAAGAGGAAACTCTACTACTCCGAAGCCTCTTGGAAAAAGGAATTGGGTCTTCGAACCAGATTGCAAACGAGTATTTTAAAGTGGACACCCGACAAGCGACAGCTACACTGCCTGAAGATAAAAAACTGTTAGAAGAAGCTATCGAACACTACATTGGGTTCGCTAAACTAAACGAAGTCATCAAACAGCAATTACGACAACATTTCATTGACACCTTGAAAATAAAACTAGAAACGAACCCAGAATTGAGCAGTGATCCTGTTCAATTAGCTCACTATGGTGGCCTTATTTCATCCCTAAGTATTTCAGACACCACATTCCTAATTGAACTTTTTCAGAAGTGCCTTCGACTTTTCCAGGAAATGGGAAAAGATCAGTGGAATCCCGACACTGTCATGTGTTATACTAATTTAGGAGCCGTTTGTCGAGAAGGAAACTTGACGGACGAATCTTTAAAATACCTATTCCAAGCTTTAGATTTGGAACAGAAACGGATAGTTGTCGAGAGACGAAAAGTAAGCGTTGTGCTTGCCGATATCTACTACGAAATTGGGGGCACGTACATCAAGAAAGGCAAATATCGAGAATCTCTTGATGTTCTACTGAACGCAAACGCTATTTATGAGCAGATTGATGACGACATTGAGCAAACAATGAAAACACAGAGAAAAATAGCCTGGATTTATAACAGAATGGGAATGTACCAAGTGGCTAAGAAAGTTTATTCTGACATTGTGGAATTCGCCCCTGAACCCAACTCAATTCCAGTAGCACTAGCCAGATCAGCACTAGGTAATAGCAGCAGAATTCATTTGGAAATCTACGCAACTATTAATTAAAAACTAGTAACCTTGTAAATTAAAGAGCCAAATTTCAACTGGCAACCAGCAAAAAGGTAAAATATTTCAAACTTTTTGATTAAGCGCTGCGAAATTATTGACCGAACACGCAAAATGAGACCCTTATCAGTCCTGGCTCGTAACATTTGTTGAATAAAAATTTAAACTAGAAATGATATATGCTCAAACAACACTTAATAGTATTTTTTTTCGATGAACAAATTCAATTAATATATGGCTTGGTAAGATAATCTTAGTCGACTTTATTAACTCATTGACATGCCATTAATTATCAGTTTAAAGTCATAATCCAATTTTGGAATCACAGCAACACTCGCATTAATGGCCACTCGTCACTCTGATGATTTATTATGTGAATCAAAATCCACACAATCGGGTTTTCAATTGGATTAGTAGAACCCACACTATCGGGTTTTCAGGTGGAATAATAAAAACCACAAAATCGGTTTTTCACTTGGGATACTGGAACCCCCACAATCTGATTTTCAATTGGGATACTCTTAACTGGCGGGATAAGGATTCGAAGATTAGCTCGCGTTTCATATGTGTCTATAATCTCGCATCCCAGCAAGGCAAACTTAGTATTGCTAAAAGTTAGCAAGTCTTGGGCTGATGTCAACAGGCTACAGCTTAAAGTAGAACCTACTAAGTCCTTTAGAAAAAGAAGATGGACAAATACCCGAAAGGATCGAAACAAAATATTTGCAAAAATTTTATGATTCCGCACTCATTTTCACAATTACAAGAAATAAGGACAGCCAAACAGTAGCACTGGAATAATTTTTTGCAAAAAAAAAACGTTCTAATAACGCCTTGATATTTTAGGGGATGTTTTGGTGAACGAAGGCAGTCACTACTTTGCAGCCAAAGAGGTCACAAAGGCCATAGAGACAATGACAGAGTTCATGGGACACGAGTCGATATTGGTGGCAGAGGCATACAACAAAAGGGGCGAGATATATCGGCAGCAAGGCAAACTTCAGGAGGCCTCGGCTGACCAGATCAAAGCACTGGATATACTCCAGCACATGTTTGGAAAGGATCACCCCAAAACAGGCAAGCTGCTTTCTGGTCATGTTTGTCAAAACTTAACAAGAAAATTGCAAGGAGCACCTATCGGCAACTTTAACTTAAGTCAAAAAAGTTCAGGTACAGTTCAAAATCTAACAGTGGCAATTCATGAGACATTACAATATCAGAAAGGAGAAAAGATATGAGAAAGGAAACCATAGTAGAAACCTCAACATATTAATTGCACGCAATAGATGAAGTTGCAAATATGGCGCAAATCTGCTTTAAAATTGCCCAGAATCAACAACGCCTTCCTTTTATGATTGAACATGTGTGTATTTTTATAAAACGAAAAATTAGCCTATTTCAGGTCGAACCCTTGGCTACCTTGCGTCAATCAAAAACACGGCTGGAGATTTTGAAGCCTCTCTAGATGGCTTCTACAGTGCATTGGATGTGCTGAAGGGAGTGAGTGCAGAAGACATGTCTGGTGAACAGGCCAATGTGCACTGCAACATTGCAGGCGTCTTCCTCAAGATGAAGAAGCATGACAGAGCACTTGAATGCCTCACTCATGCCTTATCACTCAGGTTAAAGTCATCACTATTTTCATTTGCAGGACAATAAATTGTTTCAACTGATATGGAAAAAACCATTACAGAACGACATGATACATTTTAAATATGTGAAATAAACGTTTTAACAAAGGCAGTGGAGAGGTCTCTAAAATTTACCCTTCTTCATCATGAACTTTATACTCATAAAATGAACGTATGCGAAGAATAAATGTGATGAGTGATAACAATAAACTGTGATTGAAAAGATCCAAATTTAAAGAATGGAGCGCTAATTAAATTAGACATTTGAACGCACTTCCACGATTGGTTCCTTTACAGGAGCAAGCTCTTTGGAGACGAGCATCCAAACATCTCTCCCATTTTCTTTGACATTGCCAAATGCCACTACGGACTACAAGAACGCAAAGAGGCAGTCACATTCTGCGGGAAGTGTCTGGAAATAGAGCTGCGATCTTTAGGAGACAAGCATCCTCAAATAGGTGAATTTCACTAGAAAATCAATTTGTCAGTCATTATTCAAGACTTCAGGTGACTCATTTGAAACAACAATTAACACAGATTTGGAATAGATATCTACTATCGAAGCTAATCATTAAGAGGCTCATTAATATGCCTCGGCACAATGCTCTGACTCCACTCATCCACATTCTTGACTTAATTGATTACCAATTGAAGCAGATATAGGCTACCTTAAAAAAGTTAAAACTTGTTAATTTTGATAGAATCTTACAAAGGCAAGTAATTAACCAAAACTGACTAACGTCGGAGCGAATTGCTCTCAAATGGCCGGCAAGCGGTTGGCTTCGTCAAAAGCTAGCTACGGTTTAATGAAGCTAGCTTTAGTTTAATTGAAGGGGTGTGCGGTGAGCGCAGAGGGAGGCTGTGGGGGGATGGGAGTTTTAACAACTGCCTTTCACACCATAGGTATAAGTCTCCAAAACAGTTCCCGTGAATCGTTATCGAAAAGATCCAAATTAAGCTAAAGCGGGAGTGCGATATAGCACGCAACATAGTAAAAAAATAGCACACGCGCATGGGGCGTAAAAGTTATATACTCTAAGCTGGGAGCCGAAACAGAATAGATCCCAATAATTAAACGAAATTAATTGCTATAGGAAAGCTCGTATTTTAAAATGAGGTGCGCATAAGGAAAGGGTGAGGATGGGTACAAGAACCTCAGATCTCCCTAAGGGCATTAATAACTCTAAGAGAAATTAATGCCCACTGGTCGCTCCCTGTTTATCCCGTTTTTGACGGCGACAAGACAAATGGGTCAGACCAAACATTAGTCAAGCGAAAAATCGCATAAAAAGACCAACAGGAGAAATATATTTGCTACAAACTTCGTTTGAGAGCAATTAAAAAACATACCCGGCAGATTGCCGGAAAATAGCCGCCGTTGATTCCAATAAGCATGACTGGGATTGAAATAACAGAAGATATTGAAAAAAAAAGATTTTCGTACAAAAACATTTTTTTAAGTCCGATTTATTTTGCTACAGGGGCTACTATCAATAACAATCAGCATTAGAGAGAGGTAACTAATGCTTATAGGACCGACGTTCAAATAGCGGGCATCTAAAATTGGGCTTTATGGGTTTATCCCGTTTCTATTTCTGACTTCAATTTTTTATACTGACTGTTCATTTTGAATTGCTTTGCTGAGCAACTGATGTTCAAAATCACTTTTAGCAGAATGAGAGAAGAGAGAAACTAGCCTAGAGAAGTCAAAAAGATTTCACGCAAAATGTTGAAAAGGCGGCAAAATGAGGTAACGCGAAACATTTTTTTATTCGACGAAGTAAAAAAAAAAAATAGGAGCGCTATAATAGCCGGCTGAGAAGATGAGGGCGGCTATTAAAAAACATACCCGGCAGATTGCCGGAAAATAGCCGCCGTTGATTCCAATAAGCATGACTGGGATTGAAATAACAGAAGATATTGAAAAAAAAAGATTTTCGTACAAAAACATTTTTTTAAGTCCGATTTATTTTGATGGCATTTCGTAGTTGAACATACTTCTGTTTCTTAGAGAGAGGCTACAGGGGCTACTATCAATAACAATCAGCATTAGAGAGAGGTAACTAATACTTATAGGACCGACGTTCAAATAGCGGGCATCTAAAATTGGGCTTTATGGGTTTATCCCGTTTCTATTTCTGACTTCAATTTTTTATACTGACTGTTCATTTTGAATTGCTTTGCTGAGCAACTGATGTTCAAAATCACTTTTAGCAGAATGAGAGAAGAGAGAAACTAGCCTAGAGAAGTCAAAAAGATTTCACGCAAAATGTTGAAAAGGCGGCAAAATGAGGTAAAGCGAAACATTTTTTTATTTGACGAAGTAAAAAAAAAAAAAATAGGAGCGCTATAATAGCCGGCTGAGAAGATGAGGGCGGCTATTACACATTTAATATCAGTGAGATCAAATTTCTTTATTCCACAGTAATGAACACTACAATCAACGAAACGACAGACAAAGCCAACCTTAGTGTATTTAGTAAAAAAAAGTATACAATTTATTTTTACTAAATACAAAATATGAGATCAACAAACTCATCTCTATCCCGCCTTCAATCTAAATCCTAAACAGTAATGTCTTTCTAGTAACAACCCATTATTATTAAGCTTGCATGGCTCCTAGTTCTTTTCAATTAGATTTTGCATTCTCCATTAAGATTTTTAAGTGAGCGCAAAGGTCAATAAATGAACTCACATAAATCTGTATAGAGAATGCAAATCAGATCAATTCTAAATAGAGGTCGCCAATGCTTCAAAAACCAAGACGTAAGCTATGACTGAGGTAAGTCACGTCAAGTTTGCCTATGGAACTCATTAATTAAATGACTGATAAACAAACTGGTTATCAAATCATTTAAACTCAGATGTGCGAAAAAAGAAAATGATTACAGATTTTCAAGTTTCGCAAAACGGTTCAGTGTCAAAATTCTTAAAAGAAAGTATCATAAACAAAACAAATACTCCACGTTACTGGAATACACGACAAGTGGGAAAAAATGAACAGAAATTCTCATTTAATTTTTACATATCTTTTTGAAAAGCTTCAATTGCTTCAATTTAAAAACAACGATATGTTTTAAATGTCAACTAACTCATACCAATTAGCTGAAGAAACCAAACATCTATTGAAATGCGACTAACAGCAAAATTAGGAAAATCGAGCTTCAGCAAAATCAAATTGGTTCGAAAACAAATGGCCTTTCCGTCGTAACACTAGCGAAGAAGAGAATCACAAAAAAACTTAAATGATTCTCCATCAAAAGGCTGATCAAATTTATTACTGTTGGAAAATAGGCTAGCAATAAAAGCAATCTAAGGCAAATCAACAAAATTTCACTTATCATTCAAACAAATCAAATTAAACATAGCTGGCAGATTGCCAGAAAATAGCCGCAATAGCTTCGTAGATCTGCAGTCTCAAAAAAACAGTAAAGACAGACCAAAAAAACGTCTTTTCATTGCAGGCTGATATGTTATATTTTGATTAAAAATCTCTGCTGCCTCTATTGCTGCTTTTGCTGCCTCTATTAGCTGCTCTCAAATAACTTTCATTTCACGTGTGACCAAAAATTTAATCACGTGAACGAACTAAAAAAAACTCACTCCACTAAGAGCGAAAAATGAGGTCAAACTCGCGTTTCAGTTGAAATTGCATGAACGATTGAACAAAAAGTGGCTGTGACGTCATATGGTCGTAACAAAAATTCGCTATAAACGAAATAAAAAAAAACAAGAGAAGGCCAATAATAGCCCTAGCTATCGCTGTGCGGCTATTAAAAATAACCAAAACCAATCAGAAATTTAAAAACTAACTATATTATTTAATGGCAAGCATTCAGGACTTCCTCCTAATGAGATAATCTTTGACAAAACTTATCTCGGCAAACGATTTCCTAAACAGATGAGATTGACTACACAAAAAAATCAATCGTGAGGGGCAAATCTTTTCAGAAATCTCGAAGTCTTTTGAGTAAAGTTTAAATTAAAAACCATTGTCTGTCAAATGGACACGGTCAGACGTTTAATTTATGCCTCCTTACATAACCAAACTAACTTGTCTTCAATCAGCCTATTTGAGAGCAAAATAGATATACTAGGAAAATTAAAACACTCAAAACTCAGTATATTTCGAAACTTTACCAAATCAAATAGCGTCAAATACATAGTTACTATTAGCTATCAACTGAAGAACACAATTTTGATTGATATATGCTGGAGTATTTAACCATAAACGCAAAAATAACAACAAAGGTCACAACCCAAAATTCACTTAATTTTAAGAAAAAGAATTGGTATTTGTTATAATGGTCATAAAAACATTTCACTATGAACTCAAACTATTAAAAGGTTTATTTGTGACACTATAGCAATCAGTTAGTTTCCTCACTAAAGCAAAGATGTTGTGATAAAACTACAGAAAAAACAACCATAAGTCTTTACCGACCATTATACAAATTCAGAAATTTTGAAAGAAACAGTTTCAAAGTCATCAACACCATAATCTAATTGAGAACACTATAGAGGTGAGCGATTACATCTAATTGGAACTTCGATGAGATTGTCATAGCTCTTCGAAGAAGACAAAAATTTTAACAGCTCAATTCTACTAGCAGGCCCTCAAAACCATAAGAAAATCTTTTACACGAACAGAAGCTGTAAAAGAAGTAAAGGTTTCTGTTTCGCACCAACTTGGGCTCGAACCCATGCCCCTCATTTAACAGCCATAGGTCTCACCACTTAAGCTATCTATGCGTATTGCATTTTTCTTTTGCTCTTGATGCAGCAAATTTCTGGACAATGGCGTTTGTGACTTGCTTGTTATTGCTATACGGCATGCTTAATGAGCGCAAAACAAAGGTGCATATTAGCAGCTTAAAAGTGATGGTAAATCGCGTCTCAAAACTCATTTATTACGCTAGGTTGCAAGATTAAAGACCCCTAAAATATGTTACGATAGGAGCACTGTTGACCATTGTGCTCAGTTGCGACTGATAGTTACTATAAAAGAGGCAGATTAGACAATACGATTAAAACTGCTCAGAACTTAGTTTCATAGCAATTTTATGGGTAATGATAATAGAACAAAATTTTCAAACTTCAGATTAGAAGTGCTCCATCTTACGAACTGTGCTATAGCCACTACAAACCACCGTTTCTCACAATCACTTTTATCTTATCAATAAACATATTTCAGATTGAGAGCAAATGAGATTACGCTCAAATTAAAAAGTAAAGCGTGAAAAACTTAGAGGAAAACTAAGAGTGTTCTAGATTAGCGCAGAATTTGTAAAACTAAAACTTTGCAAAAAATACACACATTTACAATAAATACTTCAAGATTCGTTCGGAAGCAATTCAAAAATACGTAGTACCCAGGTCAGTAATTCCTCCCTCTGGGCGAGCGTACTTTCAAGCCCTCTTAGCCTCGTGGTAACTGCACCTGACTAACAGTCTATTGTCTCAGGTTCGGTTCTCACCCATCTACTTTGAGCCTTTTAGGTCATTGACCTCTCTCGATATGTTCGCTTAACCATGCTTCTCAAAGCGGCTCTTAAACATGCGCTTCGAGAGGCCCCCTAAACATGCAAAAATTTTGTCCCATTTCGGAGTTCACGCGTTTAATATATAGGATACTCTACGCTCGACGGGCTTTCTTGTGATACCACTCAAAACTCTACGATAACCCTATCGATCGGCCAAAATTCACTGACCAAAACAGTTCAGCATGTAGTTTCTACCAACCCCCCCCCCCCCACTCCCGCCACCACCACTAAATGTGGGGTCGGAACAAATATCCAAATTCTATAACCGAGTCAAAAACAGTCCTACTGTAGGCTCAAAAACGCTTGAAACTGACGACTGCATGAACTCATGTTAACTATTTGATTTTTTAAGGAACAACTTTCTGTCTCATGGGCGACATTTACCGCGAACTGAAGAAATATGAACCAGCCCATGAAGCCTATAGTAACGCGTTCCAAATCTGGTCTCAAACTCTCAAATACAATCACCCGCACCTTGAAAAGTTGAGAGCAACAATCGACGAAACACTGATACTTGTTAACGCAAAAGAGAAAAGACGCCAAGGTAAACTGATGAAATGTCTTGAATTACTGGTAACATGTTGATTGCAGCTAAAATCCCTTTTAATTTCCTTTAGAACTGATGGAGGCGGCTAAGCCATCAATGAATAACCAGATCAAAATGAGCGGCATTCTCAGACCATCGGCTCACTCGGTCTTCTATGCCATCGCTAAGTTATACGACAGTCACGAACACTCACAAGAAGCAGCTGCAATGTAAGACACTTAAATCTGTAACCATCGAGTGTTGACTGTACATTTTAGGACGCACAGACTACCTAAGAAATCAACCCCATGTGCACCTACGATATTAGGGTATCCATCAGTGTTTTATGCAAATTATGTGTACGCTAATAAATTATTTGTTGCCATATAGCACGCGACATAGTAAAAAAATAGCACATGCGGCGTAAAACTTATATACTCTTTAAGCTGGGAGCCGAAACAGAATAGATCCCTATAATTACACAAAATTAATTGCCATAGAAAAGCTCGTATTTTAAAATGAGGTGCGCATAAGGAAAGGGTGAGGATGGGTACAAGAACCTCAGATCTCGCTAAGTACACTCAAACACAATGATATAGAACCACATTTGTTTCCTTAGGTACAGACGTTTCCTGAGAAGTGTACAGTATGCTTTACCTGGCGAGCATCCACGAGTAATGACTGCTAAATCCAGAATTCGAGATATCAGTCAGCCAGAAACGCAAAATGAGTCAGTGATGGTGAAGCCCAGATCCTATGTAGAGAGTTGAACTAAAACTATTGATAAAAAATTAGCAATTTATACACATTACGCATTATGAAAAGTAATCTGATTAATCTCCATTTGCACATTATTCTCCATTTGCTGACTATTCTCCATCAAAAAATCAGTCATTTTTTTTATACAAAGTTGAGAAATAGTTTGCCAGCATAGCTACGATTAGATCGATGATAAATTGATAGAGGAAAACGCACCAGGCAGTGAAGCAATGAATAAAATTCAACAATCAGGGCATCAGAGAATCAAAAGGCTCATTTGGTCTCGTACTTAATCATCTTCCCCTTCAAACGTGGATAAACATCCACATGCATTCAGTATGGAATGATTGACGCACCGTTGTTCCTGCAAAAGATCTACAAAATGAAAAAAGATCAACGAATAAAAACCTGAAATGAAGCAAAGTGCAACAATTTTTTGGCAAATAGTTGGATTCTGTGATAGCCTAATTGTTGTGATAAAATTATTAAATAACATTTCCAGCTGTTAACATTTCCTGCTGTGGTCAAATATCACCGGCAATTCCCACTGAATAAAACAGAAAGAAGAGTACTGATTACACGGCTAGGGTTGAAAAAATGTTATCTATCTCAATATACCCGGTTAGGGTTGACTTCTCCAAGTAAACGATAAACCAGTCAAACAGCAGACATCCGAACCGTACAATGACATCCGGAAGTTTATTATCGTGGGCACAACAAAGTACTTGTGTATTATGTGGCCAGTAACCCAACAAACTGAACTTCTGGACTGTTTCCTGTGCAAAAAGCCAGCTCACAAGTTATTTGTAGAACTAAAAAAGCGTTCAGCAGGAGCACAACCCGCGAAAATATGGCCTAGCAAAAGTGCACAAGAATGGAATTCCTTTACGCCCAGTGTTGTCTATACCGGCAAGTAGTTATTACAATCTGTATAAATTCCTCACGCAACTTTTTGATAAAGTACTGGTGCTAGCATTGAGAACAAGTCAATGCTCGATGCACGGAGAAAACTAGAATCCATAAAATTGGGGCCTGGTGAGAGCATCGTTTCTTTGCATGCGAAGAGCCTATATACAAATGTCCCTGTTAATGAAACAATTGAAATAGCGTAAAAGAAACCAATTTGTCAAATTAAAATTACTTCCAATACTTAAAACAAACGTTTTCGAACTTTACGTTCATCGTCAGGTTAAAACTGTTTTACAAATTGTTAAAAGATAAAATGAATATGTATTTACATTTGTCTGAGATGACAATTAAAACAATTCTAGGAAACATTCTAAAAAATTCAATCGAAAATTTTTCCTTATATACAATATTTAGCCTATTTACAACACATATTTACATCTGTTATCAATTTACTTAAAAACATTCCTATTCCGGATTTTTCGATTTTGTCCATGTTCTTGTATTTTTAGGGTTATTCCGAATTTGCCCTAACCATAAGTATCCCTCTTGTGGAGGTTTTGCAAATTTCGTTTTCTCATGCACAAAATGTTTTTTGCCCTATGCATTCACATTTAGTCAAAATTATGATTTGAACTAATATTTTAGCGTGAGTTCCCTCCCCCTATATTCGTCGCGTGTGTTTAGTGCCGGCTTCAGCTAACTGATATATATAGCTTCGATGATCATTAGTTTTTCTACTGACCGACAGGCGTCCAGAATTCTCCATTCAATGTCATTCGTGGCGCCACGACATTCAACTAGATGTTGACCCACCTGTGAATCCTTCTTTTGATGTTCTGTTATCCTTGTGGTAACATGCCGGCTTGTTTGCCCA
Organism: Convolutriloba macropyga; assembly: GCF_964194025.1. Classification (NCBI taxonomy): domain Eukaryota; kingdom Metazoa; phylum Xenacoelomorpha; order Acoela; family Convolutidae; genus Convolutriloba; species Convolutriloba macropyga. The sequence goes on from NC_134472.1 coordinate 52,666,120, forward strand.
ACATAGATGGATCCGCATCCATTACATTTAATTTCATATACCACGTGGGATTTCAGATCTCTATCAAAGGATGATTTCAGGGTGGGGAGGCACGATCTTAATTTTCGCGTTGTAAAAACTACTTGCAATTCGCATAGTTTCTTCAATTTGCTTGCGAAGTTTTGAGTGAGGTTGCCTCTGTATTGTAGAAAAATAGTTGGCTTATCATTAGATTTAGTCTTGCTTTTTTGATGCTCTTTTGGTGTTGTTCTTAATACCGCCACTTATTATTTTTTCTAGAGTCTGATTCACAATTTTTGAAGACCATTCCTCTGGATATTGATTTTTGGTCCAGCAAGATTTGTTCTTTTCAAGAGCTTGATCGAAGGCCAACCAATTAGAGGTTGCATTAAAAACCCTGTGAACCGTCCCTTGAATCACATTTTTCTTATGTTGAAGCGGTGCACAGCTGCGAAAATTCAGTATTATTCCAGTGTCAGTTGGTTTTTGATACCAATGACAGGTGATATTGTTTTTGCTGCTCACATTTACGTTAATGTCAAGAAAAGCCAAACCCCCATCCATGTTCACTTTTTCTAAGGTAAATTGCAGGTTGTTGTGTAATGAATTTGCAAATTTTAAATACTCATCCGGGTCACCACGAACCGTGCAGATAATATCATCCACATACCTTTTAAACAATTTCATCTCCTTATCGTGTCCCACTGTCTGTTGGTTGCTGCAATAAGTACAAATCCAAACCACATCCTGCATGTTGGCGTATTCCTCATTCGATATTTTTTGGCATCTTGCATGAAACCAGTTTTTGCATGACTCACATTCCACTCCTTTTCCTCGGTAGGTCACTCTCCGGTTACAGTCTTTGCAATTCCCGTTTTGGTCGCATCTGGAAAAGTTTTTACTGAGCTCTGGTTTTTGAAGTGATGCCTCAAACGATTTCGTCCACACATTTGCTAGTATTACAGCCAGTGATGCACCCATAGCCAGTCCCTCTGATTGTACATACCAGATCCCATTACATTTGAAATGAACATTCGTCACCGCAAGCTTTAGCAAACTTTTCATGGCGGACCTTGGGATATCTGGAGCTAGGTTGCTTGAATAGAGATCTCTTAGAGCAATTTCTATAGCCTCTCCAACTGGAACGTTGGTGTACAAACTTTTTACGTCAAGAGATACTATCTGCTCGTCATCTTCAAGAGTGAGAGACTAGCATTGAAATAGCATTGAAGAGCCTCTACTCTAGTGAACACGCCCCTGAGATGTCAAAATCGACTTTGAAAACACTCTTGAAGCTAGCTGTGACAAATGTCTGTTTTAAATGCAATGCCAGACGGTTTTGTCAGGTGGATGGCTCAGCAATGGGAGCATCACTTGCAGTAACTCTGGTTAACATTTGGATGAAATCATTTGAACATAGGATGAAGTCAACGAAAGAGATCATCAATACGATCCCTAAAAATAATCTTGAGGCCTGCCCTGAATGCAAAGGTAGAGTTACCTATAGAGGAAAAAGAGTCGAATCTGAGAAGTGTGAGAAGTGGTTCCATGCAAAATGCCAAAATATTGATGATCAATTTTACGCGAAAATGAAGGACATGGTGTGGTACTGCTCGAATTGCCAGAAGTTTAAGAAATTAGATAGTGAACCGGAAACTGAAAGACAATTATTTGAAAGATATGTAGACAAGATAATTTGCCCGGTAAATGGTGAACTGGAGATCTTGCTCAAAAAAGTGAACACCCTTCATAGGAAAATGGAATTCACATTGGAAAAACCTACCGAATATGGTAGCATAGCGTTTTTAGACATGAACATCAATGTAAATAGCTGTAAAGGAATTAATTAAGAGTGGTACAAGAAACCAACCGATACGGAAGTTGTCTTGAATTTCCATAGCTGTGCACCAATCCAACGTAGGAAGAAAATTGTAGAAGCGACTGTTCACCGCGTTCTAAAAACGACTAGCACATGGCAAAATTTTGACAAAGCTCAGAAGGAAAATGAAAGTACTTGGCCAAAAAGTCAATACCCTGAAGGTAGGACTTCCAAGATAATCAATGATAACCTCCAGAAAATCATAAGTAAACCCCAATTGAAAAATAGAGGCCATAAGGTACAACTGAGGGGACAAAAATTCCAGCGAAAGATGTTAAATCATTGTTTTTCCTACAGTATCGAGGTAACGTCAGACTGCAATTGAAGTAAAAATTGAAAAAAAACGTGCCAATTGACAACCATCTTCACAACGCGAAAACTACGTACTTGCTTACCATCCCTGAAATCTAGTTCTGATAGCAATCTGGAGTCTCATGTGGTCTACGAACTCAGTTGTTTTCGATGCAATTCCACCTATGTTGGACAAACGTGTGGACATTTGAGCACGAGGTTTTCTGAGCATAAAAAAACCGATTCACCGGTGGAACATGAGTAGTGGAATGCTGTGGGGCTCTAGAAACCTTTAATTACAAGATCATTGATCAGTGTCAGGATAGCGAAAAACTTATGACCATAGAAACTTTACACAATAGTAGACGCAAGCCACAACTGAATACTCGGGACGAGTACAAAAGTAGGGAACTAACACTGAAGTATTAAGTGCAGAATGCATATTTTCCTTAAAAATGTCCAACTTGCCATGCGAGCAACGTTACATTTTGGACCAAAACGAAAATATCCTATTGAAAACTCATGCAGAAAAAGACTCATATAAAAAGTTCTAAAGTACTTTCAACATTTAACAAACTTTAAGGTTGAAAACTTTATGAATTTTAGAAAAATTTGAAAATGTAAGCAGATAATAGACATGTTGCTATGTATATGCATATTTGTAAATAATTACTTAACCAGTTTTAAACTCCTGACCATCCAAGTTATTGCGAAAACGGTCGAGTAATTTAACAATTTTATATCGACTTTTAACTCTTTTCAGCTAAAAGAAGCAATCAAGGGAAATACTTTGTGGCCTTGAGATAACTGCTCTTCTTCTACACTAGCAGATATTGCTTTCGGAATTATCTATCAGAATTAAAGCAGAAATTATCAAACTTGTGAAAAAATTCCTGAAAAGTTGGACATAATTTACCATCAAGTAAATCAGTTCAAACCAGAATACAGCTCGTTTTTTCAGAGAAAGACATGCCAGCGTACCGAAACAAATTAGACGCTCTTATCAAAAGCCCTGGTTTAGCATCGGCTCAGGAACATCTAGCCCTCTTCAAACAGCAAACGTTTTTGTCAGGGAGCAATTTGATAGCAACGGTAGCGCAAAGAGACCAAAACCAAAAACCATACTGGTTAATATATGATTTCTTGGTAATCATACAAGGATCACGTATGATTTCTCAGTAGTCATACGAGGATGGCACAAGGAAATTCTTTGTGACTTGTATGAAATCGTACATGAGGCTGGTAAGACTACTAAAAAGTGGCGACTAGGGGTTACAATTTAATAGTAAAATTCGTTCCACAGTGTGAATGGAAGAATGGATGAATGAATTCATTTTCTCCGATGCGCAATAAAAAGTTTTACAAGAGATCTTACATAATTTAAAATATAGCATCGAAGTGGGCCCTCCAAAGCCGAGCGGCTGTTTGGGAGTGCACTTGGTGGAAACAGTGAATAATTAACAATAAACTCAATAATAAATATAGATTACGTGAAGTCTTTCAAAAACATTTTCAGTCATAATTTTTTGTATTCTTTATACGGTCGGTTATTTTCTTAAGTGCAAATTCAGATAACTTATTTTAAGGGGCGGTAATCAAAGCTTAATACTGCTGAAACCATTTTCAGTTACTTTGCTAGTTTGAACATAGATCAAGTGCATATTATGAGATCTTTTAGGTAAAGTTTGTGAAATAATAACACGGAAAGTTTCGAAAAAAATACTCAATAATTTGTTCAAATCGGCGTTTATATTAAAATACAGTCTATTTTTTTTCTTAAGTACGTATAATTGATTCAATTTATTTTTTGAAGTGCTTCCATACAGTAACAAACCATACGACAATATAAGCTCTATATAGGGTTTAGATTAATCTAGCAAAAATTGATTTGTGACTTACTATATCAATCGCTTGAGAACAAAAATTGGAGATTAAATCTTTTTTAACAATTTTTTTTTTCATATGGTAATCGTATTTGAATTCACGTTCAAGAAAAATACCTAGGTAATTTACACTCACAGATTCATGTAAAGTTTTACTGCTAAGACTGACATCAAAACGAATATAAGAAAAGTTTAATGATTGTGTCTTAGGATCTAATCGGATCTAATTGATCACAACAGAGAGCCAAATCATTTATACAAAGAACAAATAAAAGTGATCCTAATAGAGAATCATGTGGTACACCAAATGTGATGACCTCTACAGGAGATAGGCAATCGTCTAACTTAACGCAAGGGTTCTGTTTGTCAAAAAAGATTTAAACCATTCTAATGCAACTCCTCTAACATCATATTCAGAAAACTTTTGAAGAAGTTTAGAATGATCAACAGTGTCAAACGCTTTCTTAATGTCAAGTAAAATGCAGCAAGTAATTTTCCTTGAGATAAAACGAATGCTTTCCGTAATTTGAATGAGGGCATCTCTTGTAGAGCGTTTGGGTTGGAAATTATATTGTCTTTTATATAACACACTTTCCTTCTTCAGGAAGGTATTGAGACGATTGAACATTGCCCTTTCAAAAATTTAGCTCAATGCAGGAAGCACAGATAACAGTTGGTAATTCTCAATTTTCCGTTTCGATCCAACTTCTTGTTTTCACCAAACTTGCATGTTTCAACCGGTCAGGAAAAATGGTTTTTGTGAACTATAGACTAACTTAGTATGAGACAGGATACGCAAGAATATTTGCACAAAATTTTAGAAACTTAGCTAGAATTATATCCCACGCAGTTGCTTTATTAACATCAACATTTTGTAAAAATTGAAAGCTTTTGTGTAGGTACAACCAAAAAGATAAATAGATTTTGGATCGCTTGCCGGGCTTATGTTAACCTCATTTATTGGTATTTCTATCGAGCTATTAATTTTCTTACCAATAGAACAAAATATTTAATAAAGCAATCAGTGGCTTCGTGAACATTTTCAATAGTAGTTCCATGTTCGTCTTTAATTGATATTGTATCAGCTTTGCTATTTTTTCCACTGATTGAGCTCAACTTCTTATAAGACGATCGCCTACAGTTTATTAGGTTTTAGAGTTTTATTAAGACACTGTTTTTTATTTAAGCGGAAATGCTTGTTTACTTTGTTTCTAAGCCTTATATGTTTTTACTTTGTATTTTAGAATTCAGGCATTTGACTATGTTTTGAAGAAACGGTTCTTTTTTGTAAAATATTTTTCAAATTATTATTTACCCACGGACACTTTTTAGTTTTATTCTTATTTGTTTCTATTACAGTTCTTTCGTCTATTGCATCTTTTATAATTTTTATAAGGTTCTTTGTACATTGCGAAGGACAGTCTCCGTAGGAAAAACTGGTCATTTGAGATGCTAGTATTTTCAGGAAATCTTTTAAGTCATTCAATCAAAACATCTATTGGTTGCATAATGATCAGTAATGCTTGGAAAATAAATACAACATTCAACGGAATTAACTCTTTCATTACAATGCACGTGGTCACGTATTGTTGAGGTGGTAATTGTTACTCTCGTAGGAATGTCTTGACCTTAAGTGAAACCATTTTGTTTAATTGTTGCACAGCGCTCGTCAACAATTTTGGAATTTTGAAATAAGTTTATGTTGAAGTCACCAAAATATAACATTTTAGGTCATGCTGTTGTAGTCATGTAAGTAGTATTTCAAAATCGTTATGAAGATCATGGTAATTGGTAGTCGGGGATTTGTAGATACAGCAAAGTACTACATTTTCTGTATTATAAGGTCAAATAGTTAACGAAGTGAAACAGAGGTATGACTTCATATGCTACCGTTTCATCAACAAAAATAGCAGCAACGTTGCTTTTCTTCGTGCTCTCTGAAATTACCTTGATATATCCGGATAATTTATAGAGGTTTAAAAGACAGTCAGACAAAAACCAGGTTTCCGAAGGACTTGTAGAAGTGGGTTTTTCATTTTTTTCTTTAATGATTTCCTCTAGTTCATCAAAATTTTTATTTAGTGATCTTATGGTAGTGTAAATTGCAAAATTTTCCAGTTTATTGTTAAGCTTGATTTTGTTATTCGAAACACATTGCACCTTTGGTGATTTCCGTCAGGTTATTTCATGTATACATTGACTATAAAATTTACCACTATTCAACCACTTCATAAACTATAACATAAATTTTATTTGAACTACAATATTTTGAATTTAAAACAGGTCTTTAAACGTTTGAAAAATTGCTCTCTGAACGAGAAAGAAGAGCCAAAGCAAATAAAATTTAGATAACCAAGAGTTTTCTGCCGTGAACAAAACAAATCGCAGAAAATCAATTACACATCCTTTTCGTGAATCACTCGTGAGAGACTGCAGTCTTTGAATTTTTAAATTTTCAAATCCAATTGCCCGACAACTGAACGTCTAGTCTTATTAGGTACCGACTCATTGAAATCAGAAGTCCGTGATCAGTACTGTATCAGATCTTTGATCACGTTACTTTTCAGAATTGACACGTCTTAAGTTAAGTCTTAAGTCTTGAGTTAAATCCTGGCCAAGACTTGATAAATCTTGAGCAATTCTTTTCCGGAGCTGACAAATCTTGTGCATGTCTTGTGCAAGTATTGGCCAAGACTTGAAAAGTCTTGGGCGAGGCTTGGCCAAGATTAGACACGTCTTATGCAAAATTTAGCCGAGACTTCACAAGTCTTGGGTCAGTTATTGCGTACATTTTTTTTATAATTTCTTGGTTTGTTTTCGTTTCGTGACAAAAGAAAAAAGCCTCGCCTCCATTTACAGCGGCGTTCCTATTAAACTCTCCAAAAATGAAACGAAAAAAAAGAGCACTTCCACAAAGTTCACTTGCCCATTGACACCAGTTTCGTTTCGGAGTGACTATATGGGACATTAAATAATTTTGATTAATTATTAGTAATTTCTACTCAAAATTCCAACTGCGCAAAAATATAGACTTGTCAGGTCTTGGTCAAGACTTGATTCAAGACTTGTCAAGTCTTGGTCAAGACTGGACTCAACACTTGCCAAATCTTAGTCAAGTCTTGACTCAAGTCGTGCCCAGTCTTGACTAAGACTTGACAAGTCTTGAGAAGTTTTGACAGGTCTTCACAGGTCTTCACCTTTCTGATTTGTCAATTCAAGACTTGTATTTCACTGGAGAAGTACTGATCAAGACTTGAAATTCGTGCCGGGGTCATACATTGTCCTTTGATTTCATATTGGATCATATATTACTCTTAGATATCACTATTGTAATTTTTTGACTGATAATTTTTTATTTACGTTTTTCTGTTCAATTTGTACCCCACATAATTCATACTCTAAAGCATGTTTTTACTTATTATCACATGTTGTTGAAAAGTCTAGCGTTGCATAGCAGTTGCTTCTGGTTTCTAGATCAGTTACAGTACTCGAAACTGTTCTGATCAATTGTAGCATACAAGCATTGTGCTGACTAAATAAGAAATTACCAATTAATCTTTTTGTAACCAGAACCAAAAACTGTAATTCCAAACAACTGAAAGACAAATTTTATTTTTTTTGGCAACTATGTTCGGCCAATTGTTGTTTTGTGTCCTTCGCGTATGACCTGTGATTACTTGTCGGAAAACTTGAATATTAATTTAAAACCCAATTTTCTCTGCATTAAACAAGGGTGCCAATCGAACATATTTTAACCAACAGAGGTCTGTCTGTATTAATAAACGAAGGCGTGAACGTAATAAAAAACTTGCCGGCATTTTTTATTGAGCTCTATTGTAATGCTGAATGTTGGGTTACGGAATTTCAGCGGAATACAAAGCGTTTTTAACTAGGCAGAAAAACTAATCTTTCAAAGTGGGAGAAGAACAAAAATGATATTTCATAGTGGAATTAAGCGATTTACAAGAGAGATCTAATTAATAGATCAAGATGGTGGTTTGATTTTAATGATGAGAAAAAGCTCAAAACTCAGCTGTTTATACACCCTTTATCAGTGCGAAAAAATCAAGTTGCTGATCATAACATGATTTACAGTGCGGGTCGCAAAGATTTCCAATATGGTTTGCATCTGCAAATTGTCGAGAAATCAGTCATAAGGGATACCATATAAAGTATGCAATTACACTTTTCTAAGAATTCGTTCACATTTCCTTTGGTATTATAATCATTCAGTACGTACTGGGAGGATTTTACATCATAAAATCTCACTCTAATTATCTAGATTAACGAGTTGGAACCGAATACTGATAATAAGGGCCATTAATCGACAATTCTTTCTGTAACTAATTATGTAACAAGAACCAATTTGCTCTCGTCTGAGTAATCTGGTGAGCTAATACTTCTTTCTAATAATTCTAATTAATATCAAGAATATAGTTTGATCAAAATTTGTAACATTCCAATCATATTTGAGCTGATTGCGTAGAGTCTGTTCCCATCACAACTGTTCTTAATGTTTCCACTTCGATACGGGCAAAGATTTTGTTAAGGTTTTCGGCTGCCATTTTGTCAGTGGCAACGCAATGAATTGAAATAGTCCCATCTTCACTCATGTCCCAAATGAAGTGAAATTTTGTCTCAATGTGCCTGCTCCTCATGTGCATGACGGGGTTTTGGCTCATTTTGATACATCTCTGGTTGTCCTATCCAATTGGCGTTGGATGTTTCAGTTGGATGCCGAAATCCTCTAGAAGTTTCAGATACAATGCTTCCTGAACTGCTGCTACCATGCCCTGATATTCTGATTCTGTTAAAGAGAAAGCAACTGTGGCCTGTTTTTGACACCCCAGCTGAGTGCTGCGCCACGTCCTTTTATCTGGCAGTAACTGATTTTCTGTTGTTCACCAGAGCAGTCCGCATCACTTTCACCCAGTAAATCATAAGCAGCTTCTTTTTTGTCTGCAAAATTTTAAAACCCTTGAATCTTGAAGATATCACAAGAGTCGTTTTACGCATAGCCAGTGTTGATTGATAGGTGCAATCATGTAACTGGGCAGAAAGTTGACTGTGAACATGATGTTTGGCCTTGTCTGTTTGGCCAGATACGGAAGTGATCCAGCCAAGTTTCTGTAGATCTTTTGATCCATTTCTTCGCCTCCGTACTGTGCTGTCTAAAATTTTAGGTTCAAATCAGCTAGAAATCTTGAGGGTTTGCATTGATCCATTGAAGCCACTCAAGCATTGTCTCTAGGGAGTGTTCTTGGTCGACTGTGACTTTGCTCTCTTCTTTTCTGATTTAAAGTCCTAACAACGAGTGTAGTCTCCCTCCTTGTTCCATTTGAAAGTGTGCCTTGAGCGCCTTCTTGACATAGGATGTCACTGTCATGCTTCTTGATGCTTCTGTGATGTCGTCAACACAGATCAAGGTGAAGATGCGACCCTCTGTCTCTGATATCGCGTAAAACCAATGATCGTTCCTGCTTCTCGTGAATCCCTCTCTCAGTAGAATGTTTGTCACCTCTTTATACCAGTTTTTAGCAGCCTGTTTCAAACCATAAACTCATTCATTTAATTGACCTACTAACTGCACTTCATCTGACCATTGTTTTACCAATTCATGTGGTTGTTCCAGATAGACTATTTCCTCTATTGGTTAGTGCAAGAAAGCCGTCAAAAATGAAACTGGTGCATCACATAGCCCTGTTTCCCTGATTTTTGCGCTAGAATCCTGAATGTCTCTGACTTAAAGGTATGCGCATAAGTCTTAATGTGGTCCAGTTCTTCCAATTGTTTGGAATCCTTCGCCACATACCATGCTTTTATTTTTCGACTAAACCACTAGGTCCAAACTTCACTTTGCATATCAAATTGCTCGGTATAACCTTCTTGCTCGTATAAGTCTTGTTTTATTACAGTGCGTTGACCTCGCATTTCATTGCCCGTATTCATTGAACCCAATCGTTTCCTCACTGGGCTTGGCTTGCTAGGCTGTTTTAGGTTCCACGTAGTCACCCTTAGTCACATCAAGGTGTGTCATGACTTCTTCAGAAAATTTCGGAACATTCTTTGTTCGTGTCCCTCTTCTGGGCCTGTCCGCTTTCTCTAGTGCCTCTTCAGCGAAGCTAACTATCTCTGACTGTCAAAAGTCCTCTGTGTCACTGACTTCTAATGACTCCGTGTCTCTGAGTCTCCCTCTGTTTGCGGGAGATTCATCATCTGGTGTTATGAATCGTCTAGAGATTCCTCATGTAGCTTGCAGCAATACCACGTCGTCGATTCTCTGTTATTCACCAGACCAGTCCGATTCACTTTCTCCCAGTAAATCTTCAGCAGCTTCTTTTTTGTAAGTAAATTTCAAAACACTTGAAACATGAAGATATCACAGGAGTCGTTTTACGCATAGCCAGTGTTGATTGGTATGTGCAATCATGTGTCTGCACAGAATGTTGACTATGAACATGATGTCTGGCCTTGTCTGTTTGGCCGGATACAAAAGTGATCCAGCCAAGTTTCTGTAGATCTTTTGATTCATTTCTTCATCTCCGTACTGTGCTGTCTAAAACTTTAAATTCAAATCAGCTAGAACTCTTAAGGGTTTGCCTTGATCCATTTGAAGCCCTTCAAGCATTGTATCTAGGGAGCGTTCTTGGTCGACTGTGACTTTGCTCTCTTCTTTTCTGATTAAAAGTCCCAGCAACGAGTGTAGTCTCCCTCCTTGTTCCATGTGAAAGTTTGCCTTGAGCGCCTTCTTGACATTGGATGTCACTGTCATGCTTCTTAATGCTTCTGTGATGTCGTCAACACAGATCAAGGTGAAGATGTGACCCTCTGTCTCTGATCTCGCGAACAACCAATGATCGTTCCTGCTTCTGGTGAATCGCTCTCTCAGTAGAATGTCTGCCAGCTCCTCATACCAGTTGTTAGCAGGCTGTTTCAAACCATAAAATCATTCATTTAATCGACATAATAACTTCCCTCCATCTTATCTTTGTTTTACAAATTCCTGTGGTTGTTCCAGATAGACTATTTCCTCTATTGGTGAGTGCAGGAAAGCCGTCATGAAATCAAACTGGTGCATCACATGGCCCTGTTTCCCTGAGGCTGGCAGTAGAATCCTGAATGTCTCTTGCTTAAGGGCAGGCGCATAAGTCTAAAAGTAGTCCTGTTCTTCCAATTGTTTGGAATCGTTCGCCATATACCATGCTTTTGTTTGTCGACTAAACCTCTAGGTCCAAATTTCACTTGCAAATCAAATTACCCGGTACAACCTCACTGTCTGTGAGTGATCTCACTAGATTCCAAGTCTTGTTTTATTAGAGTGTGTTGACCTCGTCTTTCGTTGCCCGTAGTCATTGGACCCAATCGTCTCCTCACTGCGCTTGGCTTGCTAGACTGTTTTAGGTTCCACGTAGTCACCCTTAGTCACATCAAGATGTGCCATGACTTCATCAGAAAATTGCGGAACATTCTTTGTTCGTGTCCCTCGTCTGGGCCTGTCCGCTTTCTCTAGTGCCTCTTCAGCGAAGCTAACTGTCTCTGACTGTCAAAAGTCCTCTGTGTCATTGACTTCTTATGACTCCGAATCTCTGCGACTCCCTCGGGAAATTCATCATCTGGTGTTATGAATCATCTAGAGATTCCTCATCGAGCTTGCAGCAATACCACGTCATTGATTCTCTGTTGTTCACCAGACCAGTCCGCATCACTTTCTCCCAGTAAATCATAAGCAGCTTCTTTTTTTGTCAGTAAATTTTAAAACCCTTGAAACATGAAGATAATACAGGAGTCGTTTTACGCATAGCCGGTGTTAATTGGTAGGTGCAATCATGTGTCTGGAAGGAATGTTGACTGTGAACATGATGTCTGGCCCTGTCTGTTTGGCCAGATACAGAAGTGATCCAGACAAGTTTCCGTAGATCTTTTGATCCACTTCTTCGTCTCCGTAATGTGCTGTCTAAAGTTTTAAATTCAAATCAGCTAGAACTCTTGAGGGTTAGCATTGATCCATTTGAAGCCACTCAAGCATTGTCTCTAGGCAGCATTCTAGGTCGGCTGTGACTTTTGCCACTTCTTGTCTGATTTAAAGACGCAGCGACGAGTGGAGTCTCCCTCTTTGTTCCACGCGAATGTTTGCCTTGAGTGCCTTCTTGGCATCGGATGTCACTGTCTTGCTTCTTGATGCTTCTGTGATGTCGTCAACCCAGACCATGATGAAGATGTGAACATCTGTCTCTGATCTCGCGAACAACCAATGATCGTTCCTGCTTCTGGTGAATGCCTCTCTCAGTAGAATGTTTGCCAGCTCTTATTACCATTTCTTAGCAGCCTGTTTCAAACCATAAACTCATTCATTTAATCGTTATGCTAACTTCCCTCCATTTGATCATTGTTTTACAAATTCCTGTGGTTGTTCCAGATACACTATTTCCTCTATTGGTGAGTGCAGGAAAGCCGTCATAAAACCACACTGGTGAATCACATGGCCCTGTTTCCCAGATGGTTGCATAGAATCCTGAATGTCTCTGGTTTACAGGTGGGCGCATAAGTCTAAATTTAGTCCGGTTCTTCCAAGTGGTTGGAATCTTTCTCCACATACCGTGCTTTTTTTTGTCGACTAAACCACTTGGTCCCAATTTCACTTTGCAAATCCAATTGGCCGGTATAACATCCCTGTCTGTGAGTAGTCGCACTAGGTTTCAGTTCTTGTTTTATTTGAGTGCGTTGACCTCGTCATTCATTGACCGGTGCCATTGGACCCAATCGTTTCCTCACTGCGCTTGGCTTGCTAGACTGTTTTAGGTTCCACGTAGTCACCCTTAGTCACATCAAGATGTGTCAGGACTTCTTCAGAAAATTGCGGAACATTCTTTGTTCGTGTCCCTCTTCTGGGCCTGTCCGCTTTCTCTAGTGCCTCTTCAGCGAAGCTAACTATCTCTGACTGTCAAAAGTCCTCTGTGTCACTGACTTCTAATGACTCCGAGTCTCTGAGACTCCCTCTGTTTGCTGGAAATCCATCATCTAGCTTTATTTCCTCAACGTCCAAGGAATCTTGTCTGAGTCTCAATTCTTTTGTGGTCACGCTCTCTGTGCCATGCCACTCCTATCTTATTGCAGTAGATGCGCCCTGTTTCTCTTTATTACAATAGTTTTGATGACCATCATCCTAGTGCCAGATCTCCAGCTGCTGTGATTTATCATCTAGTATGTCTGGCGTCACTGTGTTGTCAGGGTTTGAGCCCACTTCACACTCCATGATGATCACTTTTCGAACTGCCAATTGGGTTCAAGTTTGCTGACGTCTTTGTCCTTCTTCCTTATGAAAAGATAGATAATTTACTAATTGAAAGCTTAGGTTTTATACATGGCATCAGCTCTGCGGGGCCCTTTTCTGCTGCTCAGCTAAGAACCAATTTCTGATCCTTATTGGCTGAAAAATCGCTGCTCCCCAAATCAACTTGGGAAGTCTTGAGTCTATGAGCAAGCATCTTTCCATATTCAGCAGTGTCCTGTTGCACCTCTCAGCTAACTCTTTCTGTTGTCGCGTCTCCTGTATGTTCTTCTACTGTAGAATACCTGCATCTAAACAGTACATTTTGAAGTGTTCTGAGAGAAACTCTTTTGCATTGACTTATATCAGCTTCTTGGGGGTCCCCACTTTGAAAACAAACTTGTTCAGGCTGGATAGAGCTTCAATCTTTTGGCTTATGCGAGTCCACAAACGGAAAATGTTTGTACTGGCCTGCAAACACAATGCAGAACCTGAACCCTGACAGTGACTCTACTCTGAAAGGTCCCATCAGGTCTTTGAACACCCTCTCCAGCTTCTCTTCCGCTTTGGTCTCTGCCAGTCTTGGTACTGAAGTCTTTCTGTTCTTAGCCAATGCACACACATTGCATATATAATCGAAGTTCCTCACTGTGTCTGGTGCATTCCTGACCACATCCGCTTGACTCAAATGACCCAATTGTCTGTGCCACTTCCTTGCACTGTCATATTTCACGCTTTTGGAACACATTCTGAACACTAGAACGTTGTAGGGTAAGAAAAACAAATTATTTTCTTGTTTTTCTCGAAACTGAATCTATTTCCCCACTCCGTGATTTCTTGAGACTTATAGGACGTTTGATGAATAGTCAGGCACACAAAAATGTTCTTGAGTTCGCATTTGATTTCTCTTTTGTTTGAGGGTTTGCTGACCCTCACGAAACCTCTACCTACCAATCTGGAAGCTTCTCAGTTGCCAATTCTGACCGCTGATTGAAGGGGCACAAAGTCCGGGAACGCGTCGATGTTGTGTCATCATGTCATCTGTACAACCACTATCCACTGGCATGCCTGCTGTTTTCCACTGTGTAAGAGCTGCCAGTACTCTTCGTCTGATGTAGTCAATTTAAGACCCATCGCAACTGACTCATGTTTGCCTCCATCTCTTTGTTTTCTGCATGCTCTGTCTAGGAGGCCAGTCTCAACACATTTGATTCCTTTTGCTGTCTCTTTCCTCCTGCAGTCCCCTGGAAAAGTTTCCAGGAACCTCACACACAAAGCAGTTTCCTCTCTCAGCTCCATTCTTGAAGTCACGCTTCATTGCCATTTTCATTGATTTTTTTGTCCCTTGTGTCTCTGTTCTGTGTTCTCATGGACGATCTGCAGACTTTTCGTCAACTCTGCGAAGTTCTTTGCCAGGTTAAAGCTTTACTGTATAAAAAAACTTTCATACCTCATTGGCAGACCATTGAGGACCAAAGCATTGATGAGGATCTGTGCGACTGGTTACCTGCTTCTTGTAACGTTTTGAGCAACTCCTGTCCTCTGATGGAGAAGCTGCGCACATCTTCAGAATCTTCGGGCTGTACTCGAGCAAGCTGTGTCATAAAAGTCTTAACACTCGGATCTCCACACTCTGAAATCTCTCCTGCAAAGCATCGAAACCTCTGCTTCACCTCCGAAGCCGTCGTCTCCCACAGAGTCATGTCTCATCAGCATGAGGGTTTTTGCATCTAGATTCATTGGCAGACAGCAGCACACATTGTTCTTTTCTCCTTGATGTCTGAAAATTCCTTCTCATATGCATTTTTCAGCATCTTATGGTTCTTCTCATCATTGCTTGCCCCATTGGCTAATGATGCAGGCTCATTGGGTTGCTCCTCTAACACAAGTATTGATTTGTAGGGTCTGCTTCATGGCCAAAAATCTTGGGCTCCAGTTTGGAAAGTCCTGTGTTTTTCCTCTTTAGGTCAGCAGCTTCACAGAATGTTGATCCAACGTAGTTGAGCATGCAAAACAGCTGTGAAAAGAATAGGTACGAAGCAGAGAAAGCATCTGACCGTCAATAACAAATTAGTTATGATTTGGAAATTAATTTTATGACTTAGAAAATTGCTGCGGCCAATAACCTGTTGGGTTATGGTTTTTCGCGAGCGGAACGAAAACAGATTTTAATTAAGTAGAGAAACTATTTTTTCAAAATTAGAGAATAACAAAAATCGTGTTTTACAGCGGAGTTTACAGGAGGTTTACTGGAGAGATCGGATTATTAGATCAAGATTGTGATTTGATTTTGGAGATGAAAAAAGGCCCAAAAATCAATTTTATATTTATCCATTATCAGTGCGAGAAACGCAATACACGAAACTAATCCTGGCACCGTAATTTACAGTGGGGGTCGCAAAGGTTACTCAATATGGTTTGCTTATACACATTTCCTGGTAATCAGTCACAAGGGTACCATAAAAAGTATGCATTTACACTTGTGTAAAAGTTCGTTCACATTTTCGGTTGTATCCAAATAAATCAAAACGAGCTTGGAAGATTTTACATCAGGTAATCTCAATCTCATAATAGTTATCTAGATTAACCATTTTGAACCGAATACTGATTCTAAGGACCATTAATCGACGATTCATTCAAATAAAGTTTGTGACTAGAACCAATTTGCGCTTGCCTTAGTAATTTGCTCTGGTAAGATGAACTTTCTTTCTAATAATTTTAATTAGGTTCAGGACTATAAATTGATTGAAACTTCTAAGACCGAATATGCCGAATATGCTGTTATAAAATAAGTGAAGCTGCTGCTTTCTTTGGAGCTCTAATTAACGTAATTGAAACAAGCAGATACAAAAATCTTATATAAGAAAAATGATGAAGTTCTTTCATCGCAGATGATAATTATATTTTTGCAATAAATAAACAGTTAATTGTACCTGCATTTTAATTACTGGCGTCAATGCAATATTTGAACGTCCAATTAGAATCGTGAGAAAAGTTCAAAGGATTTAAAGGAACACTAAAGATTTATTAAAGGATATTAGCCTCTTTCCATCAATTGTACAAAGGTTTTTGAGTAGATCGCCATAGAGCAATTTTTTTTCTGTTTTGGCATCTTTTTGTCAGCATGGCTGATCATTGTCATATGACGTTTGTGGCTAGACCGATATGTGAAACAATGACTGGACCAAAAAAATTTTGCCTTCTTATATCAATATAAAGGGATACTTTGAAATTTGAAAGTAGTAAACTATGGCAATAGAAAGCTGCTTGAATCTGACAATTGTTTAAAAGGCGCCACAAAAACCATATAATAAAAAGTGCTGGGTAATCATAGAAAATCGTTCAGCTTTGAGTGTCTTTTTACATCTATTAGACTCTTTGTATTATTTTTACCTTTACAAGGACTTCAACGTTAATTTTTCTCCACATTTGATTCTGGATTCACCCCCATAACTGTCTCTTTTCGTATTTTTTTCTTCAAAATTGTTCCTGAATGATGAACTGGACTCAAATTAGGACCATTTGCGGACCTTTCCAGTACCTCTTGATCCCATTGTTCAAAGACTTTTCTGATAAAAAAAATTTTGTTTTATGCACTGGAGCATTACCTTGTTTAAAAATAAGGTTTGAAATGCTATTTTCCTAGTGAGTAAGAATCTTTAGCTTGCTTGAAGATCTAAGAAAAACAGTTTTCGACCATCTGATTGAATTTTACCCCAAACCATAAATGATCGCTTGTCCGAACTCGAATTTTTTGGTGTTTTGTCAAAAATCTTGTTCTATTTCTGCAAGAATTCTCACAATTCCTTCGCTGGAGATGACTTGAGCACGGTGTTTTTTTAAATGTTTGTATATACGCTATATGCTATTTTTCTTAAAGCTGAGTAGTTTTTGTCTTGAATAGCAACGGTAAACAGCAAAAGGCTCTAAAAGTTTGTTGCCATTTTCTTAAAGTTCGATAAAAAATGGATGTGCTTATTGTCAGATTAAATAGCTACACAGATAGCACTGTATGCAGTCAACGGATACTTGTGGTTTGAATCTAATTCATATATGTTTTTGATGATCATGAAAAATAAAAATCAAAATTAGACAAATAAAATTTTTTATTTGAGGCATGTAATTTTAACTAAAATTGGTGGCTTCGATTGGCTGAATAGTCGCATGAAGTTCCGATATGAAATCCCTCTGCACTGGAACTTTAAATTTCTAAGTCTTTTAATTCTTCTGTTACACAAGCATGTTTTGATTGTTCAGTACAAAAACAACTAATGATAAGGGAGATTTAGTCTGGATGAGCTGATCAGACTACACATCTCTTCACGTGACCCCTCCCTCACCTGTCTACTAGCAAATTTATCAACTTAGGGAAGCCTTTTTTGATAGTTTAGTACAAATATAACTAATGATAAAAGGTGTTTTAGTCTGAACTAATCAGTATGCGAAGACAAATAACAAATAATACATTTCCTAATCTCTTTATCAGCTCTCCAGTGTTTCATTCAGATGTGAACAATTAGTTATGGTTAATAAACTTCTGCTCAATTTTCTTCTTTTTGTTCAGCTTGGGTATACGACCTGTTCAGACCCGACAGACATCAGGATACCCAGAAACTACTACCCAGAGAGGCAAAATATAAGGATAGATTTCATTTTGCTTTAACTAACTAACAATGCATTTTTGTCAAGTTTTTTCATTCTGAAATAAAGACAACTAAAATGTTCTGCTAACATTCACCCCATACAACCAGCTTAGATATCATACGGAGGACTTGTTTGGGATCCCTGACATCCCCCAAATCAATTCCAGTACTGAGCAAATTTAATTGCAAGTCTAATAGCGAGTATAATTTCAATACTGATTCACAACTATGATCATGGCACTTTTTAATCTCCTCAGTCTTGTAAACGTCTTACCACGACTTCGCAAGTGTAAAGCCAAGTCTGGGTCAAGTTTCTTAAGATCATACACAAAAAAACGTTGAAAGTTTTTACTTCAGCATTATGTTGTATTTTTTTGGAATATTGAACTAGAATATATTCTATATTCTTTAAAAGAAGAGATGATGGGACGTAGAACTACATAAAAATAAAAAATTGTTTGTAGTGCCAACACCATAAAATAGTAATAAAATTTACATATATTGTACAGATACAATTGACTATATTGTGCGACACTACAAGGTCGCTATTAATCCTATCTGTTTTTTTTACAGGCGCCTCGCGGAAGAGTTGCAATTGGTTATAAATTTTCATCAATTTGAATAAGCATTAACTATTGAAGAAACGGCATTTAATGAAGATGAAGATAGCCTTGTATTTCTGTATATGACATTAGATGTCACGGAGCAGGTATGCAATGATATCTTAGATATATCGGCATGGACATTCTAGCAAACTAGATAAAATCGGTCCAAAATATACAAAAGATTTTCAACACTTTTTGACAGATTTTGGTGCAAATATGCTTTACCTTTTAATTAAAAATAGATGTCAATGTAAAAACAAATCCTGTTGATTACAGCTATGGACTACATTTATCTTTGCCATTTGAAATTATTGGCACCTTTAGTTGCATATTAAAATTTCCGGCTATCATATGGACTGATATGAGCACTTTTCCACGCGTGAAAAAAATGAAAGATAGTGGGTTTATTGAACATTCTCGAATTTTCATAGTTTTCAAATTGGTAATAATTCATAAATTGTTGGATCCACTTCAAATGCTCTGCTAACATTTGCTGCCCCAATAAACCCAGCTTAGATATCATACGGAGGAGTTGTTCGGGACCCCAGATATTACACGAAATCATTTTCAGTACTGGGAAAGTTTAATTGCAAGTCTAATTGAGAGTCAAACTTCAATACTGATTTAGAACTATGATCATGTCATTTTTTTACACTCGTCAGTCTTGTAAACGTCTCGCCAAGACTTCGCAAGTGCGAAGCCAAGTCTGGGCCAAGTTTCATAAGATCATACACAAAAACACGTTGAAAGTTTTTACTTCATCCTTGTGTTCTGCTTCTTTCGGCATATTTAACGAGAATATTTTCTATATTCTCCAAGAGAAAATACAAGAAACTACGGGGCGTAAAATTACTTAAAAATTACATTTTTTTCGTAGTTCCAATATCATAAATAGTCATAAAAATAACATACATTGTACAGATACAAATAATTTCAATGTGTTACAATGCAAGTTTGCCATTAGACCTATCCAGTTCGTTGGCGGAAGAGTTGTGAAATTTGAGTTGAAAAAAATTGGTTACATATAAAGATTTATCAATTCGAATAGAGGTTAACTATTGAAAAAAACAGTTTTTCATGACAGTGAAGGCCGTTTTGTTTTCCTGTATGTGATCTTAGATGTCATAGGTTAGATATTTAATGATATCTTGGATATCTTGGCATGGAAATTTTAGCAAACTAGATAAAACTGAATTCAAAAAATTATTGAAACATTTTGGTGAATATTTGTTTTCCTTTTGTTCATTAAAGACAGATGCCAATGCATAAACAAATCGTGTTGATAACAGTTATGGACTACATTTATCTCCACGTTCAGTCGAAAATTAGTTTCTTCGGCTATCATCTAGACTGATATGAGCACTTTTCCGCCCATGAAAAAATCAAGATAGTGTCTATAATGAACACTTTTAAAGTTTCATAGTTTTCAAACTAGTAATATTTCATAAATTGTTGGATAAAAATTGTTCGACAAAAAAACAATTAAAAATGATTAATCAGTCAATCTTTTTGCTTATCTTTCTCGAAAGTCTGGTTGGTCTTGTATTGCATAAATCAAGAATCAGAAAATTTCTGTTATCAACCGTAGAATTGATAGGAAAATACAAAAAAATCTGGGTCAAAACTCCGATTAGTAAGGTTTATTGCAGGAAATTGAAAACTTTTCATATTTACAAAATTTCCTGCTCACGTTTGCTGGTCATATTTTTACTGAAGAAAAAATTTTTGTCTCATTTGGACTTTACCAAATTACACCTATTGCGAGAGCCCTAACTCTAACATTTATTAAAAAATTACACAATGAGATGACTTGATCAAATCCAGAAAAATTTCTTCATCTGAAAAAATAATTCTGCCGAGGAATTGGATAAATTCCAGGAGATGTTTCGACTCCAATCACAACAATATTTTTCAGTTTGTGAAAAGTAACTCTGGTTGGCTGTGCTGGATAGTATTTTGAGACTTTTTTGGAGCACGTTTATTTTTCCTAGTTGACATGTATTATTATCTCTTGCTTTCATTTTTTATCTTGGTTCCTTGTTTCCTCGTTTTGAGCTCGTGCTATTTGTGCATATACCAAAGCTTTCTTGTCATTTACCATACTCTTAAAATAATTTAAATCAGATTGTTATAGTAAAATTTTAATCAGCGTGGATTTTTTCCTGATTTTCGGTCCCATGTTTATTTTCAAAGATACTTGATCAGGGAAAAGCCTAAGTTTTCTGGTGTTTAATGTGCAATATGAAACCTTTCATACTTTTGTGAAACAAAAATAACATTTAGAATCGATGACATTTGGAAATTACATTTACAAGGATAAAGAACAAGGTTGAGGGCTTTTCACACAGAATGATTTCTTCAATTAAATCAATTTTAAATTTTTGATAATTTCAGATAATTTGGGTAATTTATTTTGCCGTTGTATCATTTTAATATTGTATTACATTTGAAGTATGAAATTTGCATAAAATTTCATAACATTTAAAGCAGCAAAACAAAGGTACCATATAGTAGACAAGAACGCTCAATAATATGTGATGGCATATAATGTTCAAACCTTGCTGATGTACAACCTTATCTCAATTGTCTACTAATTGAAACAGACTGCCTACAAATAATTAGCTCATATCTTATTTTGTTGAATAAATTTTGATGGATTCTTAATAAAGGACAGTCTTCTATACAAAAAGGGTTCTCGCGAGTGAGAGCAGGTTTCCTTACTTTGCTAGTTTCAAAAATTGAAACAAATTAAATTAGCTCTAAAAACACTTTAACCGAGTAAACAAACAGTTTTACCATAAACCACAAAAATTGAGAGTGATAAGTTAACATCCATCCCGTCTTCCAATTGTATCTCAAAATCTATTGTCTCTTAAGTAACGAGTGGCATATGTTTATTTTCGATTAGATTTTAAATTCTCAATTTAAACTTACGAGTGCAGAAATAAAAAAAACAGACCTCTGAAACAAAGCACTTTTAAATCTGAATTGAAAATGAAAATTCTACCTAAATTCTAAACGCCTTTACCCTTGCTATATAACCGACAAGTAAGTCATGATTGAGGTAAATTAAAGTTAGCCTTCGAAGTAATCAAAGACTGTTAATGAAAAATTGAATAGCTTTGCAGCTAAAATTTGAAAAACCAAAATAATGTCATATTAAAAACTGATATACAAAAATAACTTAACACAAGCAGAAGATTTTGGGAAGGAAGAAGTCGATTCAAATTGCCAGTAGGAACAACTTACAAACTGGCAAATCAATATTGAGAGGCAAAAGTTTTTCCTGTTAAAAAAACTCGTTATGACTTTTGAAGCTGAAAATAAAAACATTTTGTTGTCAAATGGACACATTCAACAGTTTCAGTTACACCTCATCAGAAAACCAATTAAATTTTTGCAACAATCAAAGAAATGCTGAGTCTAATAGTAGCCATCAACAAAAAACCAAAAGAGTGGAAAACCAAATATAGACAAAACTCAAAAGTTCAAAAAAAGCGGCGTTTTTAAATCTATGTTTATCTATCAAATGAAAACGAAAAATTAGATTCAGACAAGCCTCATTATTGAAATAAATTCTTTAACAATTTGATATTGGTCAAAATTCAAAAATCAGTTATCTCTGAAAAGATTTTGTGTCCAGTCATAGGGAAAGTTAGCACATTAGCAATAAACTGCTACCATTGCGCCACTGAAATCAGAGAAGCTTTCATGAATTAGACATGGACAAAACTACAAACAAAACGTCAAAAAGCAAAATTTAAAAGTTTCTCATTTTTCATTTCGTAAAAACAATAAAAACAAAACAAGAATAAAAATAATTTTGAGCCGCAAAAAATGATAACCGAAATAGACTCTAAGAATAGAAAAATTTAGATCCAATTGCAAATTTATTTTTTTTCTAAAAACCACGATTATCCAAAACATAGCCAGAATAATCCTTCGTGTATATTTAAACCCGTTGAAAGTGTTGAAAATGTTAACTTATTTAGGACAATTTTGTCACTTTAATTTAAAAAATTAAAAATTGTGAACAAAATCAGCGATAAACGTTAAATCGCGAAACCTACTGGAAAAAAACAAGATTGTGAAATGGTAACCCAGTCAAGCCAAATCTGATTTATACTGACAAGACGTGAAATATCTCGGTTTCTCATCAAAACTGATCATACTTTAGCAAAATTTTGTCAGACAATGTTTTCTACGTATCTGTTGAGAGATCTTGACAAGAACAATGTACTTGTTTTTGAACACATGCAAGGATCTTGCAGGTTCGCACAAATCTTGAAGTCCCTTTAACATGAATCTTCCAATGAACTCATCATGATATTTTGTTTGGTTATGAACTTTCGCAAGCGGAATAAAAGGCGTTTATAACTAATTAAAAAAATTAATTTCTCAAAAAGAGAATAACAAAATGATATTTTACAGTAGAAGTTAGAGATTTACAGGAGAGATCTGATTATTAGATCAAGATGGTGATTTGAGTTTGTGGAATGGAAGAGACTCTAAAAAGACTGGTATTTATACTCGATAACAATGGGGCATATCAATATTTGAGTCTTTTGTTAGATTGTGATTCGTGGTGGGATGATGGTATGTCTATTAACTCACTGCTATTATGACAAATCATACAAAAGAAAGCAACTATTTGTCTTAACAATTGAGCGGTTGAAATTCATCTTCAGTTTTTTTGAACCGTCCCATCAATTATACGGGTAAGTTAAATTCTCATACTTTCTAAGATTACGATTAACAGTTTAAGTTTTAGATCAATTATCTGAACACCCCCACTCAGACTTGAGCTGATTGCGTAGAGTCTGTTCCCATCAAAACTGCTCTGAGTGTCTCCACTTTCGAAACGGTAAGGACTTTGTGAAGATGTCCGCTGCCATTTTGTCTGTAGGAACGTAATGAATTGAAACAGTCCCAACCTCCGTCTTGTCCCGAATGAATTGAAACTTTGTCTCAATGTGCTTGCTCATCTTGTGCTTGATTGGGTTTTGGCAAAGTCTGATACAACTTTGGTTGTACTCTCCAATTGCTATTGGACTTTTCTGTTGAATGCCAAAATCCTCTAGAAGTTGTTTCAGGTAGAGTGCTTCCTGAACTGCTGCTGTGATGCCCTGATATTCTGCTTCTGATGAAGAAAGGGCAACTGTGACCTGCTTCTTGACACCCCAGCTGAGTGCTGCGCCACGTCCGTTGAGCTTGAAGTGATAGCCCGTTGTTAATTTTCTGTCGTTCACGTCACCAGACCAGTCTGCATCACTTTCCCCTACTAAATCATAACTAGCCTCTTTTTTGTAAGTAAGTTTTAAACCCTTTGAACCCTGCAGATAACGCAGAAATTGTTTTCCGCATAGCCAATGTTGATTGGTAGGTGCGTTCATGTGTCTGGACAGAATGTTGAACTGATCCAACCAAGCTTCTGTAAATCCTTTGATCCACTTCTTCGTCTCCGTTCTGTGCTGCCTTAAGTTTCAAGTTCAAGTCAGCTGGAGTCCTGGAGTCCTTGAGGGTTTGCATTGGTCCATTTAAAAACGCTCAAGCATTGTTTCTATGTAGCGCTCTTGGTCGACTGTGACTTTGTCATCTTCTCGTCTGATTCTAAGTCCCAGAAACCAGTGTAGTCTCCCTCTGTCTTCCATGTGAAACGTTGCCTCTAGTGCCTTCTTGACATCGGAGCTCACTGTCATACTTCTTGATGCTACTATGATGTTGCCAACACTGTCCAAGATGAGAGTGTGATCCTCTACCTCTGATCTTGCGAACAAGCAGTGATCGTTCCTGCTTCTGGTGAATCCCTGTCTCAGTAGAAAGTTTGCCAACTCCTTATACCAGTGGTTAGCAGCCTGTTTCAAACCATAAATTGATTTATTCAGTCGACATACTTACTTCTCTCCATCTGATCCTCGTTTTACAAACTCCTGTGGCTGTTTCAGATACACTTTTTCCTCGATTGGTGAGTGCAGGAAAGCTGTTTTGTCATCGAATTGCTGCATCACATGGCCCTGCTTCGTTGATAGCTGAAGTAGAATCCTGAATGTCTCTGGCTTACAGGTAGGCGCAAAAGCCTCAAAGTAGTCCAGTCCTTCCACTTGTTTGAAACCTTTCGCCACATAGCGTGCTTTGTATTTGTCGACTTGACCACTGGGTTCTAATTTCAATTTGTAGACCCACTTGCCCGGTATGACGTCCCTGTCTGTGGGTGGTCTCACTAGGTCCCAAGTCTCGTTGTCTTGGAGTGCCTTGACGTCGTCCTTCATTGCCCGGTACCACTAGTCACAATTGTCATCTTGCTTGGTTTGTAGACTGTTCTGGTTCCACATAGTCACCCTCAGTCACAGCAAGATGGGTCCTAACTTCTCCAAAAAATTGCGGAACATTCCTTGCTCGTGTCCCTCGTCTGGGCTCTGCTCTGTCCGCGTGCTCCAGTGCATCTTCATTGAAGCCAACTGTCTCTGACTGTGAGAAGTCTTTATCACTGTCTTCCAGTGACTCTGAGTCTCTTTGACTTCATCTTGTTGCGGTAGATCCTTCATCTAGAGCTGCTTCCTCAACATTCGAGACTTCTTGTCTCAGTGTTGTTGCTTGAGTATTCACGCTCCCTGCGTCATGCCACTCTTCCTTCATAGCAGTAGATGTGCCCTGTCTTTCTCTGTTGTCGTCTTGATGACCATAATCTGGGAGCCAGATTCCCAGTTGTTCTGACCCTTCATCTAGTAGGTCAGCCGTCTCTGTTTTGTCAGAGATTGAGCCCACTTCAGACTCCTTGCTGATCACATCTCGAACTGCCATCACCTTGCGTTTGTTGGGTACGTACACCAGGTATGCGTTGTCTCCTTCAGTGTAAACCACAAACTTTCCTTTCAGTGCCTTGGGTTCAAGTTTTCTGACGTCTTTGTCCCTCTTCCTCATGAAGACTGTGCAACCTAAAATATACAATTTACTAATTGGAAGCTTAGGTTATATACCTCGCATCAACTCTGCTGGGTATCTTTCTTCTCCTCGTCTCACAACCAAGTTTCTGATCCTTGCTGCGTGATGAATTGCCGCTCCCCACATCATCTTGGGAAGTTCTGAGTCAGTGAGCAAACATCTTGCCATCTCCAGCAGTGTCCTGTTGCACCTCTCAGCCAGCCCATTCTGTTGTGGCCTCTCTGGTATGGTCTTCTCCTGTAGAATGCCTGCATCTAAACTGTACGTCTTGAACTGCTCTGAGAGAAACTCCTTCGCATTGACTTGCCTCAGCTTCTTGGGCGTCCCCACACTGAGAACAAATTTCTTCAGGCTGGCCAGTGCTTCACTCTTTGCCTTAAGCAAGTCCAAAAACACAAACTTCGGGTACTGATCTGCAAACACACTGCAGAACCGGAACCCTGACAGTGACTCTACTCTGAAAGGTCCCATCACGTCTGTGAACACCCTCTCCAGTTTCTCTTCTGCTTGGGTCTATGGCACTCTTGGTACTGGAGTCTTTGTGATCTTAGCCAATGCGCACACATTGCATATATCATCGAGTTCCCCCACTGTCTCTGGTGCATTCCTGACCACGTCAGCTTGATTCAAATGACCCAATCGTCTGTGCCACTTCTTTGCACTGTCAAGTTTGACGCTGTTGGAACTCATCTTGAATTCTAGAACGCTGCAGGGTAAGTAAAACAAATTATTTTCTTGTGTTTTACCCGAGTTCCCTTCTGGAGTTTCATGCAGCTGTTTCCTTTCTCGAAAGTGAAGCTAAGTCCCCACTCCGTGCATCTTGAGACTGAAAGGAGGTTTGAAGAATAGTCAGGCACACACAAAACATTCTTGAGTCCGCATTGGAACTCCCCTTTGTTTGAGGGTATGCTGATCCTCACACAGCCTCCGCCCACCACTCTGGAAGCCTCTCCGTTGGGATTTCTGACCACTGATTGAATGAGCACAAGGTCCAGGTACGCGTCGATGTTTGTTACTATGTGATCTGTACAACCACTGTCCACTAGCATGCCTGCTGTCTTCCACTGGGTAAGATCTGCACAGTATTCCTCATCTGGTGTAGCCAATTTTGGACCCATTGCCACTGACTCATGTTT
The DNA here is from genome assembly GCF_964194025.1 of Convolutriloba macropyga. Taxonomy (NCBI): domain Eukaryota; kingdom Metazoa; phylum Xenacoelomorpha; order Acoela; family Convolutidae; genus Convolutriloba; species Convolutriloba macropyga. The sequence goes on from NC_134472.1 coordinate 52,692,767, forward strand.
GCCTCCATCTTTTTGTCTCTTGCATGCCCTGTCTAGGTGACCCTTCTCACCACACTTGCTGCATTTTGCTGTCTCCTTCCTCCTGCAGTCCTTGGCAAAGTGTCCAGGGATCCCACACACAAAGCAGTTTCCTCTCTTGGGTCCCTTCTTGAAGTCGCGCTTCACTGCCAGTGCCACTGAACCACTTTGTCCCTTGTCTCTCTGCACCGTGCTCTCATGGAAGTTCTGCAGCCTTTTCCTCAACTCTGTGAATTTCGTTGCCGGGTTGAAGGTTTCCTGTATAACAGAACTTTCATACCTCATTGGCAGACCATTGAGGACCAAGGTGTTGAAGAGGGTCTCTGAGACTGCTTCCCCTGCTTCTTGTAGCCTTGTGAGCAAAATCTGTCCTCTGATGAAGAAGCTGTCCAAATCCTGATAATCCTCGAGCTGCAGCCGAGCAAGCTGTGCCACCAAAGTCACAAGTGTCGGCGTCTCCACGCTCTAAAATCTCTCTTGCAAAAGTTTCCAAGCCTTTGCTCCATCTCCAATGCCGTCATCTCCTACACAGTCATGTCTCATCAGCATGAGGGTTGTTGCATCTAGAGCCAGTGCCAGATGGCACCACATATTGTTCTGTTTCTCCTTGATGTCTGCAACTTCCTTCTCATATGCATCCTTAAGCACCTTGTGGTTCTTCTTCTCATCATTGGTTGCCCCATTGGCCAGTGGCGCAGGCTCATTGGGTTGCTCCTCTGTCCCCAGTAGTGATTTGTAGAGTCTCTTCGTCTGCATCATCGCCACAAATCTTGTGCTCCGGATTGGAAAGTCCTGTGCCTTTCCTGTGTAGGTCAGCAGCTTCACTCTTTGTTGATCCATTGGAGTTTGAGCAGGCAAAACAGTTGTGAAAAGAAAAGATACTAAGCAGAAAAGGATTATGACTGTCAAAATCAAATTAGTTTTGCTTTGGAAATTAATTATGTGACTTAGAAAGTTGCTGGGCCCATAACCTGTTTGGTTATGAACTTTTGCAAGCGGAATAAAAGGCGTTTATAACTAAGTAAAAAAATTAATTCCTCAAAAAGAGAATAACAAAATGATATTTTACAGTAGAATTTAGAGGTTTACAGGAGAGATCTGATTATTAGATCAAGATGGTGATTTGAATTTGTTGAATGGAAGAGAATCTAAAAAGACTGGTATTTAGACTCGATAACAATGGGGCATATCAATATTTGAGTCTTTTGTTACGTTTTTATTCATGGTGGGATAATGGTATGTCTATTAACTCACTGCTATTATGACAAATCATACAAAAGAAAGCAACTATTTGTCTTAACAATTGAGCGGTTGAAATTCACTTTCAGTTTTTTTGAACCGTCACATCAATTGTACGGTAAGTTAAAGTCTCATACTTTCTAAGATTAAGATTAACAGTTTAAGTTTTAGATCAATTATCTCAACATATTTTAAGCTTCGTTTCACTGGGAAAACATAGTAGTGAAACAGAAGGTAGGATGACTATGTAGTAAAGATCTTTCGCAATAAATAGTTGTGAACTCCAGTGTCATAGATTCGGAATGTTCTGTTTAAATTTGAAGACGTTTTCGGTATTTTCGATTTTAAAACGTAACAAGGAGGCTCGGTAATGTGCGTTCGCATATAAAGTTCCGACCCCGCTCATTTACATTTTTCCCTTAATTGTCTACCAAATGAGGAGGAGATAAAAATAAAATATCAACATATCCTTCAACAAACTGCTAAATAAGCAAAAAAATCTACTATAGAGGGCCGATGAGACCTGTGACTACCATAATATGACGACCGAAAAAGACCGGTGATAAAAATAAAATTATTATAAATATTAATTACGACCAAAACTCGTTTTCCATTTTTTGAAAACGATTAATAACCAAATCAAATATTAATGAGATAAAATTATACTAAAAAGATCATCCTCTACTTTATTAGAGGAAAATATTGGAATTTTCCTCAAAACTACTTGGTAACAAGTCCACAAAAAGGCAATCTTTAAAAAAACGTTCTTTTTTCGAAAAGAATTAATGTGAAACTGATTAAAGAAATTATTCATCAAAAGAACTCACTGAAAGATTCTTTTATACCTCCACAGAGAGTGATTGAGACCTTTTTTATCCAGGATATGTCATACGACTACAAAAACAACGACAAGAACAGGCAAAAATTAAAAAAAATTGCAGGAAACAATTTGCACGAAACAATTTGCACAAAACTATATCCCAGTCGAATAAACAATGAGCTGTTAACTAAAAACATTAATAATGTTTGATTGCGTTTTTGTCAAACGACCAGAGGAGCGCCCAATATAATGATACTGTGAAAAGAATATAAAAACCTACAAAATCGGTCGAATATGCAAAAATCACGAATATTTTTCGAAAACTGCTTTTACCAAGAACAAAGACCATTTTAGGAAAATAAAACTGTTAAAAAAGAGCAAATGGTAGTTAATTAGATCAGGGATGTGACTTGTCTAAAGGGATGCCAAGCTACAAGTCAACAGAAATAATTTTGGAAAATCTCAGAAATCCGTTGTCTTTTTTTAAAAAACAAATATTTTCGAAATGTTAGCGCAGGTAAGTTTTCAACTAAAATAGTAGACCGTTTATTTTGCAACTTTTTCGAAAATTAATTGCGCCAGTTATTAGTGAGAAAAAGTTATTAGATTATAAAATAACGTCAAAAAGAAGCTGAAATAAAAATTTTCGCAAACAACTTTACAAAACCACAGTGTTGAAGCCATTAACAATATAAATTATCAACAGCAAAAAAAATTAAATTTTCCATTGCGTCTCCTTCGAACATCATAAAGTCTTTTCGTAAAACGACCATTTCAAAATGACAAAAAACCATCAAAAATTGAAAATAACTAAATATCGCAAAATTCTTCTGAAAAAAATTGTCTAAGAACTGAAGACCAAAAACGTTTAAAAAACGGAAAATGATTGTTTCTTACGAAAAAACATTGAAGAGATCTCTCAACAATGAGTCTAAGTAACAAAAACGATACGACATTTTAAAAAACAGAAAAAAACGCAAACCAGAATAAAAAGGGATAAGTTGAAGATCAACTTTATATTTTTTGGAAAAAAAATAATTTCGAAGTCAATAAAGCCATTCGCTATATATCGATATCAGTTATTAAGTTAATTTATGTATTTTTAGTTGGCCACTGAGAACTTTTATTACCCAATATTTTGTATACGACAACAAAAACTAACTACAAATACCGTGTCGCAGTCCTTAAAGCCATATTTTAAGACAAAAATTAATATGCTTAATTACAAATTTTTAAAAAGTTCTTTTTCAGATAGATTGTTAAATAATGTGACAATTTGCCAAAGAAACAAAAACAACTGCAAAAATGGGCAATTGTTCACAAAAATTAAAAAATGAAAACTCGTAGTACCAAAGCCAAGATACCGTTCCTTTAAAACAAACAGCAATAAATTTAGTGTGCGTTCTATGGGAAAGAAAGTTTGACCTGTATTTACTGAAAATAGGATAAATGTTGACAGAAATAATATTAAAATAATTGACAAGTTCAAAAAATCATTGAAATTTCCTTACAACAAATATATTCAATCACATAAGAGACATTAGGTAACAACCGAATCCATGGTACAGGATCACCTACACCTCTTACAGAAGCCCTTTGGATTTTTGAATGGTTAGACGTAGTACTCAGAGTGCAAAAATAATAACAATTGAAGAAGAAACACAAGAATTCAGTTAACGTTTACTAACTCTTCTTCATAGCCATAAAAACCATTAGTTTCTCTGAAAACAAACAATATCTACATTAGGCCCCGTTTTCACGTAAATGGGAGCTGACGTTAATGCAGCCCGGAATAAAAAATTTTGTCAATAATTAACATTAAAAAAACAATCAAAATTATATTGAAAAAGAAAGGAAGCACCAATATTAAAATTGAAAAATTTCTGATTATAAGAATCCATGATAAAATCAAAACTATCCCTGATTTTGCCGCGCACCCAAAAAACTGCCCAAGTGTACCAATGGTTTCGGAATTAGATCAATTGTTGAATGAAATACTTCAAATATAAAAAAAATTGATGCATTTTGTATAATTATCGAGTTAAATTTCTAAAAAACGGCAAAGTTTTAATTCCAGAAGATTTTACAGTTCGCCGAGTTTCATTAAGCTCTAATTTGTAGTTCAGAGAGATTATGTCAGCGGTTTCTATTTCTCTACTTCGGGCAAACTTAAAAAAATTGGACCAAAAAGCATATTTTGTCCAATTTTTGACGAAAAATGTCTGAATTTTGAAAATTTTATCAAATTTTTTGGCCAAAGACACTCAAACCAAACAATTCAGCAACGGTCTTCTGTCTCTAACAGTAACAATAAAACTATACTGTTAAGAATTTCAATGTTTTTCAAATAATATGAGCAAAATTGTGCCAAATTCTAGCAAAAATTACTGAAAATGTGAATAGAGCTGCCGAATATTGACAAAACTTTGAACCTCGATAACTCCCTGTAGAAAACGAAATTCAAAAAAATCATTTAAAATCCATATTCGAGGGCGTACAAGCTTTGTAATGATACCACTCACAACTCTCTACGATGAATATATCGATCGGCCAAAATTGTCTGATAAAAAAACCCATTTGAGTATTTAGTTCCTCCCTCCCCACTAAAGTGGGGGTCGGAACAAGAAATAGTCGCTTTAGTAGGCTTCTTAAATTCAGCATGTTCGCTGTGAAACTTAAGAAATCGTTAATTTTTTCCATACCAAAATTTGACATTTATGTTTATAAAATAGTCAAATGTTTGTATAGATTTCTGATGGCAGAAGTTACAAACTCACCACTTGGAGACAGTTGCTTCGAAAAAAGTTCACATCGATTGACTTTCTTCTGTTGTTCTTTTTATACAACAATTTTTTACCCACGGTTTACTACGTTTGAAACCGAACATACGAAAACTAAGGAATCAAACATACTGACGGTTTTTTATGTTCTAAAAAGAAGCATACTGAAAATTTCTTATCTTTAAACACTGAACATACCGACGATTTCTTACGTTTCAAAACCAAAATACCGACGATACCGGAGAAAAAACGTAAAGACATTCGTAGTTTTTTTCTAAGCAAGTCCGAACGTACCGACGCTTTTTTTACGTCTAACAAAATGATTTATGGACCAGGGTTTTGTCAACTCTCTCTTTTTATTCTGGTTTGGATAACTTGACAAAATGAGATACACTTCACATAGGCTACACTACTATGCGGATGACCTGAAAATTGTGGGCAAAACAAAGCTCACAGTGAGAAATGATGATCCCACAAATTACGATACAATCACATTGCACGCATACAAACTTGAAATTTCTAAAGTTGTTGTCGAAACCGAACAAGGAGATGAAATTCCGAACAAGTTCGAATACAACAGTTCTCTTGAAGTTTTATCAATTAAGTTTGATATTCCCGAAAGAGTTGAAACACTTTCGGTTGAAATTGACTACGAATTTCATATTGAGAAATACCGTAAATATGGAGTTTATGTGCCTTATGGCGGTTGGTACGGAAAGCCCTACGAACTGGTGACTTTCTTTGAACCCTGGTTTGCCCGAATGGCTTTCCCGACTTTTGATGATCCCCATTTTCGTTTCAAATTTAGTCTGAACATAAGCGTTTTCCAAGATCCTGATAAGAAACTAAATACTGCTTTATTCAACTCGGAACTCAGTTCAGACACAAATGACACTGATGAGCAAATTTTCTGTTTTGAGGAAACAAAGCCAATTCCTGCATATTTAGTGGCATTTGCTATTTTGAACAAAGATGTCAGCTCATTGCACTATGAGTTTCATCACTCGGACATTCCCGTTCGCTTTTATGGCTACAACAAGGTTCGTTTCTTCAAAAAAACCGAATTCCTCCAAGACGCCGAAAATGTTATAAAATTCACGATGTCTTATTGTGAAAACCGGTTCAAAACGCCGTGGAAAATGACAGACAAACTTGATATTCTTTTCATGGACCATTCGGCTTGGGGAATGGAGCACCCAGGACTAATTACAGGGGCCCTTTTCACAACACTAGCAAGATGTTTGGAAAATGATTCTAATTCATAACAAAGCTTTTCGTTAAAAAAAATTACAGTGAATCAACAAGTTGAATGGAAACAATGACATGAATGCACTTATCACACGGTCTAAGACAATAAGTTTTTGTAATAGAACTTCCTAGAAAAACTAAACTATTATTCAACCTTTCGTATGATCAAAACTGAATTTTGCACAGGTGGAAGAAAAGTTTTGTTTACCCTTTCTGCCATGAAAAATGCTCGTCTTGACTAACGTGCTTTCAAAGCTGAAGTTTGCCCGTGCTTCGAAACTAATTTGTGTTGTGCGTTCAACTACAGAAAATTCTGGGCTCATAAGCAGATGGTTGTGCGTTCATAGAAACACATTGGTTTGCCTTGCTATTTTTAATCGCTCAAATTACGCACACATTACGCTCAAATTAAGCACACACACACAAAAACACATACACACTCACACTCACACAAACACACATATACATACACATATATACACACACAAACAAACACACGCACACTCACACAAACACACACATTCACACACACAATAACACTCCAACACACACATATATGAACACACACACTCACACAAACACAGACATACACACACACACACGCACGCTCACACACCACATACACACCACACACACACACGCACGCACAAACAAACACACACATACAACAACAACACTCCCACACAGACACATATATATATATATATATATATATATATATATATATATATATATATATATATATATATATATATATATATATGAAGACACACACATATATGAACACACACTGACACAAACACACACTTACACACACACGCACGCTCACACGCGCACACACATATACACGCGCGCACGCACAAACCAAACACATATACGCACACTCTCACACACACAGCCACACTTACACATATACGAACATATATTAACACACACACACACAGAG